>NC_058082.1:56489509-57089509 GCF_014858855.1 Bufo gargarizans
CTAGGCAACTGGTCAACTTTTCCCTATCCTTAGATTTTATAAAACATCATATGTCCAAAAATATTTACATGTTACAGGTTCTATATGATAGTACAAAATTTTGTACTATCAGGAGATTTTATAATGTTTAACTAAAGTTATAAGTAAAATTTGTCTCAGGATTATTGAACTAACCTTCAAAAATGTTTCTTTGGCTTTCGTAAGTGGAAATTGTTTTTTTTTACAAACTTTAGTGTGTTGCTGACCCCTTTTCATTTCAGAAAAAATTTCGGCAGCGTCTAAAATGAATACATAAAAAAATTATTTTGTAGCTGTTAAAGGGCTTCTGTCACCCCACTAAAGTCATATTTTTTTTTTGGGCTAGTTAAATTCCTTATAGTGCGATATATGAAAATATAATGGCGTTACTTACTTTCCTTCAGCCGTTTCTTAGAAAAACAAAGTATGTAAATCAGGTCTCTACCAGCAAGTAGGGCGTCTACTTGATGGTAGCCGCCGAAAAAAAACGCACCCTCGTCGCCCACTCAGTGCGCCTGCGCCGATGACGTCTTCTCTTTCGGTGATGTCATCGGCGCAGGCGCACTGAGGGAGTTCTGAGGAGGCGAGTCTCCTCATCTCAGAGCGCCTGCGCCAAATGAACAGAGGTGCGCGCTTTTGAAAAAATGCTGACAGGGCCGGTGGAGGAGATTGCGGCTGGCCCTGTCAATCAACACGACGAGGGGGCGTTTTTTTTCCGGCGGCTACCAGCAAGTAGACACCCTACTTGCTGGTAGAGACCGGATTTACATATTATTCAACAAAAAAAAAAAAAAAAGGATTTAGTGGGGTAACAGAAGCCCTTTAAACAATATAATTCAATGTCTATGAAGAGGAGAAGAGCTTGTACTTTGTCCCATACACCTTTCCCAGAATTGTTTATGGAGCAGGCCTCACGTAGTGTCCCAAGGAAGAGCTAACCCATGCAAAGCTCACAAATAGTACAGATTGTTCCTCCCTATACTATAGGGAAGCACAGACAGCCAGTAAGTGATGACACTTCAGTAATAAAGGTATTTATTTCATTGGGTAAGATGCTCATTCTGATTGATCAACTAAAGTGATTGACTGTTTTCAGATATGAACTGTGACTGTGTCCGTAACATTGTATATTATGTATAGTTCAACATTAGAATATTCTGTAAAAGACCTTTGTCGATTGAATATATAGTCATTTGAGGCCATTGCCAATGGATGGGCCACTTTTCATTGAGATATTAATTACTAGTACATAGACAAATGTTTCAATTGCAATATTTAGTATTTATACAAAAACGTATAGTACTTTATATGATTGAAATACCTTTGCATTTTGACATTGCTGATGTACTTGGCAACTCAGTCAACAAACTTTTTACTTTAGCGTGAAACCCTTTCTCCGTTAAAATGCCTAAAGAGACAATGACAATCAATGAATCTAAACTAAGCATCTTAAATACATTTTTGTGTTATTCTTTGAATGACATGGAATTTATTTGATACAGCATGTTGGCATATGTTAAACATGCAAACCTTTAACACACAAAGCTAACAAATTCCAGATTAGAACACAACCCTGTGTTTTAAAAAAAAGAGCATTGAAGAAGCTTAAATAAGAAAATATATACTATATAAAAATTAAAGAATTAACAACATAGTGATAAGCCTAATGTGAATACAATGTCCATCTTTGCCTAATAAATAATAGAAGTTGACAGTAACACTTTGGAAGGTCAAATAAACGTTGCAGACACTACAGAATTATTATTTTTTATTAAATTAAACGATAAGATAAGTCAAATCAAGTGTAAAGGAATTTATAACACCTTATATGCGAATGAAGATTTTGCAGCATATCTACAACCTGTGTTTCGAAAATTTGCAAATCTAAAAATATATATCATATTTGAGAATAATTACCATCTTGCATATCCTTTCTTAATTGGTCATATTCTTCAACGGCCTTTATTTTTTCTGCCATATCTGAAAATAAAAATAATAATCACAGCAATATTTTAGTTTATTGTGAGATGTCAAGAGGAGCACTCATGTGAAACACTGGCTCCATATCACAAGTAAATGAGAATAACTACTATGATTATTGAACTAAAGTAGAGGTATTGAGCGGCTGACAGAGGAGGCTGGGGAACCAGCTAGCCTGCTAAATTAAAAAGCTACTTGCCATTCAAGATACTTGGGTGGTGGCGGGGGGATAACTGCTAGAGTACAGCACCAATAACAGTAAGTAATCTATTATTGAAATGCATTACTACCAAACTCGAACTAAGTTTATTGTTAATTTAAACGGTGTTTTCAAAATATCAGGGGGAGGGGGGAATGATCTCAGTAAATAATTAACATCATTTCTTTACACTGTCTAAGAAATAAGGAACAATGAATATACGGCCATAATGACAGTATATACAAAAGTTGAAATTATTAAAAAAACATTGTCGAAAATAATACAGATAAAAAATAAATATTAACCTTAAAATAAATATTACAATGTAACGGTGATGGTACTGTATATTACATATAACCTGCGTTAGTAGCAGACTGCTTGGTAAAACACTCCCTATGCAAATCAATAACTGCGGGTGCACGTGCCTGCTATAGAAAAAAGTAGGGTACTACTTTACCTGTCCTTTCAGCGTGAAGGAATTCTCAAGAACTCTACACTATCATTAACACACGCGGCGTCCCACGTGAAAGACAGGTCGTGACTTAACGTCCCACGTGATCAGAATACTGTAAGGTAAGCGGAGAGCGGATAAGGCTACTTTCACACTAGCGTTCGGCTAGCGTTCGATCGGATCCGTTCTGAACGGATCCGATCATAATAATGCAGACGGAGGCTCCGTTCAGAACGGATCCGTCTGCATTATTTTAGCAAAAAAAAGCTAAGTGTGAAAATAGCCTAGTACGGATCCGTCCAGACTTTCAATGTAAAGTCAATGGGGGACGGATCCGCTTGAAGATTGAGCCACATTGTGGCATCTTCAAACGGATCCGTCCCCATTGACTTACATTGGAAGTCTGGACGGATCCGCACGGATCCGCACGCCTCCGCACGGCCAGGCGGACACCCGAACGCTGCAAGCAGCGTTCAGCTGTCCGCCTGTCCGTGCGGAGCGGAGGCTGAACGCCACCAGACTGATGCAGTCTGAGCGGATCCGCATCCATTCAGACTGCATCAGGGCTGGACGGCTGCGTTCGGGTCCGCTCGTGAGCTCACGAACGGAAACCCGAACGCTAGTGTGAAAGTAGCCTTAGATAGCTCAGACTCTCAAAATACTAATGCTAGGAACGTATGCTGGCACCGTTCATATATAGATATTGCAACCAGAAACAAAATATAATCCTCAGTATTCTTCATGGGTTTTTAAAAAATGAAGTGCGCTCACTGTCCCGTACCATACACCTTTCATGGTGAACCACACATTCCTCAGTGGTTTGAAAGCGTGAGCGTCTGTGTCTCACAAAAATTGGCCAAAAGGCAAGCAGTGGTGTTTGTATGCCACAGTGAATTCACATAATATCCTGGACCTGGATCTCAAGGATATCAAACATTATTGGTCAAATTAATAGCACGGAGTACGGTAAATAAATAAATCATACTCATTAATCCAAATTGAAAAATAATGTGGGAGATAATGAATAGAAGACGACAAATATTTATTTACATTCCTCATGTCTACTTCATGTTTTTAACTTTTGGTAAATTACATTATATTTTTTGGGGACGTTAGAAGGCTTAGAAGTTTTGAAGCAAATCTTCTACTGTTTCAGAAAGTTTATGAAACCCACTTTTTAAGACCAAATACAGGTTTGAAGTCACTTTGTGGGTCTTACATAAGATCCGTTCTGAACGGATCCACTCATAATAATGCAGACTGAGGCTCCGTTCAGAACGGATCCGTCTGCATTATTTTTAGCATATAACAGCTAAGTGTGAAAATAGCCTCGTACGGATCCGTCCAGACTTTCAATGTAAAGTCAATGGGGGACGGATCCGCTTGAAGATTGAGCCACATTGTGGCATCTTCAAACGGATCCGTCCCCATTGACTTACATTGTAAGTCTGGACGGATCCGCACGCCTCCGCACGGCCAGGCGGACACCCGAACGCTGCAAGCAGCGTTCAGCTGTCCGCCTGTCCGTGCGGAGGCGAGCGGAGCGGATGCTGAACGCCGCCAGACTGATGCAGTCTGAGCGGATCCGCTCCATTCAGACTGCATCAGGGCTGGATGGCTGCATTCGGGTCCGCTCGTGAGCCCCTTCAAACGGAGCTCACGAGCCGACCAGCGAACGCTAGTGTGAAAGTAGCCTAAAGAAAATACCAAATTTATGGAAAAAAGAGGTACAATTTCTAAATGTCACTTTTAGAACAAATTTATTTTAAAAACTTTTTCCAGTTACAAAGCAAGGGTTAACAAGCAAAACAAACTCAATATTTAGGGCCCTGTTTCTGTAGTTTACAGAAACACACTATATGTGGTCATAAACTGCTGTACGGGCACACGGCAGGGCGCATAAGGAAAGGAATGCCATACGGTTTTTGGAAGGCAGATTTTGTTGGACTGTTTTTTTGGGACACCATGATCGATTTGAAGCCCACCTGATGCACCACTAGAGTAGAAACTCCATGAAAGTGACCACATCTAAGAAACAACACCCCTCAAGGTATTCTAATTTGTTTAACCCTTTAGGAGTTCCACATGAGTTGTTGGCAGATGAAATTTAAGTATTTCAATGTTTTGACTAATTTTCCATTTTAATCCATTTTCCCCAGTAACAAAAAAAGGGTTAACAGCCAAACAAAACTAAATATTTATGGCCTTGATTCTGTCGTTTACAGAAACACACCATATGCGGTCGTAAACAGCTGTACGGGCACACGGCAGGGTGCAGAAGGAAAGGAATGCCATACGGTTTTTGGAATGCAGATTTTGCTGGACTGTTTTTTTTTTTTTTACCCATTTGAAGCCAAACTGATGCACCCCTAGAGTAGAAACTCCAAAATAGCGGCCCCATTTTAGAAACTACGGGATAGGGTGACAGTATTTTTGGTACATATGATTTTTGGTTGCTCTATATTACACTTTTTGTGAGGCAAGATAACAATAAATAGCTGTTGGCACAATTTATATTTTTTGTTATTTACAACATTCATCTGACAGGTTAGGTCATGTGATTATATATATATATATATATATATATATATATATATATATATATATATGTGTGTGTATGGAGCCGGTCGAGACGGACGCTGCGATACCTAATATGTATACTTTTTTTTTTATTTATACAAGTTTACCTAATGATTTCATTTTTGAAGAAAAAAAAAAAAATCATGTTTTAGTGTTTGCATAGTCTGAGAGCCATATTTTTTTCAATTTTGGGGCGATTACCTTGGGTAGGGTATGATTTTTGAGGGGTGAGATGACGGTTTTATTGGCACTATTTTGGGGTGCGTGTGACTTTTTGATCGCTCGCTATTACACTTTTTGTGAAGTAAGGTGACAGAAAATGGTTTATTTGGCACAGTTTTTATTTTAAATTTATTACGGTCTTTATCTGAGGGGTTAGGTCATGTGATATTTTTATGGAGCCGGTCGAGACGGACGCTGCGATACCTAATATGTATACCTTTTTTTTTTATTTATAGAAGTTTACCCAATGATTTCATTTTTGAAGCAAAAAAAATCGTGTTTTAGTGTTTGCATAGTCTGAGAGCCATATTTTTTTCAATTTTGGGGCGATTACCTTGGCCAGGGTATGATTTTTGAGGGGTGAGATGACGGTTTTATTGGCACTATTTTGGGGTGCGTGTGACTTTTTGATCGCTCGCTATTACACTTTTTGTGAAGTAAGGTGACAGAAAATGGTTTATTTGGCACAGTTTTTATTTTAAATTTATTACGGTCTTGATCTGAGGGGTTAGGTCATGTGATATTTTTATGGAGCCGGTCGAGACGGACGCTGCGATACCTAATATGTATACCTTTTTTTTTTATTTATACAAGTTTACCCAATGATTTCATTTTTGAAGCAAAAAAAAATCGTGTTTTAGTGTTTGATTAGTCTGAGAGCCATAGTTTTTTCAGTTTTGGGGCGATTACCTTGGCCAGGGTATGATTTTTGAGGGGTGAGATGACGGTTTTATTGGCACTATTTTGGGGTGCGTGTGACTTTTTGATCGCTCGCTATTACACTTTTTGTGAAGTAAGGTGACAGAAAATGGTTTATTTGGCACAGTTTTTATTTTAAATTTATTACGGTCTTGATCTGAGGGGTTAGGTCATGTGATATTTTTATGGAGCCGGTCGAGACGGACGCTGCGATACCTAATATGTATACTTTTTTTTTATTTATACAAGTTTACCCAATGATTTCATTTTTGAAGAAAAAAAAAAAATCATGTTTTAGTGTTTGCATAGTCTGAGAGCCATATTTTTTTCAATTTTGGGGCGATTACCTTGGGTAGGGTATGATTTTTGAGGGGTGAGATGACGGTTTTATTGGCAATATTTTGGGGTGCGTGTGACTTTTTGATCGCTCGCTATTACACTTTTTGTGAAGTAAGGTGACAGAAAATGGTTTATTTGGCACAGTTTTTATTTTAAATTTATTACGGTCTTGATCTGAGGGGTTAGGTCATGTGATATTTTTATGGAGCCGGTCGAGACGGACGCTGCGATACCTAATATGTATACCTTTTTTTTTATTTATTTAAGTTTTACACAATAACAGATAGGTGTTTTGGTTTTTTTTTTACTTTTTTGCTTCTGACCCAGACCCACTTGGTTCTTTAAGATCCAGTGGGTCTGATGCCTCCTCTGCAATACACTATATAGTGAACTGCTGAGCGTTTTTACTTGAACTTAGCCTGCTCAGGCTTCACTATACCATCGCAAGCTGGATGCCTGCTCAGGCGTCCAGTTGCCATGGTAACCACGGGACGCTGAATATGCAGGGCAGCACAGCAGACTGGTGGGAGAGAGAAGCAGGGGACCGCAGCATCTGAGAGGTGAGGGGAAAGCCGGAGGTCCGCACTATCTATTAGGGGGGAGCTGGAAGCCGGGGGTCCGCACTATCTATTAGGGGGGAGCTGGAAGCCGGGGGTCCGCACTATCTATTAGGGGGGAGCTGGAAGCCGGGGGTCCGCACTATCTATTAGGGGGGAGCTGGAAGCCGGGGGTCCGCACTATCTATTAGGGGGGAGCTGGAAGCCGGGGGTCCGCACTATCTATTAGGGGGGAGCTGGAAGCCGGGGGACCGCACTATCTATTAGGGGGGAGCTGGAAGCCGGGGGTCCGCACTATCTATTAGGGGGGAGCTGGAAGCCGGGGGACCGCACTATCTATTAGGGGGGAGCTGGAAGCCGGGGGACCGCACTATCTATTAGGGGGGAGCTGGAAGCCGGGGGTCCGCACTATCTATTAGGGGGGAGCTGGAAGCCGGGGGACCGCACTATCTATTAGGGGGGAGCTGGAAGCCGGGGGTCCGCACTATCTATTAGGGGGGAGCTGGAAGCCGGGGGTCCGCACTATCTATTAGGGGGGAGCTGGAAGCCGGGGGACCGCACTATCTATTAGGGGGGAGCTGGAAGCCGGGGGACCGCACTATCTATTAGGGGGGAGCTGGAAGCCGGGGGTCCGCACTATCTATTAGGGGGGAGCTGGAAGCCGGGGGACCGCACTATCTATTAGGGGGGAGCTGGAAGCCGGGGGACCGCACTATCTATTAGGGGGGAGCTGGAAGCCGGGGGTCCGCACTATCTATTAGGGGGGAGCTGGAAGCCGGGGGACCGCACTATCTATTAGGGGGGAGCTGGAAGCCGGGGGTCCGCACTATCTATTAGGGGGGAGCTGGAAGCCGGGGGACCGCACTATCTATTATGGGGGAGCTGGAAGCCGGGGGTCCGCACTATCTATTAGGGGGGAGCTGGAAGCCGGGGGACCGCACTATCTATTAGGGGGGAGCTGGAAGCCGGGGGTCCGCACTATCTATTAGGGGGGAGGTGGAAGCCGGGGGTCCGCAACATCTATTAGGGGGGAGGTGGAAGCCGGGGGTCCGCAACATCTATTAGGGGGGAGGTGGAAGCCGGGGGTCCGCAACATCTATTAGGGGGGAGGTGGAAGCCGGGGGTCCGCACTATCTATTAGGGGGGAGGTGGAAGCCGGGGGTCCGCACTATCTATTAGGGGGGAGGTGGAAGCCGGGGGTCCGCACTATCTATTAGGGGGGAGGTGGAAGCCGGGGGTCCGCACTATCTATTAGGGGGGAGGTGGAAGCCGGGGGTCCGCACTATCTATTAGGGGGGAGGTGGAAGCCGGGGGTCCGCACTATCTATTAGGGGGGAGGTGGAAGCCGGGGGTCCGCACTATCTATTAGGGGGGAGGTGGAAGCCGGGGGTCCGCACTATCTATTAGGGGGGAGGGGGAAGCCGGGGGTCCGCAACATCTAATGGGGGGAGGGGGAAGCCGGGGACCGCAACATCTATTAGCCGCTGACCGCATATGTCATGAGGGGGAAGCCGGTGACCGCAACATCTAATGGGGGGAGGGGGAAGCCGGGGGACCGCAACATCTAATGGGGGGAGGGGGAAGCCGGGGACCGCAACATCTATTAGCCGCTGACCGCATATGTCATGAGGGGGAAGCCGGTGACCGCAGCCTCTATGAGGGGGGAGGGGGGAGCCGCTGACCGCATATGTGATGAGGGGGAAGCCACTGACCGCAACATCTAATGGGGGGAGGGGGAGAGAGAGACCGGGACTTAAGCGTATGTAAGGGAGGGAGGGGGGGGGGGGGAATAAGCCGGGGAAGGCAGCATTTATGGGAGGGGGGGGCTGGGCATCGCGGCATCTGAACAATGGGTTTTCGGGGGATCGTGGCATGTGTGCAGGGGATACATAAGTAGAGGATGCCGCTCAGCCATCTTGAGGGGGAGAGGGGGGGGGTGGGGTGGGCGCCACATTAACAATGTTTAGTAAGGGGTTGACCTCAAGCAGGGTGGTGAGGGGGTAAATGCAAGTTTCTTACTGTGGGAGGCTGCTGGCTGTGTGAACCGCGGCTCTTCTGCTTGCTGGGGACAGACGGGTTATCTGCTGGGCTGCCTGAATAACACTGATGGCCGGCAGCTCATGTTACATTGACTGCCACACTGGGTGCACGCCTACTGCCTGCCACTAGCCAATCAGCAGCAGGATCTTTGAACACTACTTATGCTGATTGGACAGTGTGCCTGAATGTTAAAATGGGGGGCGTGGCATCGACGAGAGCACAAACTGTAGTGATAGGGGTGGGGCCAGAGCCTGTGAGCCGACACCTGATGGATGAGGCTGTTTTGGCTGAGGGAGTTTTGGGTGAGGGAGTTTGGGCTGAAGTCTGAGGGAGGAGGGAGTTAAGGAGGAGGGAGTTTGTGCTGAAGTCTGAGGGAGTTAAGGAGGAGGGAGTTTGTGCTGAAGTCTGAGGGAGTTAGCCCTGACGTCTGAAGGAGGAGGGAGTGTGGCATGAGGGAGATGTGAGTTAGGGCTGACGTCTGAGGGAGGAGGGAGTATGGTGAGAGGGAGTTTGGGCTGACGCATGATGGAGGAGGGAGTTTGGGCTGACGCATGATGGAGGAGGGAGTTTGGGCTGACGCATGATGGAGGAGGGAGTTTGGGCTGACGCATGATGGAGGAGGGAGTTTGGGCTGACGCATGATGGAGGAGGGAGTTTGGGCTGACGCATGATGGAGGAGGGAGTTTGGGCTGACGCATGATGGAGGAGGGAGTTTGGGCTGACGCATGATGGAGGAGGGAGTTTGGGCTGACGCATGATGGAGGAGGGAGTTTGGGCTGACGCATGATGGAGGAGGGAGTTTGGGCTGACGCATGATGGAGGAGGGAGTTTGGGCTGACGCCTGAGGGAGGAGGGAGTATGGGCTGACGGAGTAAGGAGTTTGGGTTGACGCCTGAGGGAGGAGGGAGTTTGGGCTGAGGGAGGTAGAAGTTTGGGCTGATGTCTGAGGGAGGAGGGAGTTTGGGATGAGGGAGGAAGGAGTATAGCCTGAGGGAGGAGGGAGTTTAGTCTGAGGGAGGAGGACTGATGGAGTTTTGCCTGACGGAGGATGGAGTTTTGCCTGACGGAGGAGGGAGTTGTGGATGATGTCTGAGGTAGGAGGGAGTTTTGCCTGACAGAGGATGGAGTTTCGACTGACGGAGGATGGAGTTGTGGATGATGTCTGACGATGTCCTAATATGTATGCCGTAAATATAACTAGTCTCACATCTGCGGCATGGATTCTTACAGGATGTCCTGGAATTCTCAGGATCCAGAATGCCCTCAAGTTCCATTAAGTATAATGGGGTCTGCAGAGAATCGGCCAGACAGAAACTGCTGCACACTGCGATTTCTGTCCGGCTGATGCCTGCCATTCTCTGCCGGATCAGGCAACGGATTGCCGTGCTGCAGAAATGAAACTAGCCTTAGTACAATATAGATTCAGTTATACCATGTGGAACTGTAATAGATACAGAATATTAAATCTATTAAGATAAACCCCACTCCTAGCATGTTCGAACTATTATGAGGCATCAGTGGACATTATATGGAGAGGGGAATAAGAGGAGAGAACTGCAACTTCTAGCATGTTCAGATGTTCAGACTGTAATTATGTGGCATCAGTGGACATTATAGGGAGAATGGTATGAGAGGACAACTACAACTCCTAGTATTAGACAACGTATAGAAGGAAACCACTAATCTTATACACACACATAGCAAAGGAGCTCTGTCCACATCAAGACATCTCATAGGTCCTTACAGGTCCTTCATCACCTCTCTGCACTGCTGAGCTCTGTGTCAATGGGTAAGTAGGGTGAAATTAAATTGGAATAAGCAAGTTGAAAAGGCTGGGAGGCAGATGACAGATCTCAGGGGAGTGGGAGAGAGTGGATGTGGGACCAAGGACAGGGACTCCTATAGCAGTGCAGGCAGACCGATCTGCCTGTATTTTTAGTGTGGTTAAAAAAGGGTTTTCTGATTTCCTCTGGTTAGACCTTTCCTCTGGTTAGGTCATCAGTATCTGATCAGTCGGGGTCCAACACCTAGGACCATTCGTTTGCGAAGGCACCAGTGCTCCTGTAAGCGCCACGGCGTTCTCCGTGCTCACCAGAGCAGTACTTGTATAGTGGCTGTGCTTGGTATCACAGATCAGCCCCATTCACTTCTATGGGTCTGAGCTGTGCCTAGACCATGTGACCGATGAACGTGTCCTGGCCTAGGGAAAGCAGTGAGCGCCACTGCCTTCTTGAACAGCTACCATATTTTTCGCCCCATAAGACGCTGTTTATTTCCCCCAAAGTGGGGAGAAAATGCCCCTGCGTCTTATGGGACAAATACTAATGAAGCACTTCCATTTTGGAAGCGCTCCATTAATACTGGAGGACCCGGAAGCGTGAAGGATCTGTACTCACCACTTCCTGGTCCTCCGCTCGGCTGTCTGCTGTGCAGAGCTGTGCACCATGTGACCTCACAGTGCGCAGCCTTCACAGCTGACAGCTGAGAACCAGGAAGAAGAGAGAGAGCGCTGGTGGTGAGGAGCAGCGGCGTCCAGGAGCAGGAGAGGTAAGTATTTTTATTTTATTTTATTTGCGCTGATGGCTGACAATGGGGGGCTGATGGATGGGGCTGATGGGTGACATGGGAGGCTGATGGGGGGCATGATGGCTGACATGGGGGGCTAATGGCTGAAATGGGGGCATGATGGCTGACATGGGGGGCTTATGGCTGACATGGGGGGCTGATCTGAGGCATTGGCAGTCTGATCTGAGGTCTGATTAACCACCTCAGCCCCCCTAGCTTAAACACCCTTAATGACCAAATTTCGATTAATTTTTCTGTTATTAATTGAAATTTAACGAAATGTTTGCAAAAAAATGACATTTTTCACTTTCAGTTGTAATTTTTTTTTCAAAAAACAACATCTATATATACATTTTTCGCTAAATTTATTGTTCTACATGTGTTTGATTAATAAAAATGTTTGGGTAAAAAAAATGGTTTGGGTAAAAGTTATAGCGTTTACAAACTATGGTACAAAAATGTGAATTTCCGCTTTTTGAAGCAGCTCTGACTTTCTGAGCACCTGTCATGTTTTCTGAGGTTCTACAATGCCCAGACAGTAGAAAAACCCCACAAATAACCCCATTTCAGAAAGTAGACACCCTAAGGTATTCGCTGATGGGCATAGTGAGTTCATAGAACTTTTTATTTTTTGTCGCAAGTTGGATTCGTCAGATGAGGGTTCCCATTCCTCATCCGACTGGGTCAGAAGCCTGTAGGCCTCTTCAGAGGAATACCCCCTGTTAGACATGTGGGCAACTAAATTTAGGGGGTATTCCCTGAGACTACCCAAGAAAAAAAGCAAGCCTGTGTTACAAATGGGAGGCTAGCGAAGTACCGGAGGCCGCTGCGATTGATAAAAAATATCAAAACTGATTTTTTTTTATCGCCGCAGCGCTTGTAAAGTAATTGTGTAGTGATCAAAAAATATATAATTTTTTGTCACTGCGGCGGGGCGGGCGCGGGTGAACGTACGTGTGGGCGACCGATCAGGCCTGATCGGGCAAACACTGCGTTTTGGGTGGAGGGCGAACTAAGGTGACACTAGTACTATTATAGATCTGACTGTGATCAGTTTTGATCACTTACAGATACTATAAAAGTACAAATGCTAATCAGCGAATCAGTGACTGCGGTGCGGTGGGCTGGGCGCTAACTGATCGCTAAACTACCTAACCAAGGGGCCTAAACTATCCCTAAAACCTAACAGTCAATACCAGTGAAAAAAAAAAGTGACAGTTTACACTGATCACTTTTTTCCCTTTCACTAGGTGATTGACAGGGCGATCAAGGGGTTAATTGGGGTGCAGGGGGTGATCTGGGGGCTAAGTGTGGTGTTTGGTGTACTCACTGTGATGCCTGCTCCTCTGCTGAGACCAACCGACCAAAAGAATCAGCAGAGGAGCAGGGAAGCCATTTAACACCTTATATTTATAAATATAAAGTGTTAAATGGCCTGTGATTCGTTTTTTTAAAAATCTTCAGCCTGCCAGCGATGATCATTGGCTGGCAGGCTGATGATGTAACCCCCCTCTAACTTTTGCCGGCCCGCGATGCGCATGCGCGGGCCGGCTGTGAGCGTCATCTCGCGAGATGATGCGTATATGCATGACTCTGCCTCAGACTGCCGCCTCCGGACCGCGATCCTTCGTTAGGCGGTCCGGAGGCAGTTAACATTGGGGGTCTGATTAGGGCTGTGAACTGAGGTCTGATTAACATTGGGGGTCTGATTGCTGGTCTGACCTGAGGTGTAATGGAAAATATTTTTTTCTTATTATCCTCCTCTAAAACCTAGGTGTGTCTTATGGGCCGGTAATAGGGTAATTGGCAGGGGTCCTGGGTGTCGGATCCCCACCGATCAGATACTGATGAGCTATCCAGAGGATAGGTTATCATTTTTAAAATCTCAGAAAACCCCTTTAACCCCACCCCTTTCCTGAACTTCCTATTCAGTGTGTTTGAGTGACGTCATGCTCACCTAGCTGTTCTGTAGCCGAAGATGGAGAAGAGAGGGAGAAAGAAAAAGGTCTTTGCCTACAATATTTCTCCTAAAGTAATTATGGCAGCAGTTTGTGGAACACTCTGCAGACATACTGTAGCTTTGTGTGCATTATGGATTAAATGTATTTGTGTGATTTATGTTTTTTTCGGGGTTTAGTTCCCCTTTAATTTATAGGGATGTAAATAAGATTTTTAAGAAGACATTTTTCAGATTTCTACCCACATTTTAAAAGCTGTGGAAAAGTCAAAATGTAAGATGAAAAGCAGCACTTTTTTCTATTCACCTTCACGAAAATGATGACAGAAACTAGATAGCAAAAGAAAATACATTTACAATGTAATTCTGCTTTTTAGCTGAGTCTGGGAATGAAATTACAGATAAAGGAAGACACTGCTTTTGCTGATGTAGCAGACGGTGCACCATATGAGATAACCTGAACCCGTTCCTGCTGGTGACTACTGCCCATCTCTTTGCTCATGTGAAAAATGGATCCTGATGGAACAGTTGAGTATTTTGTCATTGGTCTTTTTTTTTTTCATATAGTGCATGTAAAATCACAAGGAAACAGGGGCGTAACTATAACTCATAGGGCCCCATAGCAAAGTGAGATGGGGTCCCCACCTTCTAGTGTAAGAAAATTAAAACAGCAGCATAAGCAGCAATAATTAATGGTATGTGTAATAGCACAATATATCAGAAAATCCACATTATAGCAAGAAGCCGCCATATTGTTATTCCCCACAAAAAATACAATTTTCTTGCCATTTTCTTGGCCCCAACCTCTGGGACCTAGAGTAAATGCTGTAGTTACACCCATGCATGGAAAGTTACCAAAAATGAAATGATCAGCACCACACAGTGTAATGCAAAGATATGGAAGTAGCAAAGCTCAAGGTGATGTCAGGAACAACTCCTTTAAAGGGAGTCTGTCACCACATTTGAGCATATTAGACTGATCAAATAGCGTTATATGTGCCACAGAGAACTTAAAAACGGTACCTTTGTTGTATCTAATGGAGTTTTCTTTCAGCCAAAAATGAACTTTTAAGATTCTGTAAATGCGCCCTCTCAAGTGCCCAGGGCGGCGTCTCAATCGTCCGAGCTCCAGGCAGCACCTCCTCAGCGGCTCGTAACCCCGCCCTCCATGTGCCTCTGCCCGCCCGTTTACTCTCCTCCTCTCTCCTTTTCCACTGTGCCCGCTACGAATTTGACCGCGCAGCCGCAGTGGAAAAGGAGAGGAGAGTAAACGGGCGGGCAGAGGCACACGGAGGGCGGGGTTACGAGCCGTTGAGGAGGTGCTGCCTGGGGCTCGGACGATTGAGACGCCGCCCTGGGCACTTGAGAGGGCGCATTTACAGAATCTTAAAAGTTCATTTTTGGCTGAAAGAAAACTCCATTAGATACAACAAAGGTACCGTTTTTAAGTTCTCGGTGGCACATATAACGCTATTTGATCAGTCTAATATGTTCAAAAGTGGTGACAGACTCCCTTTAATTGTACTAGTGAGAGACACAACAGAAACTGTTTAGTGCTGTATTTTAGAGAACTGTGCAATCAGAAGGGAGTCTGTCACCAACGACCACATAGGTGGTGTTCACCTGATTAAAGCGCTGTTTTTCTTTTGCTGATCTGAGGCTCCGTTTCTGAGTTATGAATTTTTTTAAAAAAGTCAATGCGTGAAAATAACTGACCACATTGGATACAGATCTCACTTTTGTCAGTTATTTTGATCCACTGCTTGAGATCCAGTAGGAAAACACAAAAATACAAGACTGTTAGGTGAACATATTGTAACTTGAAACTTTCTGCTATGGAAAAGGAAGGAATAAAATAAAAAAACTGTAAATACTCACCTAGTTCCTCTGATGATCACAGCTCACCCTACGCTCCCCAGCAGCAGGATACTGATAGTGCTGTTTGCTGTGGAGCGCTGGCAGCTGAGTTGAATGGTGAAGTGGAGAGCGTTATGGCTCTCTGGTTCACCATTACAGGCAACTGTCTCTGTGCACTATGGATGCAGAGATAGCCGAGAGATACCTTAGCAGTTCCGAGACCGCAGGAGAACCATTGAAATCCAATACTGTCCCTCCGGGAGGTACGTTTTTCTCTCCTGAGGGCCCATTCTGTAGCTTGCTGTTCACACAACAGTAGACCCCAGGCAGCAGTAAGAAGCTGCACGATAAGTGGTAAGGGGCACCGGCAACATCAAGAAGGTGGGGCACTGAAGCATGCCGCTATACCTAGATGTCATCTCAGCCAGCCTATGTGTCTATATAATGATCTGGGTAATTTGTAAATAAATACTTTTATTATATGGACCATGCTGCATGCTTCCTGTCTGTACGCGGGACAGCGAGTATACTGTGTGGTGCGACCCTTATGCGGGGGTGGTATTGCTGAGGGCCCACCAGGGGATTCAAGCGCTCCCCAGTAAGTCAGTCTGAGCCTGACTGCAGACATTGTTAAAACAATTCTGTATGTTATTTTCTAATATAAAAGTTGTTATTTAAATAAATCTGTCTATTCAATAATAAAATTATGTAATTAGAACAGAGGAAGCGAGTGCTGAACCTGACGTGTCCCTCAGCACGAAAGGTCAAGTCTATGAAGCAGCAGTCTGTCCTATTTTAGTAACGGCTGTGACCGCTGATCCCAGTGCTATTCTTGCAATGTACATTTGATCCATGTTTGAGGGTGATCCCAGAGCCTTGGCCTTAGGATGGCAGTCAGATCTTTACAAATCTTTGGTAGCCATAACCAGCGATATACAGTCAAAGACAGATCTGTGTCATCAGTGCTTGTTCAGCAGTAGAGTTGACTGCAAGAGCTTTCCTACAAATGAACAGGATTTTGAGCCACTGTGCATGTTTACTGGCAAAAGGTTCAGAGCATTGACATTTAGCACAGAAAACCTTCCCAGGCTCAGTGCTCAGTCAGCAGATTAGGTTCCTTCTCCTTGCATGAGTGGGTGGGAGTCCTTGGAAAGGTCAGAGTCTATGTAGACGGGGCAAGCTCCACAGCTGCTTGGTCCCAGGAAACTATCAGCATGCACCTTATGCAGCTGTAAAACATGCTCAGAGATCTCCTAACACAGGGATCTGCAACCCCTCGGATTTGGTGAAACTACAAATCCCACCATGCACACATGCTCAGCAGTGATGAGCGGCAGGGGCAATATTCGAATTTGTGATATTTCGTGAATATTAGGGCAAATATTTGTCATAAATTTGTGAATTCGCCATTTTCTTGATTGCGAAAATCTGCAATGTAGTATGCGCATATTTTGCTCGCAATACAGGTGTGGGTCACTTTTGCTACATTTTTCAAGCTGCTAGAAGTTTCCTGAGACTAGAGAAAATGGTTGGCACGGCAGAACATTACAATAGCTTTGCAGATAGAGTGCTCCAATATATTCGCAAATCGGCAATTAATGATGCGCATATTTTGGCACAATACGTGCAACTTCACATTTTAGCAGGTCTGACTACATATTACTGATTGGTGCACTATGTATTGATGTGATATCACAGCACTATGTCTGTAGCATATATGTATGGACAGCAGAACTTATCAGCTACACTATATCACTATCTAACCTACACTATCTACCACTAACTGTCTGTATTATACACTGAACAAAAATATAAACGCAACACTTTTGGTTTTGCTCCCATTTTGCATGAGCTGAACTCAAAGATCTGAAACTTTTTCTACATACACAAAAGACCCATTACTCTCCAATATTGTTCACAAATCTGTCTAAATCTGTTTTAGGCTACTTTCCCACTCACGTTTGGTGCGGATCCATCATGGATATGCACAGACAGATCCGTTTAGATAATACAACCGTCTGCATCCTTTCAGAACAGATCCCCTTGTATTATCTTTAACATAGGCAAGACGGATCCGTCTTGAAAACCATTGAAAGTCAATGGAGGACGGATCCGTTTTCTATTGTGCCAGATTGTGTCATAGAAAACAGACCTGTCCCCATTGACTTACATTGTGTGTCAGAACAGATCCGTTTGGCTCAGTTTCGTCAGACGCCTCCAGAGCGGAATGGAGACTGATCGGAGGCAAACTGATGCATTCTGAGCGGATCCTTTTCCATTCAGAATGCATTAGGGCAAAACTGATCCGTTTTGGACCGCTTGTGAGATCCCTGAACGGATCTCACAAACGGAAAGCCAAAATGCCAGTGTGAAAGTAGCCTTACTAAGCACTTCTCCTTTGCCGAGATAATCCATCCCACCTCACAGGTGTGGCATATCAAGGGGCTGATTAGACAGCATGAATATTGCACAGGTGTGCCTTAGACTGCCCACAATAAAAGGCCACTCTCTAATGTGCAGTTTGATCACACAGCAAAATTCCACAGATGTTGCAACGTTTGGGGGAGCGTGCAATTAGCATGCTGACTGCAGGAATGTCTACCAGAGCTGTTGCCCGTGCAAGGAATGTTCACTTCTCTACCATAAGCCGTCTCCAAAGGTGTTTCAGAGAATTTGGCAGTACATCCAACTGGCCTCACAACATAACATACGCCTGCCTGCCCATACCATAACCCCACCGCCACCATGGGCCACTCGATCCACAACATTGACATCAGCAAACCGCTCACCCACAGACCCTGACGGAATTTAGAGCCCATAACGCGATTCTTCGATAACCCGAACCCGAACTTTAGATGCCGAACTAAAACACAAGTTCGCTCAACACTAGAGGTGAACATGCTGGATATGGAGATCTTGGGCTGGTGTGGTTGCACGTGGTCTGCGGTTGTGAGGCCAGTTGGATGTACTGCCAAATTCTCTGAAAAGCCTTTGGAGATGGCTTATGGTAGAGAAATAAACATTTATTGCACAGGCAACAGCTCTGGGAGACATTCCTGCAGTCAGCATGCTAATTGCAAGCTCCCTCAAATGTTGCAACATCTGTGCCATTTTGCTGTGTGATCAAACTGCACATTTCAGAGTGGTCTTTTATTGTGGGCAGTCTAAGGCACACCTGTGCAATATTCATTCTGTCTAATCAGCACACCTGTGAGGTGGGATGGATTATCTCGGCAAAGGAGAAGTGCTCACTAACACAGATTTAGACAGATTTGTGACCAATATTTGAGAGCAATGGGTATTTTGTGTATGTAGAAAATGTTTCAGATCTTTGAGTTCAGCTCATGCAAAATGGGAGCAAAACCGAAAGTGTTGTTTATTTTATTGTTCAGTGTATATATGAGCTAATTATCTAATGTAATTGAATAAGGATCCAGATGACTCAGCAAAGCACAGAGCACAGCAATGACACTGCTCTCTCTCAGAACTGCAAAATACTGCAGAAAATGGCTGCTGGGGCGGTTCTTATATAGTAAGGGGTAGGCAACTTTCCTACTGGTTGCTAGGGATGTTGTTAAGCTCAGACAGACATTGCAGCCTTCTCATTGGCCCACAAGCAAGAAGCAGGGAGGGATCATGGGTTCAGATGAAAATAATCTAGAATATTCGCAAATAAGAATATATAAAGCACTATAGTCTAAATCTTCGTGAATTCTCGAAGTGGCCATATTCACGATTAATATTCGCGATTCGAATATTCGCGCCCAACACTAATGCTCAGCATGCAGGGAGATTCAGTTTTGCAACTGCTGGCGTGCCAGAGGTTTCTGATACAAGATAATACTATGCATGCCATAAGTAAGCTAGCTAGAAGATACCTTGTAAAAGATGTACAGTTACAAGAAAAAGTATGTGAACCCTTTGGAATGATATAGATTTCTGCACAAATTGGTCATAAAATGTGATCTGATCTTCATCTAAGTCACAACAATAGACAATCACAGTCTGCTTAAACTAATAACACACAGAATTAAATGTTACCATGTTTTTATTGAACACACCATGTAAACATTCACACTGCAGGTGGAAAAAGTATGTGAACCCTTGGATTTAATATCTGGTTGAACCTCCTTTGGCAGCAATAACTTCAACCAAACGTTTCCTGTAGTTGCAGATCAGACGGGCACAACGGTCAGGAGTAATTCTTGACCATTCCTCTTTACAGAACTGTTTCAGTTCAGCAATATTCTTGGGATGTCTGGTGTGAGTCGCTTTCTTGAGGTCATGCCACAGCATCTCAATCGGGTTGAGGTCAGGACTCTGACTGGGCCACTCCAGAAGGGGTATTTTCTTCTGTTTTTAAGTCATTCTGTTGTTGATTTACTTCTATGCTTTGGGTCGTTGTCCTGTTGCAACACCCATCTTCTGTTAAGCTTCAGCTGGTGGACAGATGGCCTTAAGTTCTCCTGCAATATGTCTTGATAAACTTGGGAATTCATTTTAGCTTTGATGATAACAATCCGTCCAGGCCCTGACGTAGCAAAGCAGCCCCAAACGATGATGCCCCCACCACCATACTTCACGGTTGGGATGAAGTTTTGATTTTGGTGTGCTGTGCTTCTTTTTCTCCACACATAGTGTTGTGTGTTTCTTCCAAACAACTCAACTTTGGTTTCATCTGTCCACAGAATATTTTGCCAGTACTGCTGTGGAACATCCAGGTGCTCTTGTGCAAATTGTAAATGTGCAGCAATGTTTTTTTACCGACAGCAGTGGCTTCCTCTGTAGTATCCTACCATGAAATCCATTCTTGTTTAGTGATTTACATATCGCAGATTCGCTAACAGGGATGTTAGCATATGCCAGAGACTTTTGTAAGTCTTTAGCTGACACTCTAGGATTCTTCTTCACCTCATTGAGCAGTCTGCGCTGTGCTCTTACAGTCATCTTTACAGGACGGCCACTCCTAGGGAGAGTAGCAGCAGTGCTGAACTTTCTCCATTTATAGACAATTTGTCTTACCATGGACTGATGAACAGCAATGCTTTTGGAGATACTTTTTTTTAACCCTTTCCAGCTTTATGCAAGTCAACAATTCTTAATCGTAGGTCTTCTGAGAGCTCTTTTGTGCGAAGCATCATTCACATCAGGCAATGGTTCTTGTGAAAAGCAAACCCAGAACTGGTGTGTTTTTTTATTGGGCAGGACAACTGTAACCAACACCTCCAATCTCATCTCATTGATTGGACTCCAGTTGGCTGACACCTCACTCCAATTAGCTCTTGGAGATGTCATAAGTCTAGGGGTTCACATACTTTTTCCACTTGCACTGTGAATGTTTACATGGTGTGTTCAATAAAAACATGGTAACAGTTAATTATTTGTGTGTTATTAGCTTAAGCAGACTGTGATTATCTATTTTTGTGACTTAGATGAAGATCAGATAACATTTTATGACCAATTTGTGCAGAAATCCATATCATTCCAAAGGGTTCATATACTTTTTCTTGCAACTATATGTAATAGATAGATGTAATAGACAATTAGGCATGTCATAAATAAGGTAGAAAAGTATAATAGACATGTTAGAAATAAGGTAGAAAAGTGTAATAGGCATGTCATAAGGATAGTAGAATAGTGTAATAATAGGCATGGCATAAAGAATATATAAGAGTGTAATAAAAGACACAAAGGGCAGGTAGAAGATGTATAGGTATGGCAGAGATCAGGTAGAATGTAATAATAGGCAGACATGTCATAAAGAAGATAGAAGTGTGTAATAATATAGGATTCTAGGAATGTCATAGAGAAGATAGAAGAGTGTAATTGAAGGCATGTTCTAGAAAAGATATAAGATGCAAAACCAGGTGTTTGAGATGGCAGAGTGTGATAACATGAATGTCATAGAGACGGTAGCAGATATAATAACAAGCGTGTGATAAAGCAAGTAGAAGACATCATAATGTGTGTGTGATAAAGAAGGCAGAATAGTGTAATAATATCCAGGTCATAGAGAAGGCAGAAATATATAACAGGGATGTGATAAAATAGAAGAGTGTAATAGAAAAAGTAGAACATGTAATAATAGGCATATCATAGATAAGGTACAAAAGTGTGCAGTGTCCCACTATGTGCTACATTGGGCACTTTAAACTTTTGAGATGTCATGTCAAAGTATTGCTGTGTAAACTGTAAATTCCTTATAACAGGCTGTTGTAGATAAGAGTGTGATTACATCTATTTGCCCCTAGGTGGTGCTGGCACTAATAAAAAAAAAAATATATATATATATATATATATATATATATATATCTCTGAGGGTGTGCCTTTGTAGGGGAGAAGAAGTAGAACAGGAGAACAGAGAAGGACCAGTGAGTCAATGTATGGATATAGAGCTAGAGTCTAGTGGAGATAGAAGCAGCATTAGTTTATGGACTCCACAGCACCAGTGACCGGGAGAAGCCTAAAAGCACCTGGACACAGCCAGACGACTAGGCGCAAAGTTGTTCATTGCCCCATGCGTCTATGGACATAGTGGACCAGAGTTTATGGAAGCATCCTGTACAAATAATGTAGCAGAGAATTTTGCCTGCCGTTAGGGAGACCGCCCTGTGTATTGCTAAACACAAGTAAGAGTTTATTATATTTAATACCTGAGTGCTAGAGTGTGGACAAAGCATAGACAGATATAGAAAGAAGGAAAACTCCTTAAGTTACAAGGAATACAGCTAAACTAATATCTGAGTCATATCTTTATGCCATATAAATGAACTGTAATGACTACCTGGAGACAATTGATCAAGTAAAAGTTCTGTTGTTTACAACAATTGACTCCTCATCCTTTCTACCACCTTCTTTTGCACCTTACGGTGCTGGCGTCACGAACACCAGGGACCCTGCCTCCAAGGCACCCAAAACACCTATACCACCAAGGGCACCTCAACTACCATCTGGCTGGGAATCCCTGGACAAACAGAGTGCCCCGAAGGAACTGGTGCTGTCCTTCCCATCACTGCACGCCGGCCCAGGGAGGCTCCGCTAACTATGAGTAAAACTACTACTACCCCCATCGGCCCACCGGAGCTCACGTGTTGCCCCTGCGGCCTGGTCGCTGCAAGTGTATTACTAGGCATGTTATAGAGAAGATAGAAGATGTAATAATAGGCATGACATACAAAAAGTAGGAGACTGTAATAACAAACATGTTCTAGAGAAGAGTTAAGATGAAAAACCAGGTCTTTGAGAAGGTGGAGTGTAATAACTGTCATACAGAAGGTAGAAGATGTAATAACAGGGATTTCATAGAGAAGGTAAAGTGTGTAATAATAAGCAAGTTATTGAAAAGTAAAAGAGTTTATTGATAGACATGTTATAAAAAAAGGTAGAGACATAATATCATGTGTGTGGAAATTAAGGTAAGTATTAGGGTCCATTCACACGTCCGTTTTTTCTTTCCTGATCTGTTCCGTTTTTTCAGGAACAGATCAGGACCAGATCTGGACCCATTCATTTTCAATGGGTCCTGGAAAAAATCGGACAGCACAATGTGTGCTGTCCGTTTCCGTTGTTCCGTTCCGCATGTCCGTTTAAATATAAAACATGTCCTATTCTTGTCCTGAAAAATCGGATCCTGGTACAATACAAAGTCAATGGATCCGCAAAAAACGGATGACATTCGGATGTCATTCCGTATGCCATCCGTTTTTTGCGGATTCCGTTCCTGGAAACACATAACAAATTTTTTTTTTTTTTTTTTTTTTTTTCAAATTTTTTTCAAAGAAATCCAAACAACTTTATTTGATTATTGAAATGTATACATGCTCCCGTTTTTTGCGGATCCGCAAAAAACGGATGACATACGGATGACATACGGAAACATTTTCAGGAACAACGGATCCGCAAAAAACGGACCGTTTTTCAGGATGAAAAAAAACAGGACGTGTGAATGGACCCTCAGGGTTATTTCGATACCAAAATTTTGTTTCGGTTTCGATACCATAAAAAAGTATTGCAATACTCAATACCAACCATAAAAAATAAAACGCAAAAAAAAAAAGCTGCCTGCATTCCCCTTTTTATGGAACGTCCGGCCCATAATCGAACAGTCCTATCCTATTTTTTGGGGGGATAAGGTGACAAAAAAAATGGCGAATCGTTTTTTATTTATTTTTCTGTTACGGAATTCACCGCATAGGAGATTTTTTTGATATTTTAATAGTTTGGTCTTTTTGGATGTGGCGATATGTGATATGTTTATTTATTTTATTGTTTATATATTTTATATGTAAAATTGGGAAAGGGGGTGATTTATACTTTTTTATAATATTTTGGTGTGTTTTTTTTACATTTTCTTTTTTTACTTTTTATTTAATAAATTCCCCCCCCCCCCCCCCCCTTAGGGACTAGAACCTTTGATCTTTTCATCCCTTGTCCTATTCACCCTGATAGAGCTCTAATATGGACAATAGGACCTCACACTCTCCCTACTGCCCTGTGCTCTGTGCACACAGCAGCAGGGAGCTGACTATGGCAGCCAGGGCTTCAGTAGCATCCTGGCTGCCATGGTAAACGATCGGAGCCCCAGGATTACACTGCTGGGGCTCCGATCAGAAGCTGCCACTGCCGCCAATGAGAGGAGGTGAGGGGACTCTCTGGCCACTGCCATACTGGGGGGGGGGGGGCACTGCGCCACCAATGATTTTATTGCTGGGAAGGGGGAGGGCGCACTGCGCCACCAATGTTTTTAATACTGGGCGGGGGCACACTGTGCCACCAATGATAATTAACGTTTAATACAAATACAGCCGGCGACAGAAACACATTGCCGGCACCCGACCTCTGACAGGGCGCTGTGATCAGCGGCAGTTAACCCCTCAGGTGCGGCACCTGAGGGGTTAATTTCCGCTGCGTCAGGGGTTAATTTCCGCGGACGCAGCGTCCTGTCAGAGGTCGGGTGCCGGCAATGTGTTTCTGCCACCACTATGGGACCGGCACTCCAGGCAGCTAACTATGAGACCTGTGATTCTCTTAAGGACCTTAGATGACATCATCACCATGTGACCAGTAACCTATCAATATTACTGGTCACATGGCTATGAGGTCATCAAAGGTTCTGTCTACCAGGAGTGTTGCTGCAGGAGAAGTTTGCCAGACTTGTGGAGCTTTTTCTGTGAAGATTATATCAGTAAAGGTGACAGGGGCTGTTATACTAATATACTGTAAGTTACTGTATACTGTGGGGGGCTGTATACAGTGGGGGCTGTATAAAGTGGGGTGCTGTATACTGTGGCAGGCTGTATACTATGGGGGGCTGTATACTGTGGGGGGCTATACTGCTCTACTGTATACTGTGGGGGGCTGTATACTGTGGGAGGCTGTATACTATGGGGTGCTGTATACTGTGGAGGGCTATACTGCTCTACTGTATACTGTGGGGGGCTATATACTGTGGGGTCTGTGGGGTGCTTTATACTGTGGGGGGCTGTATACTGGGTGCTATACTGCTCTACTGTATACTATGGGGTGCTATACTGCTCTACTGTATATACTGTATACTATGGGGTGCTGTATATTGTAGGGGGCTGTATACTGTGGGGTGCTATACTGCTCTACAGTATACTGTGGGGTGCTGTATACCGTTGGGTTGCTGTATACTGTGGTGTGCTATACTGCTTTACTGTATACCTGGGGTGCTATATACTGTGGGGTGCTGTATACTGTGAGGTGCTGTATTCTGTATAGTTTGGGGTGCTGTATACTGTGAGGTGCTGTATTCTCTATAGTTTGTGGTGCTGTATTCTGTATAGTTTGGGGTACTGTATACTGTGAGGTCCTGTATACTGTGGGGAGCTGTATATTGTGGAGTGCTATACTGCTCTATTGTATACTGTGGGGTGCTGTTTTCTGTTGGGTTGCTGTATACTGTGGTGTGCTATACTGCTTTACTGTATACTGTGGGGAGCTGTATATTGTGGAGTGCTATACTGCTCTACTGTATACTGTATAGGAGGCTATACTGCATACTGTGGGGTGCTACTGTAACACTAGGGTGAGCCGAGCCCCGGTCTCCTTCCTGCAGAGCGGTGCCCACTTCCACCCTAAGCCCAGCTGCCCAGAGCACCGATCCTGAGCCGTTAGAGTCTTCAGAACTGGAAGTATATACAGTAATTCACTGGACTCTACTAGGTGTGTGGATTATTATTTTTTGTGTGTGTTGTGGTGGAGGGTGTGATTGCATGCTAGGGTGTGGGAAGGTGGGATCCAGGTGGCCCAAGTAAATTTTTGCCCAGGGTCCAATCAATATTAAAGACGGCACTGGAGATATGCCATCAGTGTCTGATATGGGCCAACCCCTTTGTTTGGGAGAACAGAGGACCTGCCTAGATGAATGAAAATGCCCCCTACAAAATAATGTTACTGATTGAGATTTATGTGGAGGAACTCTGACCCAAGTGCTATTGGGCTGGAAGAAGAACTGGGTAAACCATTGAAACCATCAATTATAGCTAATCAGCATTGTAAAAATGATTAGTAATAATAAGAGCCAAGGTCGTACGCATTGCAGCAATCTGTGGATATGAAATCATTCTCTGGAATGTCTGTACACAGGTCAGGAATATGAGCTCTATTAAAAGGACACGTTTGTCAGAAAGATTTTATTTTTTTTTACTCAATATTCATGAAAAAAATGTTTTAATAATTTTTGGCTATTTTTGGCAGTGTTATACCACTGACATTTAAATAAAAAATAAAAAAACTTAATATAATAGCACACATAGCACTACATATAAAGGTTATATAGACTAATACCTCATTTTGATATGATAAATGGCTGTGAGGTTCTTAGCTGGTATATTTTGATCGTATATTATGACCCCCCCCCTTCCCCCAGCAAGGTGACCTCAGTCCAGACGGGAACCTACTCTATTTCTAATTCCAATTCCATTGGGCATTTACACTCAGAAGAGCAAAACCAGAAATATAATGTGCTGATACTTGTTACCTCTGTGTATCCAATGAAAGGAAAAGCATGCACAGCTATATGTATCACCCCATCAAAGGCAGTCTGTGGAATATATATATATATATATATATATATATAAAAACGGTAATTCAGGGCAGCACTCCAAATAGAAAAAATAGGGTGCCAGCGGAAAAAACACCTTACCAAGGTGTATGATATAGAAATAGAAGACACCGCAGCACATATATATATACAGTGCTTTGCAAAACTATTCACCCCCTTGACTTGTTTCGTATTTTGTTACATTACAGCCTTAAGTTCAATGTTTTGTTAATCTGAATTTTATGTGATGGATCAGAACACAATAGTCTAAATTGGTGAAGTGAAATGAGAAAAATATATAAATAAAACTATTGTTTAGAAATAGAAAACAGAAAATTGCCATGTGCGTATGTATTCACCCCCTTTGTTAGGAAGCCCATAAAATGCTCTGGTGCAACCAATTACCCTAAAAGTCACATAATTAGTGAAATGATGTCCACCTGTATGCAATCTAAGTGTCACATGATCTGTCATTACATATACACACCTTTTTTGAAAGGCCCCAGAGGCTGCAACACCTAAGCAAGAGACATCACTAACCAAACACTGCCATGAAGACCAAGGAACTCTCCAAACAAGTAAGGGACAATGTTGTTGAGAAGTACAAGTCAGGGTTAGGTTATAAAAAAAAATCTCCAAATCTTTGATGATCCCCATGAGCACCATCAAATCTATCATAACTAAATGGAAAGAACATGGCACAACAGCAAACCTGCCAAGAGACGGTCGCCCACCAAAACTCACGGACCGGGCAAAGAGGGCATTAATCAGAGAGGCAGCACAGAGACCTAAGGTAACCCTGGAGGAGCTGCAGAGTTCCAAAACAGAGACTGGAGTATCTGTACATAGGACGACAATAAGCCGTACGCTCCATAGAGTTGGGCTTTATTGCAGAGTGGCCAGAAGAAAGCCATTACTTTCAGCAAAAAACAATAAGGCACGTTGTGAGTTTGTGAAAAAGGCATGTGGGAGACTCCCAAAATGTATTGAGGAAGGGGCTCTGGTCTGATGACACTAAAATTAAAGTTTTTGGCCATCAAAGAAAATGCTATATCCGGCGCAAACCCAACACATCACATCACCCAAAAAACACCATCCCCACAGTGGAACATGGTGGTGGCAGCATCGTGCTGGGGGGACTGGGAAACTAGTCAGAGTTAAGGGAAAGATGGATGGTGCTAAATACATGGATATTCTTGAGCAAAACCTGTACCCCTCTGTGTGCGATTTGAGGCTAGGACGGAGGTTCACCTTCCAGCAGGACAATGACCCCAAACACACTGCTAAAGCAACACTTGAGTGGTTTAAGGGGAAACATGTAAATGTGGTGGAATGGCCGAGTCAGAGCCCAGATCTCAATCCAATAGAAAATCTGTGGTTCACAAGTGCAAACCATCAAACTTAAAGGAGCTGGAGCAGTTTTGCAAGGAGGAATGTCCAAAAACCCAGAAAAAGGTGGCTCTACAAGGTATTGACTTTGGGGGGGGGGAATAATTATGCACATTGACTTTTTCTGTTATTTTGTCCTATTTGTTGTCTGCTTCACAATAAAAAAAAAACTAATATCTAAGTTGCGGGCATGTTCTGTAAATTAAATGATACAAATCCTCAAACAATCCATGTTAATTCCAGGTTGTGAGGCATTAAAATACGAAAGAAGTCAAGGGGGGTGAATACTTTTGCAAGGCACTGTGTGTGTGTGTGTGTATATATATATATAACTCAAGCAAGTGGATTAAGGTGAGTTAAATTATTTTTTATTTTTTTTAACCCCTCCAGCGCAGTTTTACTATGCATTCTGTATTAAGAATGCTATTATTTTCCCTTATAACCATGTTATAGGGTAAAATAATAATGATCGGGTCTCCATCCCGATTGTCTCCTAGCAACCATGAGTGAAAATCGCACCGCATCCGCACTTGCTTGCGGATGCTTGCGATTTTCACGCAGCCCCATTCACTTCTATGGGGCCTGCGTTGCGTGAAAAACACACAAAGTAGAGCTTGCTGCGATTGTCACGTAACGCACAAGTGATGCGTGAAAATCACCGCTCATGTGCACAGCCCCATAGAAATGAATGGGTCCGGATTCAGTGCGGGTGCAATGCGTTCACTTCACGCATCGCACCCACGCGGAAAACTCGCCCGTGTGAAAGGGGCCTAACACTGACATGTGAACTTGGCCTTAAGCTACATTCACACAACTGTATGTGTTTTTTTCGGTTCGCAAAACACTGATCTGCAAAAAATACAGATGACGTCCTTTTGGCATCCGTATTGCCTCCGTTTTTTTTTTTGCGGATCCACAACTCCTCCCCTTGTCCGCAAAATGGACAAGAATAGGACATGCTCTATTTTCTTTTTTGCGGGGCTACGGAATTGATATACGGATGCGGACAGCATTGAAATGAATGGGTCCTCATCCAATCCGCCCCAAAAAACGGAACGGACATGGAAATAAATAAAATACGTTCATGTGAATGTAGCCTTAAAATACGCAAAAAAAAAAGGATGCAATACGGATGCCAAAAGGACGCCATCCGTATTTTTTGCGAATCAAGGTTTTGCGAACCGCAAAACACATACAGTTGTGTAAATGCAGCCTTAGGCCGAATGTAGTGTAGCGGCGGCATGAAGCGCACGGCGTCATAGCAACCAATGACGCCATGCGCTCCTGCTCTGAACAGGAATCCAGCCTGGCATACCACGGACCGCTCTCGGCCGCGGAACACAGCCGTGTGCATTCGGCCTTAGTGTGTTAGAACTTCCTGCCATGTTTTTCTCCTTTGCACATTCATTAGATAGGACAATTAACAGACCCTGCTGACAACTTCCATGGCTGTGAAGAAATGTAGCCCCTTGGGGCTTCACGTGAATCATAGCAGTAGTGACAGTGTTTCAACAATGCCCTATTCTAGTCAGGCTGGCACAGTCGCAGGTTATCGCGCACTGACTGTCACCACAATCATATCCTATGAGTAAGACACTGGACTCACATTTAACTCATTAGGGGGGATTTATCAAAAGTGGTACAGAGGAAAACTAGCTTAGGCTACTTTCACACTTGCGGCAGGACGGATCCGACAGGCTGTTCACCCTGTCGGATCTGTTCTTCCGCTTTTTCGCCGGACTGCCGCACCGCCGCACCGTCCCCTTTGACTATAATGGGGACGGGGCGGAGCTCTGGTGCAGCACTGTAGTGCGCGGCGAACGGCCACCGGACTAAGCGTCCTGCATGTCCGACTTTTTAGTCCAGCCGCCTCTCACCGCGATCTGCCGTACTGCGCCGGAGCTCTGCCCCGTCACAATTATAGTCAATGGGGACGGAGCGGCGGTACGGCGAAATAGTGGAAGGACGGATCCGACAGGGTGAACAGCCTGTCGGATCCGTCCTGCCGCAAGTGTGAAAGTACCTTAGCTGCCCATAGCATCAGATTCCATCTTTCATTTTCCAAAGGAGCTCTGAGAAATGAGAGGTGGAAGCTGATTGGTTGCTATGGGCAACTAAGCCAGTTTTCCTCTGCACCACTTTTGATATCTCTCTCTCCCTCATTGTGTCACATTCTGGGCTGGTGATAAATATAATAGAATTCCTGCCAGAAGAGGTTTCAGATGACAAGTAAAAGGGCAAAATGTGTCAATTCTAAAGACCTCCATACCCATTAGGCTATTGTCAGCCGAACCAGCCGTTTTCAGCAGGATTGGGCATCAGTCTAAGGGCTCATTCAGACGGCCGTATGCTGTCCGCAAAAATACTGAATGCTATCCGTTTTTTTGCGGATCCGCAAAAAAACGGATAGCATTCAGTCTTTTTGTTGACCCATAGACTTCAATAGGGCCATGTCCTGATTTTCACGGACAAGTATAGGACATGTTTCATTTATTTTGCGGATCCTTGGAATAGAAAAGCGCCCCATAGAAGTGAATAGGTCAGCATCTAATCCGCAAAAAAACGGATCCGCATTTTTGCGGATAGCATACGGCCGTCTGAATGAGCCCTAACGCACACGGAGAGCTCCTGAGGGTCTTTTTGCTCCTCTGGAAGATAAAGCACCACCTGAGGTGTCTGGCAGCAGCTTTCTCCTCTCTTCCATTGACAACACATGCATGCTCAGCCAAACCCAGTGTGTAATTGTGTATGGGGTTGTCGGGAGAGAGACATGTTGGCCAAACCAGCATTTGGCTGACAGCTGTTGAACGTGTATGGACACCTTAAGGCTTCTTTCACACGGGCGTCGCGTGTGAGAGCTGGACAAGATGCGGGTGCATGGCGGGAAAATGCGCTAGTGCAAAGCCTTTTAAGGCGTTTTGCACGCGCGTGAGAAAATGATGATTACACTTACCGGTAATCGGATTTTCCTGACCCCACGACAGCACCTTAGAGAGATGGCTCCGCCCCAGGACAGGAAACCTGCAGCATAAAAAAGGTGGAGCCGCTCTCCCACCTCAGTGAGTTTTCAGAGCATGAGAGGGACTCCCCCTTACGTTAGTTTAATTTACATACTGTATATATATATATATATATATATATATATTTATTTATTTATTTATTTATTTTTTTTCTGCAACACCCGTGAACACACAGACTTACACCAATAGGGAGGGAATAAAGAGGTGCTGTCGTGGGGTCAGGAAAATCCGATTACCGGTAAGTGTAATCATCATTTTTCCCCTCCCCCACGACAGCACCTTAGAGAGAGATTTCAGAGATTATCCTTAGGGTGGGTGACAGAACTCAAAACCTTAGTGCCAAAAAGAAGGTCAGAGATAGAATCAAGCTGAAGCCTATAGTGCTTATAGAAGGTGGACGGAGAAGACCAGGTGGCTGCCCGACAGATCTGTTCAATAGATACGCTAGCCCTCTCTGCCCAAGACGTGGATACCGCCCTCGTGGAGTGAGCCCTCACAGAAATAGGGGGAGACACGCCGGTTACTGAATATGCCAAGGATATAGCTTCTCTAATCCACCGGGCAATAGAAGCCTTAGAGGCAGTATTACCTTTTCTTGCCCCACCGAACAGAACAAACAAGGCAGAGGACTTCCTCCAGTCTTTAGTCACCTCCAGGTACTGCAAAATGCACCTCCTGACATCCAGAGAATGTAACTCCTTCTCTCTATCATCCTTAGGCTCTGAAAAGAAAGCTGGGAGAACTACCTCCTGAGCCCTATTAACCCTGGAAGGAACCTTTGGCATAAACCCAGGATCTGGTCTTAGAACCACTCTGTCCTCCCTGATGGACATAAAAGGGGGGTTAATAGAGAGGGCCTGAATCTCCCCAACCCTTCTGGCTGAAGTTAAAGCTACCAGCAAAACTAGCTTAAGGGAAAGTATTTTGACCGAGCAAGATGCCAGAGGTTCAAAGGGATGTCTGGTAAGGGCATTAAGTACTAAGTTAAGGTCCCAGGGAGGAAACCTAGGGCCTGCTACTGGCGTGATCCTATCCACTGCCTTAAAAAAACTAACCACCCAAGGGTCCATGGCCAAACTTCTTCTCCCCAGAACTGATAAGGCTGACACCTGCACCTTTAGTGTACTTTTTGCTAACCCGAGGGACAATCCCCTCTGTAAAAATTCCAACACCTGAACTATGGAAAATTCCAACGGCCAGGAAACCACTTCTGTGCCTATAAAGGACAGGAACTTTCTCCATACTCGAGCATAAATAACATTTGTTACCTCCTTCCTACTCTTCATCAAAGTGGAAATTACTTCCTCAGAGAATCCCTGACTGGCTAAAAATGACCTCTCAAATTCCATGCTGAAAGATGTAGGGACCCTACTTCTGGGTGGGACACGGGACCCTGAGATAATAGATCTGGAATTTCTGGGAGGATCCAAGGATCCGAGACTGACATAGCTCTCAACAGGGAAAACCACGCCCTCTTCGGCCAGAAGGGGGCTATCATGATCACCCTGGCTCCTTCGTACCTGATCTTCCTTACTACCAGAGGAATCAGCTGAAGCGGAGGGAAGGCATAGCCTAGTGGAAAATCCCATTTCTGGAGAAAGGCGTCTACCCCAGATGGGCACTCCTCTGGACTGAGGGAGAAAAAATCCTGTACCTTTCTGTTCTCTCTTGTGGCAAACATATCTACCGAAGGTAACCCCCATAATCTTACTATCTGGGAAAAAATGTTGGGATTCAGAGACCACTCTCCCTGACGCAGTCTGTGGCGACTCAGAAAGTCTGCTCGAGAATTCTCGACCCCTCTGATATGAATGGCCGAGAGATGAAGCACTCTCCCCTCTATCTCCTCGAATATCCATCTCGACTCCCTCAGTAAAGAATCTGACCTGGTCCCTCCCTGGCCCCATCAGGTTTCTTTACTAAAAACAGGGTGGAATAAAATCCTTTCCCTAGCTCTGACTCTGGGACAGGAAACAACACCTTCTTGCTTATCAATTTTTTTATTTCTTGCAGCATGACGGGGGAAGACCTTGACACCACAAATCTTTCTGCGGGGCAACTCAGGAACTCAAACCTTAGACCCTCCCGCAGAAGACACACTAACCATTTTCCTGCCATCTTTTCCCAAGCAGGAAGAAAGAACTTTAACCTTCCTCCTACTGGGATCATGGCGTCATTGCTTACCCTGTTTTGATGTACGGCCTGTGGCAGATCCAAACAAAAAACCCTTATTTCCTGATCTAGGCCTAGAGCCCTGTTCTTTGTCCCCCATCTGCCTCTTACTCTGGAACCTTGACGGGTTCCGAAAGGGCCGCTTATATTGTCTAAACTGCGTAAAAGATTCCTGGGGAAACTTCTTCTTCCTATCTGCCGCCTTCTTGAGTAAAGAGTCAAGCTCTGACCCGAAAAGAAACTGGCCATCACAGGGAATGCTACAAAGCCTCAACTTGGATGACAGATCTCCCCCTTTCCAATTCTTCAGCCACAAAGCACGTCGTGCAGAATTAGAAAGGGAAGCGGTCCTTGCTTCCAGCCTTACCGAGTCCACCGCGGCATCTGCAATAAAATCCGCGGCTTTCTGGAAGGTCGGAATTGAAGCCAATAACTGCTCCCTAGGGCATTTTTCCCTAATCTGCCCTTCTAACCTCTCCAACCATAGCGACATAGACAGGGGTGGGATTCAAATTTTTAACAACAGGTTCCCTACTCAGCGGTGGATACGCAGCGCGTCACGAGTCATGACACATATATACATACACCATATATATGCAACACAGTCACGACATATTTACATACACCATATATACACTACACACAAATACACTATATATACACTACACACATACCACTCAACTTTTAAAAAGCCTTAGGCCCCCTCTTTGTTATTACTGTAATGGCCCCCTCTTTATTATTATTATAATGGCCCACTCTTTATTATTAATATAATGACCCCCTCTTTTTTATTAATATAATGGCCCCCTCTTTATTATTAATATAATGGCCCCCTCTTTATTATTAATATAATGGCCCCCTCTTTGTTATTACTGTAACGGCCCCCTCTTTGTTATTACTGTAACGGCCCCCTCTTTATTATTATTATAATGGCCCACTCTTTATTTTTAATGTAATGGCCCCCACTTTATTATTAATATAATGGCCCCCACTTTATTATTAATATAATGGCCCCCACTTTATTATTAATATAATGGCCCCCTCTTTATTATTAATATAATGGCCCCCACTTTATTATTAATATAATGGCCCCCTCTTTATTATTAATATAATGGCCCCCTCTTTATTATTAATATAATGGCCCCCACTTTAATAACAAAGAGGGGGCCATTACATTAATAACAAAGAGGGGGCCATTATATTAATAATAAAGAGGGGGCCATTATATTAATAATAAAGAGGGGGCCATTACATAGTGGAGTACCGCTTAAAAAAGCTGCTCTTACTCTGTGGGCAAAATAGATGTGTTTCCCTGTGTGTGGCCACCTTAAATATTGTCATCAACCCCATCCATAACTCTTGTTTGGCTAAAAGAATCTAAACATTGGGTCAGGATGAGGGGAAGGTGGAGTAGGCACCTGCTTAGGAGAAATAATTAATACTTACCTCTCTCTCCTTCACAGCTTGTGGCATCCTGGTACAGGCGGTCACCAATGCCTCGCTCACTGTGCCTTCCCGCGCCGCGTCATCGCGTCATCTCGCGAGATCCGCCGCAGGAGGTCACAGTGAGGTACGTGACTAAGTCCTGCGTCGCACCTCAACTGAAGCCGCTCCCCCGGCCCCTCCTCACTTCGCCTGCCCAGCTGCCCTGCACAGTGCGCGTCACACAGGGCCTCTCCTCTCGGCTTCCGCTCCGCCCCCACCCCTATAGCTACGCCACTGGTGCAGGCGCAGCTGCAGGACCGGGTCGGGATCCCTGCTTCTCACCGGTCCTGCGAACCGCCTGTAATTTTAACAAACGGTTCGGCAGAACCGGAGAGAACCGGCTGGATCCCATGCCTGGACATAGACCTTGCAACAACCGTGGCAGCTATACTAGGTCTGAAAGCAGCCGCAGAAGACTCCCATGCATTCTTAAGGGAGGAGTCAATTCTTTTATCTAAGGGGTCTTTTAAGAACCCCATGTCCTCAAAGGGCAGTGAGGATTTTTTAGAAATCTTGGAAATGGCTACATCCAGCTTAGGGGCCTTGTCCCAAGATGTAGACGCTTCCTCCTCGAATGGATACTTCCGTTTGAAGGTTTTAGAAATGAACGTCTTTTTATCCGGTTTTTTCCATTCCTTTTCTATCACTGCTGAGATAGACCTATGGACCGGGAAACATCTACGCTTCCTTTCCCTAAGGCCTTCAAACATAACATCCTCTACCGACCTATCCTCCCTGGTATCTTCTAACTCCAAGGTAGATCGGATAACTTTTAATAATTTGTCCATATCTTCCGCAGGAAATAGGAACTTTCCTTCTTTTATATTATCTTCCGAAGAAAAGGAATCATCAGAGTCCTCGTTCCTGGATAAAGAGTCGCTATCCTCCGATTCGACGTCGGACTCCTGCCTCACTGCTTTTCTCCTCTTCCTACTTCTCAGGGAATTTTTAACTTCAGACATGATTGACTTCAGGTCTTTCAGAAGACTTGGAGTCTCCTCAGCCACCGTCTTCTTAATGCACTGCTAACAGAGCTTTTTAGTGTAAGAAGAAGACAACGGGCATTTGCAGATAGGGCATTCTTTGTTCTTTTTCTTTGCCGCCACCTTCTTAGGCACCGTCTAAGAAAAACGGAACACACCCAAAACTGAGGAACAGTCCAGATCTCTCTAACAACCGAGAATAAGACTCACAATACCGGTGGCAAGATCTCCACATCCGCACTTTCAGACCTCCTCTCTTCGTCCATAGTGGGGGCAACAACCTGCACTGATACAACAATGCCTTAATTATAAACTGCCACCAAGTGTTACTCTCACCTGAGAGATCACTGCTTCTGCAGACCCACCACGCCAAATTTGTCCAGGAACCCCTCTGGTCCACTTTCTGGCCTCTGGATATCCGTCTTTGGCGTCCAGAACCACCCAGTTATCATACCTGCCTGGAGCCGGGTTTAAAAACTACCGGGAAGCCGAACTTCCGGTCACCTGACTGGAAGTGCACTGCCGTGGACCGCACGGCCGTGGAACGCATGGCGCTTCCGGTTCGCCGCATCCACATCCGGCGGCGTCTGGCGAGTCTGCAAGTCAGTAAGGCCCTCTGGCCTTTTTCAACCGCCGGCGCCGTCCTCCTCGCCTGAGGGACCAGCACCTTCCGCCCTGTATCCAGTGAGACGCCCGGCCGCCTCCGGAACTTCATCCCCGCGCCTGCGGGGAACAATCGGGCAGGTACCGACTGCCGCCCCGACCCTCCGGCTTCTACCGGGACTTCAAGGTCAGGACGACACTGCAGGCTCCCGTACCAGGACAGGAAACCTCACTGAGGTGGGAGAGCGGCTCCACCTTTTTTATGCTGCAGGTTTCCTGTCCTAGGGCGGAGCCATCTCTCTAAGGTGCTGTCGTGGGGGAGGGGAAAAAATCTGCACGTTTGTATACCGATGATAACGTGATTGAATCCCGATTTTGAGGTGTAAAAAAAAAAATATCGCATGCAGTACAGCATCCGATCTATTTATACGATTACCCATAGTAAAATAATAGTAATATCTCAATTTTAGGATTATCTTCCATAAACTATTATAAATTTATGTCATACACGGTATCGCATTCAGTCAACTTATCAGACAAGAAACAAAAAAAGAGATGCCCGACTAAGGCTACTTTCACACTAATGTTTAAGTTTTCCGGTATTGAGATCCGACAGAGGAGATCAATACCAGAGAAAAAAGCTTCCATTTTGTTCCCATACATTGTCAATGGGAACAAAATGTAACTGAACAGAACGGAATGCTCTAAAATGCATTCTGTTCCGTTTGGTTGCGTTCTCATACCGGAGAGTAAAGCTTTTGTGCTTTATTTTTTACATGTATTTCATACATTTATTGCATTCATTATTTCCCCTATGGTTTTATTTCTACCCCCTTACATTGGGTAACCACTGGTTAATTGTTATACTGACAGATGCCAAGCTAAACGCCCATAATGAAGCAGTCAGTACGCTATTTAAATACCTCTGGCCCTTGGGCCACATATGGCTCATGGGATCATTTCATGTGGCCCCCCGGCTTCCTGCCAGAGCATACAGTCCGAATGCTAATGACCGCTGCCATTATGGAAGGGGTCAATAGCATGCGGGAGGTACAGGGAGGTGAGAACAGCGCTGCGCTGGCCGTACTCACTTTCCCCGATCTTCTTCCGGGCCCTGCTCTGTGTCCTGGCACGTACAGAGTCAGGATGTATCATATATAAGATATATAGTGCAGGCGCCATTTTGTGCTGGAAGAATAAAACACTCTGGCTGTTTTTTTTTTTTTATTAAAGTGCAATATCTGTAACATACTGCTAAGTTAATTATGTTTGACCAAATATAGCAGTCAAATTTAAAGCTGAGAATTTTGAATGACCCGCGATCCAAGTGGCCCTCGGCAGCAAAAAGGTTCCCCACCCCTGCTCTAAAGCATCACTGTACACATGTCATAATTAAAGAGAATCTAACACCCCGATTTTGGACCATTATCTACAGTAACACGTGAATCGAACTGCAGTAATGGAGTCCAGATCACTATTTTTTATTTTCCTACTGCCCCCCATTCACCTACTGTCAGCTTTGAAATAAATAGTCAGGACTGCCATGAATGCGCACACAAGTCCATTATATTAGAACTACGCAGGAGTCCAGATTCTGTATTTCAGAGCAGCTCTGAGCGCTGACAGCGGGGAACTGGGGGCAGTAGGAGAATAAAAAACTGTGATCTGGACTCCTTATCTGCAGGACTATGCATGTATTACTATAGATAGTCCAAAATCTGGGTGACAGATTCCCTTTAAGATCTGCTGATCGAAACGTGTTGACTAGCGGCAACATGTCACTGAAGCGTGGCCCTTGCACCAGACTATTATCCTACATTAGTATCAAATAATTAGAAAAGGCTCCTGTTGTGTTTACTCTCCTTGACCTGACAAGTTCAGGCAACTACCGGCTCGACTCAGCTATACCAGCTTCCGTCTAGCCTGACGGCTCAGGCGCCTGCGTCACAAACCAGCGATTAACTACCTGGCTGGACACGTGGGACGCTGAGCGAGCGGGTCGGATGGTTTGCTCCGCAAGGAACAAGTAAGTGGAGCCCCACAGATTGGAGAAAGTGTGGTTACGAACTGCCAGATAACATCTAAACACAGAGTCCCCGTGTGGGAAATTACAACAATCCTGAATCTATGGTTTCAACTATCCGGTGAATCGGTAATTATAATCATGGACATTTGAACGGTTTAACACATCATCCCCTGCACCATAACTCTAGCCATTAAGTCTCATGTATAGGAGTACTCCGGTTATCTAGGTCTGTGCGTGAGCTCCGCACATTTGTACCTATTTGTTTATGTATGTATGCTGATACTGATACTAAATTTTATTATTGATTTGGTGTATTAATAAATTTTACGCAAAAATACTGTGAGCCAGCCTGTATTATTAGTATTATCCTACATTAGTCTGGCTGGCATAAGTCTCCATCTTCAAATGGTTGGACGTGTGCGTTTTTATTGTAATAGCGAAAGGGAATACGCCTCTGCCATACCCCTCTGGGATCCGGCATGTAAAAATCCAAGATGATCAATGTCTCTTTCCACTCACATCTGCTGTTAGTGTCAGGAGGTCCCCCATATACCTGAGATTGGACGGCCAATCCCACCGAAATCAGGATGTTTGAATGAAATTTATCTTGTGCACTGTGGGCGTAAGGGTCCTTGTACATGGGCAAATTTCTGAAATAATGAGTACAAATTGATGTTATAGCAAGTCAGCTATCGCTCCGTGTTGTACCTGTTCAGTAGCTCATAGTCACCTGCTCTCCGCCATTCCACTCTGGCTCCCTTCAGCGGTCCTTGTCCTGTGAGCTTCTAGATAGACGGGGTCATGTGCCCAGTCATGACATTGTGCTTGGGGGGCACACCACAGGATGGGGACTGGATGACCACTGAAGGGAGCCAGAGATTGGGTGAGTAGGAGCTTTACAACTGCTGCAGGGGTCTGTTAAAAAAGTGCACAAAGCTAGACAACCTCTTCAAGGGTTTGAAAGACTAAGGGCCCATTCACACGACTGTATATTTGAGTCCGAATATGTTCCACAATTTTCATTTCAATGGGGCCACAAAAGATGTGGACAGCAAACTGTGTACTGTCCATGCGATGGGCGTCTCCCCCTAGGGCCCTCTATGTAATGCGACTCAGGTAAAGGAAATGCCAAGTACTAAAATATCCCTTTACATGTGTCACGGTGCTGCTACCTGGATACGGCTGGACCCCAGGCTTTGGCTCCGAAGCAATAGGGGGAATAATTGAGGAATTTGCAAGAAAAATTTAGTCTAGACCTTGTATGTAGTTGAACAGCAGCTTTACTTTGCATAAACATTCTCCAAAACAGCAGGCTTTAGCATTAAAACTGGCAGGCAAACTCGTCTCTACTACATCTGTTTCTCTCTGGCTCTGCTGTACCAACAGGCTGACTGTATGACTTTGCTTCTTCCGTCTGCTGCACTTCTCTTTGTATGATCTGTCTCTAGATTAGGCCAGGGAACTATGCGCCTGGCTTCTGAGGCTCTAAGCTTCGGCCTCCCTGGCCAGCAGAGCTGAGGGTGCTCTGGCTGGCTTGGGCACGTCCAGCAGAGACGTGGCCCTGCACACCTTCCCCAAGCAGGGGGTAAGCTAGACTAACTAACTGGTCCCCACCCTTCCTGCAGGAAGTGGGACTTGCCCACTCTCCATAGAGGGGGGTTAGAATGGATTGGAAGGTTCCATTCTATCTAACTGCAGCTCTATGTTTGCTGCCACCTGCTGGTGAACCAGGCACATTACATTTGAACATAACAGTTGCAAACAGATTAGGAATGCACAGTGTGGAGGACCTGGAATAAATACATAAGGTGACATTCAGGTTAGGCCAATAAAGACAGTAGCAAGGTGCAGAAGGGGTAACACCACTCTGGGGTGTTACATCCGCATCCATATTTCCATTCCGTCAACCCGCAAAAGAGAATATGTCCTATTCTTGTCCGCAAAATGCTGAACGCATACAGTTGGTATCCGTGTTTTGCAGATCCACCATGTGCGGACTGCAAAAACAGATATGGTTGTCTGAATGAGCCCTAAGGGGCCTATTACACCAACAGATTATCTGGCCAATTTCTGTCCAATCAGACCAATAGTCGGTGTGTAGAACAAAAGATCTGTGTGTGTAATAAGCCATCGGACCAATGACTGGTCAGAAATTCTGTCAGATAGTCTGTTGTTGATTTGTATAACCTTTTCCCTACATTCAGATTCTCTCCAAGTAATACCTGTTTTACCTGGAACCTACAAGGAGCATGAGATTTACTTTTCCCTGGTTAACATGAAGTTACAACTTCTTATTAGCCAAATAGCTACTTTGAAGGCCACACTTTGTAAATAACCGTCTGACCCTGAACATACTTATCAGCATAGCCAGCAATCAGCAGTAATCAGTTTACTGATTTGTGTAACCTTTTCCCCACATTCAGATTCTCTACAAGTAATACCTGTTTTACCTGGAACCTACAAGGAGCATGAGATTTGCTTTGCCCTGGTTGTTAACATGAAGCTGCAACTTCTTATCAGTCCTCTCCTGCACAACGGAAACAGGACGGATCCGTTTTGCAGCCCATTCCGTGGTAACTGAATCTGTAACGCAATTCACCTTTAACCAACAAAGGAAGTGTGAACGAATTTTATAAGCGGAAATTCGCTCATCTCTAATCAGCAGTAATACCACAATGGGAATCAACCGGCTGACAGTTCTATCGCCAAAGACATCTGCCCCTGAAAGCTTAAATATGGGCAAAAGAGGTAATCCGGCTTCAGCAAGCAAGTGTAAGGTAGTCAGTCCTTACAGGAGAGATCTTTTTGGCACTTGAGTGGTATGCTTCGTACCCTACTTTTGCAGAACTGGTGTGGACCCATTAATTTCAATTGGGTTGCTAAAGATGCGGACAGCACACTAAGGCCTCGTTCACACTTCAGTGTTTGGTCAGTGATTTCCATCAGTGATTTGTGAGCCAAAACCAGGTGCAACTCTAAACACAGAACAGGAGCAGATCTTTCCCTTCTAACTCATGTCTGTGGAGGCTCCACTTCTGGTTTTGGCTCACAAATCACTGATGGAAATCACTGACCAAACACTGAAGTGTGAACGAGGCCTAAGGGCGGTCTGCATCCGTATTTCCTTCCCACGGCCACTCAAAAAATATAGAGAATGTCCTATTCTTGTCTGCAATGGTGGACAAGAATAGGCATTTCTATCATAGGGCTGGCCATGTATGGTCCGCAAAATGCAGAACACACACAGCCGGTGTCAGTGTTTTGCAGATCCGCAATTTGCGGACTGAAAATCACATACGGTCGTGTGAAAGTAGCCTTAGCATAACTAAGCAGGTTTATTGGGCTTACTTGGGGCAACAAGCTTAGCAGTTAAATAGCATTTACACCGCGCTGGCTGAGCAGGCAAGGAACCATTCCTTCCTGATAAATGCCTGCCCATCAGGTAAAGGCTGCATTTACTATACATGTAGGTAAGTTACCGCAAAATTTCCGCTGGCATCCATCAGAGGACGCCATGCTGTGCAACACAGAGGTCTCAGCCTTTAGGCTGGGTGTATGTACATTTATTTTATGTTCTCAGCATTTGTGGTTGTGTTTATTATCACATGTTAGTAAAATTCTGTTTTGGCAAAAGCTGGTGTTGGAGTTGTTTTCCTCGCTCGCTATTTCTGTATACACACCTAGGCCTAATGCACGAGGTCTTGAATGGATGCGGTGCGGAGGCACAGAGAGAAACCCCACGGAAGCACTTCATAGTGCTTTCGTGTGGTACTGTGCCTCCGTTCTCGTCAGTGATCTCCTCCACAGTTCCGGATTGTGAACTCATTCAAGTGAAGAGGGTTCGCATTCATGATATGCACAAACGTCTGGGGCCCGTATATTGCAGACCCGCTGTTTGCTTGCCAGAATACGGGCACGACCGGCAATGGCCATGTGCATGTGGTCTTAAACCGGGAAGGCTGTCAATCACTGATAAGGCTACTTTCACACTAGCGTTCGTCGGTCCGCTCGTGAGCTCCGTTTGAAGGGGCTCACGAGCGGACCCGAACGCAGCCGTCCAGCCCTGATGCAGTCTGAATGGAGCGGATCCGCTCAGACTGCATCAGTCTGGCGGCGTTCAGCCTCCGCTCGCCTCCGCACGGACAGGCGGACAGCTGAACGCTGCTTGCAGCGTTCGGGTGTCCGCCTGGCCGTGCGGAGGCGTGCGGATCCGTCCAGACTTACAATGTAAGTCAATGGGGACGGATCCGTTTGAAGATGCCACAATTTGGCTCAATCTTCAGGCGGATCCGTCCCCCATTGACTTTACATTGAAAGTCTGGACAGATCCGTACGAGGCTATTTTCACACTTAGCTGTTATATGCTAAAATAATGCAGACGGATCCGTTCTGAACGGAGCCTCCGTCTGCATTATTATGATCGGATCCGTTCAGAACGGATCCGATCGAACGCTAGTGTGAAAGTAGCCTAAGACCACCCACATGGCTATTGAGCTCAGATTGAGCAGAGATTTAAATGAATAAATTACCAGTTTTACTGAATCAATCTTCTCAGCTCCTCCTGTTCTACACTGTGTACACAATTATTAAGCAAGTGAGTATTTTCATATTATTTTAATGCATATTTTCGAACTCCAAACTGTATAAACTTGAATACTTATTGGATTGGGTGATGTGATGTGTATTTATGTAATGAGGGAGGGTGTGGCCTAAGGAGATCAAGACCCTATATCAAGGTGTGCATCATTATTAGGCTGCTTATTCTCCCCTGGCAAAATGGGCCAAAAATAAGATTTACCGTAACTGACTCTGAAAAGTAAAAATTCTTCCAGAGGGATGCAGCACTCATGAAACAGCTAAGATATTGGATGTCATCACAAAACCATCAAGTGTTTTGTTGCGAATAGTTGCAAAAAACGTGTTGAGAAAAGAAGATGAAAATGAACTGCCAAAGATTTGAAGGGGTTGTCTCACTTCAGCAAACAGCATAGGAAAAAGCACTAACCTATGTGAGCTCCCACGGTCCCGCCACTAGAGAGGCCTGCGCTTTTTCCTATATTGTGCAAGCATGGCCACCACTGCTGGATTGCAAGGTGGTTGTAACCATGGAAACAAGCTGTGTACAATGTGATGGAAAAATCAATCCAGCCAGCAAAGGAAGCAATATAGACACTCACAATACATTAATAAGTGGCTTGTATTAACGTTCTCTAAATGATAAATGCCATTTGTTGAAGTGAGAAAACCCCTTTAAGAATCAAACATGAAGCGACCAGGAACCACCCATTGTAATCCAGTTCTGTCATATTTCAGAACTGCAACCTCCCTGGAGTGCCCAGAAGTACAAGGTGTTCAGTGCTCAGAGATACGGCAAAGGTAAGGAAACCTGAAACCCAACCACCACTAAGCAAGACACATTAGTTCAAATGTCAAGACTGGGCCAAGAAATACAAACCGGATTCCAAAAAAGTTGGGACAGTAAAAAAATTGTGAATAAAAACTGAATGCAATGATGTGGAGGTGGCAAATGTCAATATTTTATTTGTAATAGAACGTAGATGACAGATCAAACGTTTAATCCGAGTAAATGTATCATTTTAAAGGAAAAATACGTTGATTCAAATTTTCACAGTGTCAACAAATCCCCAAACAGTCGGGACAAGTAGCAATAAGAGGCTGGAAAAAGTAAATTTGAGCATAACGAAGAGCTGGAAGACCAATTAACACTAATTAGGTCAATTGGCAACATGATTGGGTATAAAAAGAGCTTCTCAGAGTGGCAGTGTCTCTCAGAAGCCAAGATGGGTAGAGGATCACCAATTCCCACAATGTTGCGCAGAAAGATAGTGGAGCAATATCAGAAAGGTGTTACCCAGCGAAAAATTGCAAAGACTTTGCATCTATCATCATCAACTGTGCATAACATCATCCGAAGATTCAGAGAATCTGGAACAATCTCTGTGCGTAAGGGTCAAGGCCGTAAAACCATACTGGATGTCCGCGATCTCCGGGCCCTTAAACGACACTGCACCACAAACAGGAATGCTACTGTAAAGGAAATCACAGAATGGGCTCAGGAATACTTCCAGAAACCATTGTCAGTGAACACAATCCACCGTGCCATCCGCCGTTGGCAGCTAAAACTCTACAGTGCAAAGAAGAAGCCATTTCTAAGCAAGATCCATAAGCTCAGGCATTTTCACTGGGCCAGGGATCATTTAAAATGGAGTGTGGTAAAATGGAAGACTGTTCTGTGGTCAGACAAGTCACGATTCGAAGTTCTTTTTGGAAATCTGGGACGCCATGTCATCCGGACCAAAGAGGACAAGGACAACCCAAGTTGTTATCAACGCTCAGTTCAGAAGCCTGCATCTCTGATGGTATGGGGTTGCATGAGTGCGTGTGGCATGGGCAGCTTGCATGTCTGGAAAGGCATCATCAATGCAGAAAAATATATTCAGGTTCTAGAACAACATATGCTCCCATCCAGACGTCATCTCCTTCAGGGAAGACCCTGCATTTTTCAACAAGATAATGCCAGACCACATTCTGCATCAATCACAACATCATGGCTGCGTAGGAGAAGGATCCGGGTACTGAAATGGCCAGTCTGCAGTCCAGATCTTTCACCTATAGAGAACATTTGGCGCATCATAAAGAGGAAGGTGCAACACAGAAGGCCAAAGACGATTGAACAGTTAGAGGCCTGTATTAGACAAGAATGGGAGAGCATTCCTATTTCTAAACTTGAGAAACTGGTCTCCTCAGTCCCCAGACGTCTGTTGAGTGTTGTAAGAAGAAGGGGAGATGCCACACAGTGGCCTTGTCCCAACTTTTTGGGGATTTGTTGACACCATGAAATTCTGATTCAACATATTTTTCCCTTAAAATGGTACATTTTCTCAGTTTAAACTTTTGTTCCGTGATTTATGTTCTATTCTGAATAAAATATTAAAAGTTGGCACCTCCACATCATTGCATTCAGTTTTTATTCACGATTTGTATAGTGTCCCAACTTTTTTGGAATCCGGTTTGTATGTAAATCCAGAGTTTTCAAAGGTTTTATGGACTGATGAGTTGAGAGAGTGACTCTTGATGAACCAGATGGATGGGCGCTGGGTGGATCAGTGATAGGCACAGAGCTCCACTTCGATTCAGATGCCAAAATGGTGGAGGCGGGGTACTGCTATGGGCTGGTCTTATTAAAGGTGAGCTAGCTGGACCTTTTCGTGTTGAAGATGGACTCAAAATCAACTCCCTACTGCCAGTGTTTAGAAGACACTTTCTTCAAGCAGTGGTACGGGAAAAAAATCTGCATCTTTCAAGAAAACCATTGCATATGTATCAAAGTAGTCCACTGCATGGCTAGCCAGTAAAGGCCTTAAAGATGAAGAAAAAATGACATGGCCTCCTTCCTCACCTGACCAAAACCCTATTGTGAACATGTGGACCTTTCTTAAATAGAAGATTTACAATGAAGGAAAACAGTCCTCCTCTCTGACCAGTGTCTGGGCGACTGTTACTGCTGCACAAAAAGTTGATCATTGACAGATTAAAGAGGACCTTTCACCAGAAAAAAAACTTCTAAACTAACTATACAGGCATGTAGAGCGGCGCCCAGGGACCCCCCTGCACTTACTGCTATACCTGGGCGCCGCTCCGTTCTCCGGTAATTGCCTCCGGTATCTTCAAAGTTAGGCTCCACCCAGGGGAACCTGCTGGCGTCTCATTCTCCCATGCTGCAGCGCTGGCCAATCACAGCGCTCAGCTCATAGCCTGAGAGAGAAAAAAGCCTCTCAGGCTACGAGCTGAGCGCTGTGATTGGCCAGCGCTACAGCATGGGAGAAGGAGGCGTTGGCAGGTTCCCCTGGGTGGAGCCTAACTTTGAAGATACCGGAGGCAATTACCGGAGAACGGAGCGGCGCCCAGGTATAACAGTAAGTGCTGGGGGGTCCCTGGGCGCCGCTCTACATGCCTGTATAGTTAGTTTAGAAGTGTTTTTCTGGTGAAAGGTCCTCTTTAAGAAACTGACTCCATGGATGGAAAGCTTATGACTATTACTGAAAAGAAGATGGCTATATTGATCGCTTTTTGGGGGGGATATTCTAAGAAAGACAAAAACCTCACTTTGAGGTTTATTAACATTATGGGTGCCATGACTTGCAGAGCTGCCTAGGGGGGTGAGGGGCTATGGCCTCACTACACTGCTCTACAATAGACAGCAATGATGTGATCCAGTCTGTGATATGCCATCATGGCTGAGCCGCCTGACAGGAACGCTCACCCTTATGTAGTATATGCAAGTGCCAGAGCACATTGTGTAGGCAGTTCTGCAAGTGGGAGCAACCAGTCCTGCTCACATTCTAGGACAGGTTGCTGGTGGCTATTTTAAATAATTTCCAGAGAACCCTAAGACCCAGATGCAATGTGTTTTACATTGAAGCCCCATTCACTTCTATGGGGCCAGGGCTGCGTGAAAAACGCACAATATAGAATATGTTGCGTTTTTCACGCAACGCAGAACTGATGCGTGAAAAAAAAAAACGCTCATGTACACAGACCCATTGAAATGAATTGGCCAGGCTTCAGTGCGGGTGCTATGCATTCGCTTCACGCATTGCACCCGCGCTGAAAACTCGCTCGTGTGAAAGAGGCCTAATAAGAGCTGTATCCCAAAACTATTGTCCATACAGTGTATGTATCAATCTGCTCAGCTACTTCTGCTCTAACATGCTGCCTGTAATTTGCACTGGTACCAAGTTCCCTTTAAAAAAAATAATAATAATAATAATTAGCACTTTCTACAAAACGACAGACAAATAAGACTAGGGGGGAAGAAAACTTCCCCTTTAAGTAGGGACTGCCCACAATAGCCATAGGGAAGGATGTGTCCAAGTTGAACGTATACTTACAGTCATAATACAAAACCCACATTCATGATAGTTGTATTTGCAGATGGCGGAAGTTGATGAGACATTGCTGTCATATCAGCTGTATATAATGTGATGCAGTTTACACATTTTTAGCTGATTAGAATGTCCCAGAATGTGCAGTGGCAGCATCTCCGTGTACACACAACAAGAAGGATGAATGTGCAAGACTAATGTGACAGGCCTATTTTAGGCTACATCACAGGGACTCCGCCAGCCCCCTCCTGCTGGGTCCAGCGTACACTTTATTTATTCCCTACAATGCATTATATAATTTAGAAATCAGTAATTCCCAGGTACATCGCTGGCATTTCTAGCCTTTTAAATGATCTCTCTGGAGGGGATTATTTCATAGGAACGACCCACCCGCAGAGCTCTATTGAAGCACAATGTATAAAATTCCCGGAATCACACCAGGTTCTCTACAATGATATAAACTACACAATCAGAGACTTTACAGAGGACGCCTACACACTAAAATGTGCGCTGCTGGATTAATAAGGGCCCTGCAGGTATTTAATACTAACCCTAGAAATAAAATAGTCAGACCCTCAATTTCTCTCAGCACCAGGTAGCAGTGGAAATAGAAGTCTCCACACATTCTGTTACAAATATGATAATGGTCAAAGGGGAATGTCCACCTAAAGATACCAGTTCAATATAAGAAGCGACCCCCCCCCCCAACCAATTTTTTTTGTTTTATTTCTATGCGCCCAAAATTCTATTTTTTATTTCTAAAAAATGTGGGTGACAGCAATACACGCAGACGAACATGCACTTGCTCCTGGTACACTTCCAGTCAGTGCTGATAGTATCGGGCTGTGTAGGGACACACCCTATTGACAAGGGTCAATTTATTTAGTCAATGGGGTGTCCAACAAGCTTATATTAGAGTGATAGTCTGGGGTCCACATACTTTTGGCCATCTAGAGTATGTTCTGCATTATAGAATCTTATACCTAGAATTCCCTCCTAAATCCATAGAGGAACATCCTACAACAATCCTAATAAAACATGGATAATGTGAGGTCCTGACCTTGTCTAAGCATTTAATAATGTAATTTGAGAGAAGCAAAATAGTTGTAAGGTGTACTATCAGACTGTGGTGTGTCCAGGAACACTCAACACTCCAGGCTATTGTCCTCCGTTTTTTGGGGAACCAGCTAAAAATCTAATTTGTATGGGGGGAGCTCCCAACTGTCCCTTGACAGATAATAGGGGGTTGAGAAGTATTGGGGGTGTGCAAAATTGCAACGCTCAATCCTTATGTTCTCCTGGGAGAGGTGTCTGGCAGAGGCTTTCTCCTCTCTCCCCATTGAATACACATAGGCACTCATCTGAGCCGAGTATGTATGCATCAGGGGAGATAACTGTCGGCTGAATAACAGATATTGGAGATGTATGTGCACCTTTATAGAAAAAAAAGGAGACATTTTTGCAGCTCTCACCTCTAATCACCTTAGCGAAGCACGGAAAGAAAGTGGCTTGAACCCAGCCACACTTGATATGTCCAAAAACAAAAGGGTCGATTCCAGCTTGTGACGTATAAAATGATATGTTCTTTATTCGGCTTTCAAAGTTTAAGATCCAACATATATCACATGGAGAGACATAGAGTAATTGTGACGCGTTTCGGGCTATAGTATTGAGCCCTTGATCAAGACAATACATAGTGTGCTAAAAACAAGTACTTATATACAGCACAAATGGGTTCCTCCTCCTTCTCTAATTGGATAGAGGTTGCATCCCAGGCCCAGGTGTTCCAGGATTAGGAAATCCACCTAGGAGCACATGGGCAGGGAAGCAGCAATTCAGTATCACATACTGATGAACTACATATACTGCAAAGTTAAATCATATTTTCTGTTTAGACCCTTTGGTATACAGGTTTCCAGAATAAACATCCAATATGTTTCTCTACTCAAAAGCTTTTGTTTACGATCACCTCCTCTGATAGGTGCAGAAACAACCTCCACCCCCTGCACAGAAAACGCAGAGATATCGCCCTTGTGAACAGTGGCAAAATGCATTGTTGCCGCTGAAACATTTCGGGACATAAAATGAGGGACATCACTTCGATGCTTTCTTATGCGTACCTTCAGATCATTTGTGGTGCAGCCTACGTATTATAGACTGCATGTTCTACATGTTATAACATATACTACGTGGTCTGTATTACAGTTTATGTACTGTTTTAGCATGTTTTTTGTTGTTGGCTGTAGATGTGATCTCTTTTGAGATAAACATATGTCGACAGCAAATACATTTTTTGCTGCCACATTTGTAGTTCCCGTTAGTTTTCGGCCAGGTGCTTATTCTGGGAAAATTTTCCTTGAATAGGCTCGGACTGATTTTTTGACCCACTGTAGGGGCTCTTTTTGCTACCCACCTTATCCCTATAGATGCTATATTTCTCCATTCCTCATTGAAGTTCAAAACAGGAAGATGTTTCCGTATAATTTTGCAAATCTTGAAATAGTCTCTGCTATAATTTGTAGTGAAAGTAATGGGTTCCTCTTTATAAGGGGTATTTTCTTTTCTGTTTTTTTTATTTTTATTTCTATATTTTATCCCGTTTTTTTCGTTCTCATTTTTATCTTCATTATTTTTATTTCTTTTAGAGAAGATGAGAGTTTCTCTATCTTTTGATCTAGCAAAATGTCTACCTCTGTTTATACTGGTTTGGGTGTATCCTCTCTTTCTGAGTCTGGCTGCAATATTTTGAACCTCTTTTTCAAAGAGTTCCTGAGTGGAGCAGTTCCTCTTTGCCCTTATCATTTCTCCCTTAGGGATATTTTTTAGGACGTGTGGTGGATGGCAGGAGGAGGCGGAGAGAATAGTGTTACCAGCTGTGGGCTTTCTGTGGGTATATGTAACCACCTTGTTACTGCCCTTATCCACTTCCAGACAAAGATCCAGAAAAACAATTTTTTCCGGATCGCTGGAAAAAGTTAGTTTTATTGATGTAGTACAGTTATTTAAGTACTCTATACACTTTACTATTCTCTCTTTGTCCCCCTGCCATACCCACAGCATATCGTCGATAAATCGACCATACCATTTAATGTCCTCCCTATATGGGTTATTATCAGAGAAGAGAAAGCCGAATAAAGAACATATCATTTATTACGTCAGAAGCTGGAATCGACCCTTTTGTTTTTAGACATGTGCACCTTTATGCACCCACGCCAATTTAGACCTGCCCACCACAGGTGGCACATACAGATGACTGGGAACTTTTTGTCACTGAATGTATTTGCAGTGGTACCAGAATATTCTTCCATTATGGCACCCTAAAGGCACCTTTACACCAGTCAACAATCAGGGCAGTCATCGGGAAGAGCATTCCTAGGAACACTTGTACCTGATAATCGGCCTGTATAAAGGCGCCGCCAATCACCTAATAAACGAGCAAACACTTGTTCATCAGGTAAAAGCATCACCAGTGCGGACACCAAAAACTGCAAACTGAACGGATTAGGGTACTTTCACACTTGCGTTTTTCTTTTCCGGCATAGAGTTCCGTCACAGGGGCTCTATACCGGAAAAGAACTGATCAGTTTTATCCCCATGCATTCTGAATGGAGAGTAATCCGTTCAGTTTGCATCAGGATGTCTTCAGTTCAGTCGTTTTGACTGATCAGGCAAAAGAGAAAACCGTAGCATGCTACGGTTTTCTCTCCGGCCCAAAAAACTGAATACATGCCTGAACGCCGGATCCGGCATTTTTTCCCATAGGAATGTATTAGCGCCGGATCCGGCATTCAGAATACCGGAATGCCGGATCCGTCGTTCCGGCATGCGCATGCGCAGATCGGCAAAAATATGAAAAAATGTACAAGACGGATCCGTCTGTCCGCATGACAAGCGGAGAGACGGATCCGTCATTGCAATGCATTTGTGAGACGGATCCGCATCCGGATCCGTCTCACAAATGCTTTCAGTCAGCGGCAGATCGGCGGATCCGGCGGCCAGTTCCGACGACGGAACTGCCCGCCGGATCACACTGCCGCAAGTGTGAAAGTAGCCTAACTCTCCATTCAGAATGCATGGTGATATGCCTGATCAGTTATTTTCCGGTATAGAGCCCCTGTGACGGAACTCTATGCCGGAAAAGAAAAACGCAAGTGTGAAAGTACCCTTAGTCAGCCTGTCTGATGGTCCTTAAAGGGGTATACCCATCTTGTACATCGCTTGGATATGCCCCCAATGTCTGATAGGTGTGGGTCCCACCTCTGGGACCTGCATCTATAACTAGAATGGAGCCCGCAACGTGCCGGAGGGCGCATCACGCATATGTGTCCACCCCCCCATTAATTCCTATGGGAGTGCTGAAAATAGCCGAGCCAATTTCCGTCAGCCCCATAGAAGTGAATGGAGCGCTTTCCATTAATTTCCATGAGACTTCCGAAAATAGTTGAGCACGCCGCTCTTCTTTTTTCGGTGCTCCCATAGGAATAAATGAAGAGTGGACACGCATGCATGGTGAGCCCCCAGGCACTTTGCAAGTTTGGTTCTAAGTATGGGTGTGAGTCCCAGAGGTGGGACCTAGCGATATAACCCCCAATGTCCCAGAAGGGAATAACCCTTTAACAACCAACCGTGGAACTTTAATCTTATCTATAGACTCTGGTTATACTTTCGCAGAGCACAGCTGATCCATTATACAATAGATAGAAGTAGGTTGATGGTTAAAAAAACAATGAACGAATGATCGTTTTGCAGACATATCCATTCCCATTTTAGTTTGTATTGGCTCTTGCAGTCGTCCAAACTGACCATACATGTTCAATGACACCAGGCAAAAAACTAACAATATTTTTAGGAATGTCCATGTAGCTGGCCAGCTAAGACATGTCCTAGTTTGCTAGTATAGCTTATATGTGTATACAGCTAGACCTGCCAAAAGCCTTAATACAGTTCCTATGTTTATGTGTTAAAGACAAAAGCAAAGTTATTTACCGTGACTTCATGTTTTGGATGTCATATAACTGTTATAATTTGTGTTCGCAGAAGCAGAAAAGATGATATGCCTTTAAGATTCATTTTATAATGTAAAGTAGGCTCAGTGACACAGCAAAAACAACAGAAAGCATAGTGTTAATCTGTTGTTGCTGGGAAACTTTTCACCAATCACAGCCAGCCTCACACTCAGCCTGTCTGGGAATTCCCCTAGCAGGAGCTGCTAGAATCATTAGTCACCAGAGACAGGAGCTGAAGAGACATTCACTCCACTGAGAGCTGTGTTTTTGGGCCAAAATAGGTATTTAGAACAGTTAGTATTGTTAGTATTGTGATTAGAACTGTATACTGAACCAGTTATATGTGTGTTTACTTACAGTTCCACCAAATTCTATTGCAAAGTACAAATACAAATTGCAAGCTACAGTTGCAAACTGTGAACTACTACAAATACCATACAAACACATTGCAATCCAAATTGCATACAACCATACCAGATCATACTCAACCAATCTGCAAATAGTTACTGCTAACTGCATACCGCCATTTTGTGATATCTTTTCAACACGTGTTTTGTACATGGACTATCTACTGCGGAGGCGGCAGTGTTATATATGAAGAAAAGTTAATAAAGAAGTTATTTGAAGCATTTGGTGTGCTCTGTAAACCTGTTTCCATAGAACGGCGCTAGAAGAATTACAGAATAACAGACAGTCTGGTTAGATTAAAAGTCAGAGATCTCAAAATTCTTCTAATGCCACAGTGCAAAAGGCACTTGATAGTATTGCGCCTGCCACAATCCAACCATTGATGAAAATTTCTAAAAACATGGCCAACCTCTTTCCAGATGATGATAGTATGTTATCGGTCAAGTAAAACCACTGTTAAATTTCACCTGACAAATGATCATCTTGCTTGAAATTGTCAGTTTTGATCAGCTGTACTGTAGACTACTGTGTTTGGCCACCTTCACACTAGACACAACGTGATGAAACTTGGTGATAGAGACAGCAAGTAATACATTAATTCACCAGATCACTGGAGCAGAGCAGTCTTGGTTTACATATGTATGATGTATGGCGTCGGTGACGGAAAGCAATTTATTCAGGAGCACAGTCTAGAAGATGAATATAGTTCCAGTAGTATGGACTGACAAGATTTAGTGTGACGTCTACTGTGACATTACATGTGCAGGTGCTGAAACCAGAGAATCAGTTCAGTTAAATTGCATACAGATATATAAAGGCTGGAATGCAATTATTTGCAAAGCTACAGAACATGGTGACATTTGACTGTTTATGAACTGTAACATATCTCACAAAAATGTAGATATTGAGATTGGTAAATCGTTTTGAATATACAGGTGAAACTCGAAAAATTTTATTATTGTGCAAAGTTAGTTTATTTCAGTAATGCAACTTAAAAGGTGAAGCTAACATATGAGATAGACTTATTACATGCAAAGCGAGATATTTCAAGCCTTTATTTGTTATAATCTGGATGATTATGGCTTACAGCTTATGAAACCCCAAAGTCACAATTTTGAGGTACCCTTTGCTCAGGGGGTATGGATTAATTAGCGGACTAGAGTGTGACACTTTGAGCCTAGAATATTGAACCTTTTCACCAAATTCAAATTTTAAGCTGCATTAATGCAATTCCTTTTAATTTGCATTACTATAATAAATGGACTTTTGCACGATATGAAATTTTTTCGAGTTTCACCTGTACTTACCTGGCTCCCCGCACCGTCGCTGCAGCTTCTCCCCGTGGGAAGGGGGGAGCCAAAGGCAGACCGGGACGAGCCGCCCTAGTGTCACCTGCGATGCTAGGGAGGATCTTCCTTGTCCCTGCCTGCCATTGGCTGGTCCTCCCCCTAACACCAGATGTTTATCAGCGTACGGGGAGAAGCTGCAGCGGCGGTGCGGGGACCAGGAGCGGCGCAGGGAGCGGAGAGCCAGGTAAGTTTATTCAGTGTGAGGGGCCTGGCATATGGGGGGGGGCATTTTATAGTCTTGGATAACCCCTTTAAATGAAAAAACTTCTGGCTGCCCGCAGCTTCCACTAAAGGGAGCTTAAAGGGGTACAAATAATCCCCTGTTCACTGGATAGGGGGTAGCTAAAAGTGGGTGTCTGATCGCTGGGACCCCCACAAGTCATGAGAACAGAGGACCCATATTTGCTGTTTGAATAAAGCAATAGTTGAGCATGCCCACCATCACTTCATTCGAAGTCTATCTCCAGTCCCATAGAGATGAATGGAGTGGTGGTATTAATGCATGGACATTAATTTTAGAAATTCAGCTAAATCAAAATTCCCACTCTGCTCCAAGTCACACTCATAGAAGGAAGGAAGCTGAGCTCTATGGTCAAACTTGTCAAGGTCCTCACACTGTAGAGATGCTTACTTTTGATCTTAGCTCCAGGCAAAGCCAAAAAAATTTCTTTTGAGAGGAGGTTGGCCTATAAAGGGGTTATCCACTCTTTTGCTATTGTCAGGATAAGCCATCAATATCTGATTGATGGCAGTCCAAAACCCTGCACCCCACAAATCAGTTGTTTCAAAGTAACTCGGCACTAGAACTACACATACCATTGTGTGGGGGAGCAGCATTGCAGTAACCAGCTCCGTCCATTAAACATTGGATGGATCTGTGTAGTTCTGACACTTCCGATAAACGCTGAAGCTACTGCAAAACAGGTGATTGATGGGGGGGGGGGGGGGGGGCAGGGTGTCGGGCCCTTGCTGATCATATACTAGTGACCTGTTTTGAGGATTGGCAATCAATAGTAAAGGAACGGACAACCCCTTTAAGCCTTGGTTATTATGAAAAAGTGAAATTGTGTAATACAGAAAAAGGAAATTCCTGTTACACAGACGGTCTATTCGTAGAGCCAGCTGAGCCTGGTTAGCAAGACAAACCTTCCTGAAATGTTAATATATGCAGCAGTACATGAAGAAAAGTTCACACCAGGCCATGAGTGTTACTCAACAGTTTGTATTTCAATCAAATTTGTGAAACAAAGGTTACATCCTGGGAAAATTAATTTTGACATTTAAGACAATGGATAATAGGTAAAGGATACAATGTTGCAATATCTTCTGCTATGAAATGGGGTTTTGTTAGATTGTAATTACAAACCAACGGACTAAGGTTGGCACTACACAGCGATCTTGGCAGCGACACCAGTCACGGGATCAAAGATTTCTGTGTAGCACTAATGGGGCAGCAATGTGACCTCCAAGTTACTGCAACCCAGAATTGCAAAACATCCAGGTGTTGTGTTTTTTTGGGGTCTTGGTTGTGACATTCAGTTCAGTGGCTGCACTGCCACACAGTGACGGGTGTCGCTGGCAAGATCGCTCTGTAGCCCAAGCCGGACACGGGTTCTAATGCAGACTTGGAGTTCACAAACGGCACAAATCAAAAATCTGTTTCATACATCTGAATGGGGTTATTTCTGCAATCCCCATTCACATGTAAGAGGCAATCCTAGGACATTCTGCAACAAATCGGTCGCATGTAAATATACCCTAAACATTTGCCGGCCATTGGAATAAAGTAGTCTTGTTGAGCTCTACACAAAGCTCTCTTACCTCGAGCAGTCGCTAGTGTCAACAGACAGGTAACCATTCAACGTTTATATTCGTCATAATGGTGTTACGTTAAACATAGGGATCTATGCAGATTATATAGATAGCTTTTTTCTTCTAAAAACTAAATAAAAAATTCCCTTTGGGAATATACCTTAAAACTCTCAAAGCAAACATGGCTGAGGGTGGAAGAATCCAACCTTGTAATGTCTGCATCAACAAAGGCTTCTAGGTGGAGCAGCAAGTACAGCTAATGTCAGAAATTCCAGACACTGGGGGTTAATGCAATCAAGTAGTAAGTGTAGATGTGTCCATGTACAGTGCACATCAAACGGACATATAATATGGGATTTTTCTCCATGGGAAGACCCATGAAACGTGGAGGGCTTTGACGGTCGGAGTTCACAGGTTAGTTTACATGTGCTCAGGGTGGTTCTGGAGGCAGGTTATGAACTCTGTCACTGGTTTTCCCTCATAGCAGATCTTATATACAGCAGTGAACAGCGGAAACCTGCAAGGCAAACATAATTATGTCAGAGGTCTGGTTAATAAGTCCTGTCTGTAGAAAATGATGAGAACCTGGATTTACTAAATGGCATATGGACATCAGGACCCCTCTCTATGAGCCAAATCATTAGTTCTTAGTCTGGCCGACTTAGGCCTCTTTCACACGGGCGTCATGTTTTTGGCCCGGATAAGATGCGGGTGCGTCGGGGGAAAATGCGCGATTTTTCAGCGCGAGTGCAAAACATTGTAATGCGTTTTGCACGCTCGTGAGAAGAATCGGCATGTTTGGTACCCAAACCCGAACTTCTTCACAGAAGTTTGGGTTCTGGTTAGGCGTTGTGTAGATAACATGGTTATAAGGGAAAATAATAGCATTCTTAATACAGAATGCATTGTACAATAGGGCTGGAGGGGTTAAAAAATAAAAAATTTAATTTAACTCACCTCAATCCACTTGTTCGCGCAGCCCGGCTTCTCTTCTGTCTTCTTCTTTGAGGAATAGGACCTTTGATGACGTCACTGCGCTCATCACATGGTCCATCACATGATCTTTTACCATGGTGATGGATCATGTGACGGACCATGTGATGAGCGCAGTGACGTCACCACAGGTCCTTTTCCTGTGCACAGCAAAGATAAAGACAGAAGAGAAGCCGGGCTGCGCGAGCAAGTGGATTAAGGTGAGTTAAATAATTTTAAAAAATTTTTAACCCCTCCAGCCCTATTGTACTATGCATTCTGTATTAAGAATGCTATTAGTTTCCCTTATAACCATGTTATAAGGGAAAATAATAATGATCTGGTCTCCATCCCGATGGTCTCCATCCCGATCGTCTCCTAGCAACCGTGCGTGAAAAATTGCACCGCATCCGCACTTGCTTGCGAATGCTTGCAATTTTCACGCAGCCCCATTCACTTTTATGGGGCCTGCGTTGTGTGGAAAATGCACAAAGAGGAGCATGCTGCGATTTTCACGTAACGCAAAAGTGATGCATGAAAATCACATCTCATGTGAACAGCCCCATAGAAATGAATGGGTCCGGATTCAGTGCGGGTGCAATGCGTTCACCTCACGCATTGCACCCGCACGGAAATCTCGCCCGTGTGAAAAGGGCCTTAAAGGCGTTTTCCAAGACTTAGGTCATCAATATCAGATCGGTGGGGATCCAATACCCGGTACCATCATGGATCAGCGGCTAGCAGAAGCTGCGGCCACCAGAACCACAGTTTATGGGGTCAGAAGTGGACAGCTCTTTACACCGTGTGGTGGATTTACTTAATTACTACAGCTCAGCCCCCAATGTAGTGAATGAGAGATGACCTAAATATTGGAGACCGGTAAAACATGACTTTCCCTGGCAAAAAGTTTTTTTTTTTTTAGGGCGTTTCTCAATCCATATGGTGGCTCCCATGTTGTGTGTACTTAGACAATCTCTTTAGGGCTGTTTCACACGAGTGTGTCCCGGGCGGGAATCACGCCTGCAGGAGCGCACGGCATTATACTGATTTATGTGCCTCTGCATGTCCTTACTGATACAGAATCATAGTGACATAAAGCTATCAAAAGACCGGAGTAAAACGCCAGTCTATAAATGACCCCTATAATTTTTTTTATTTTTTTGCAGCAATTAGTCTCGGCATGAAGAAGATAGAGACAGCTTGGGACCCCCGTTCAAAAACTCCAGTGTCACATAGGCCTGAGGTATCAGATAGTGAGGAATGTTTGTGTCGGCTCTGAGCTTTACACGCTGCTAGATGACCCATTAAGCGCTCGGCTACAAGACGACATTTCTCGCGCAACATTTTTTATACTGATGGTCAATAGTGTATGATTACACCCAAGTTGGATTTTTGTGCAACTGTCGCATCGCAGTATGTCGCATGTCACAGTGCGGCACCATTGACTATCATTACAAACAATGTTGTAGCTGTACCCTTTTTTTTGGCAGCTAGATTTTGGCTTCCAAAACTGCATGAAGAAATGTGACCGTGTGGCCGTACCCTTACAGGGAGTCTTGTTAATAAAGCTGCGCAGTGTAGGAGAGGGTCAGTGTCAGGAACAGTCGAATGCCCACGGCTACTCCAAATATACAGGCAGCCGAAATCATACATTCATATTCAAATTAACACCCACTACGGCCCAAACAATAGTCTACGGAAGATATAAATTATAACCCCTGCTATTACCAAATTGAGAACCAGTCAGCAGAGATTTCGGTGCCCCTGGAGGGAAACAGGAGCATGCTGTGTCCGCTATTGAAGTGGTAACTTGAATGACAGCCGCTGATTGACTTTTCATTGTGTCTATTATGTCTAGTAATATGCCGCACTGCAATAAAACCATTCAGACAGCACATATACAGCCATTACTGCTATTACATCCAGTAAATGAAATGTGGGTGTCTGGGCAGGTAAGCACCGGAGATTGATGAATGACCGGGACAGACATGATTATGAAGTATGAGATGTTCTTAGTGTGTAATAGGGAACTGTAATGGAGCAAGAAGTCCACCTGTAGATCAGGTATTGGTCATCATTGTGCTTACAATCATGGGTGGACTGGCCATACACCCTACAGGGAAATTTCCTGGTGGGCTGTTGCCCTGAGGGCCACCCAAGCTCTGCTTATGGCCACCAGCCAGGTACATAAAGATCTGATGCTCTCAGCACTAATTAATATAGGAGCATCAGGTACTTCTGCACCAGTCCAGCAGCCATAGGTGCCCTCCTGAATTCAACTGTATTGCTGTCTTGACGATGATACAGTATTTTGTGCTGCACTGTGGTGTTTGGTTCTGCTGGGGTGGTATTTTGTCCTGCTCTACAGTATTACTGGCCCTGCCTACTTCTGTAGGCCCAACTTCTGCCAATTTGGACCCACCTACAACATGGGGCCACTTTTAGGTTTTTCCAAGGCTACTTTAAGTTCTCAGTCAGCCTCTGCTTAGAATTACATGATATGCGTGCTGGTTCACGACTCATATCTGATTACTGCAGCCCTGCTCACATTCACTTCACTAAGAGCACTGCAGTAACCACCTTTTCTTTTTCATAGGATGGGGAAAAAAACAACCTAATTTTGCAATTGTTTTTTGAGTTTTCTTTCTACGGTGTTCACCATCTGTTAAATTACACATTAGCTACATTTATATTTGACTACTTTTGCACAATAACCTCCCTCTTTTTTTAATCATTTGTATTGGTGTCATCATAACTTTTTTACTTTTCACTGTTGATGTTGCTCTATGAGGAGTTGTAGTTCTCATTGGCACCATTATTGGGTACATAGGACTTAAATGATCTTCTTTTTTGAGAGTCGGGTGCGGAAAAACCAGCAGTTCTTCCCTTGTTTTAATTTGGTTTACCGTATGAATAAATAAAGCATTCAATTCATTTCATGGGATTACAGAGCTGTGCTGTTTTTTCTTCCATAACAAGATATCCCAAAAATGTTAGCTTTTTTTTTCTTCTGATTTTTCGAATTTCCTTTGTATTTTGTTTACTTTTTATTCAAAAATTGTTAGACCTGGCTACGGCTAGTTTCACCGTACATAGGTTTTAATCCGTCCAATTCTTAGCACATTATAGTTTGTTGGACTGGCCGGCATTCAGGTAATGAGAGAGCTCCAGCAGGTGTTCTCTTCCAGAAAAGCCTGCTAAAGCTCTCGAATGCTAGTGTAAAGCTAACCATAGATGGCATTCATGTCAACCCATCAGTACCCCATGATCGCACTGATGGGGAGACAGAAGGAGACCCTTCCTTTGTCTAACTACTTAGAAGCCATAGTCTCTATTAGCTGCATCAGCTAAAGGTCCCCATACACATTCGTGTATTGTCAGCTGAGCCCACCGAGAACTGCACGTGATTGTTGGTGTTTTTGATGTCTGCAAATTGCACATCCACAAAACATGGATACCGGCCTTGTTCCGCATTTGTGGAACGGAACGTCCTGCCCTCTATAGAACTGTCCTTGTCCAGGCCTTGATTGGTCAGAAATGGAGTCTGAGACATTGTATGTTGAGCTTAGTTTCAACATATGATGGGTCAGAAAAGACTATTGTTGGAAATATTGTATCCTGAGGCCATTGTATCTTGAGGGGTCACTGTACTAGTTCCATTCCCAAAGGCTGCAGGGAATAGATGATGGGTAGGGTGTCGGAACCCCACCAATCTGATATCCTGATCATGGAAAACCTTTTTAAAGAAATAATGCTTCTTGCAATTTTGGTTAATAAGCTCCCTTGCTAAAAGAAAATCATCCAAAAGTCTTCCAAGTGGCATCTGTTTTAAATGTGATAGGGCACATTTTGCTGACAGGGTCCACCCATCCTCTTTGCACTGTGCAATGTTATTAGGTTCATTTTGCACATAAACTGTAGCTGCCACTCCTCAAACTAAAATCCCAACAGTGAAACCTTCTGCCTTCAAGGGGGCTGTGAAAACCATACAACCGCTTAGGTTTTTCTACCCAAGGTACTAACAGAATATAGCTGAAATATGCCCAGGAGCTATGTAGGTGATGTTCTACGCATATAGTAAGTGACAATACTCTCCCCCTGCCATGTCTACTTACTTCTCCACCATGTTTTTGCTCTTGAGGATGTGGTGGAGTTCGGCTGAGGTCTGTGGTCCCTGCAGTTTTTGTCCGTTCAGCATTTCTTGCTCCAGCTGCTCTATAGACTGGAATAGAAGAAGTGATCTCTTAGGTTTTTACTGCCAGAGAGCAACATACAACCATAGGTTTAAGAAACATAGAGATAAAGGGGGTCATTTATTAGGCTGAAATACACCTAAATTAGGTGCAGATGGCGGCACAACGGTTACTTATGCCGCTATCTGCGACTTCACCCTGCTCATGCCAGGTCTAAAAAAGTGGGTGTGGCGTGGGCACAGGGGATGGACTGGCAGGTCCGTCTGATTCAACATTTTCTACACCTGGTTTAGGTGTAGAAGATGGTCTAAATGTAAGACAGCTCGGAAGTTGTCTTACATTTAAAACTGGCGCTGAAAGCGCCGAAGTTATGGAGAGAACGGTGCCTCTTCATAACTCCAGTGGATCCACTGCCAGCTATGGTCTTAATAAATAAAACGCAAGTCTTAATAAATGTGCCCCAAAGTTTCTATTAAAACAACAGATACCAAGAATTGGAGAAACAATAGAGAATTGGCAGAGCTGGACAAGCTCTTTATGAAGCCCAAGAAACACATGCCAAATGTGCCAGCCACAGTGCCTCCTTAACCGGGACAGCCACATTGCTCCCACAAATGCTATGCCACAGTATACTCGCTTGGTCCCATAATCTTCAGTCCAAGGATGCAGAAATGTACATGTAAGGCTACTTTCACATCTGCACTTTCCCTTTCCACTATTGAGATCCGTCATAGGACCTGAATAGTGGGGAGAAAACGCTTCAGTTTTGTCAATGGGGACAAAACTGAATGCACCAGAATGCATTCCGTTCCGTTTGGTGGTGTCCCCATCGCAGACAGAATAATGCTGCGAGCAAGACGGATCCGTCCTGACTCACAATGTAAGTCATTGGGGATAGATCCGTTTTCTCAGACACAATAGAAAACACATCCTTCCCCCATTAACTTTCAATGGAGTCCATGACGGACCCGTCTTGGCTATTTTAGAGATAATACAACCGGATCCGTTCATAATGGTTGCCAAGTGTTGTATTATCATGACAGAAGCGTTTTTGCTGATCTATGACGGATCCAGCAAAAACACTGGTGTGATAGTAGCCTAAGCAGCCACCCAAGGATCATCAGATGTAACTTACTGCTCCTGGATTGATCTCTATGACCAGGAAAGGAAAGAGGATGGCGACTGTTTTACTAAGAGATGCTGCATTTTTCTGTATGATCAGCAGTATTCCTTTTCACAGCCAGTTGGTACAGTCCCAACGACTTTGGGCATAAAGAGTGGTGAAGCAAGTGATAAAACTCCCACCTTGAAGAAGAAACTTTGTTTTGATGCTAAACCCTGCCTAGACCTACTGCATACTACTTTGACCAAAATGTTGTAATAGACCTAGTCGGCCTGAGCCTATAGGCAGCTCTGGAGGAGGGATGTCTGCCCCTGGCTGGGGGAATGAGAGAAGGTCATCCAAGAAGGGAAATGGGCACTTGCAGAGGGCACTAGTTGGGGTGCACTGCAATGTTCTGTTTTATTTTGTAAAAGCGCATTAACCAGTAGACGAATACTGACAAATATGTCAGGACATAACTAAATGACAAAGACAACTTGTGCCTTCAAGTTCTGAGACATAAATTCCAAAATGAGAACTTTCTTATGATTTGTCTCCTTGAATACTCAAAGGGGTTGTCTCACTTCAGTAAGTGGCATTTATCATGTAGAGAAAGTTCATACAAGCCACTTACTAATGTATTGTGATTGTCCATATTACTTCCTTTGCTGGCTGGATTGATTTTTCCATCACATTATACACTGTTCGTTTCCATGGTTACAGACCACCCTGCAATCCATCAGTGGTGGTCGTGCTTGCACAATATAGGAAAAAACACTAGCCTATGTGTGCTCCTATGGTCCCGGCCACCAGAGAGGCTGAAGCTTTCTCCTATAGTGTGGAAGCACGACCACCACTGATGGATTGCAGGGTGGTCTGTAACCATGGAAACGAGCAGTGTATAATGTGATGGAAAAATGAATCCAGCCAGCAAAGGAGCCAATATGGACAATCACAATACATTAGTAAGTGGCTTCTATTAACTTTCTATACATGATAAATACCACTTGCTGAAGTGAGACAACCCCTTTAAGACATGGCCTTTTTTCTTTTCCTCCTGACTATTAAAGCCCAACATGCCACATATGACTCCTGGATCCCATTGTGCCACTGTGGCCACCTAGGTTGTATACATATGTATGTTAGCAGTTCAAGGAATTAACTGAGATGAATGCACTAAGCTGAAAGGTCTATACTGTTCATTTCATATTTAGGCTACTTTCACACTGGCGTTTTGGTTTCCGTTTGTGAGATCCGTTCAGGGCTCTCACAAGCGGTCCAAAATGCATCAGTCCAAAAAGGATCTGCTCAGAATGCCTCAGTTTGCCTCCGTTCAGTCACCATTCCGCTTTGGAGGCGGACACCAAAATGCTGCCTGCAGCGTTTTGGTGTCCGTCTGACGAAACTGAGCGAAACGTTTTCTATGATACAATCTGGCACAATAGAAAATGGATCCGTCCTCCATTGACTTTCAATGGTGTTCAAGACTGATCCGTCTTGGCTATGCTAAAGGGTTTCTGTCACCAGATTTAACCCTATGAAGCTAGCTGAGGGTGTTGTTCCTGCTTCTAGAGGCTCCGTTCTCCCACCTTTGTCGCCTCCCTCCAAGTCCTGATTGACAGGGCCAGGCAGCGCTCGCATCCGTCTGCCAACCCCGTTCTCTGGTAAAATCTCGCTGTGTTTAGCATTCGGCGCAGGAGTGGTGAGGGAAAGACACTCGCAGGCTGCCAGCTTCCTCACAGCGCCTGCGCCGAATACTGAACAGCGCGAGATTTCACCATGTAATCTGTCTTTTTGTGTAATCCCAAACAGACTCGATAATTTTGAGGTCAGGGCTTTGTGGGTCCATACCATCACTTTCAGGACTCCTTCTTTACACTGAAAATAGTTCTGAGGGAGCAATCACAAGACCGTATCCGTTTTGCGGATTTTCAAAACACAGACACCGGCCATGTGCATACAGTCTGTGGGGCCTATTGTAGAACTGCCTATTCTTGTCCACAAAATGGACAAGAACAGGACATGTTCTATAATTTGAGGAACGGCCGCACGGATGCGGACAGCACATGAATGCTCCTTTAATGACATTGGCTGTGTGTTTGGGGTCATTTTCCTGCTGCAGAACAAATTGGAGCCAAGCAGATGCCTCCCTGATGGTACTGGTTGATGGATAAGTACCTGCCTATATTTCTCAGCATTGAGGACACCATGAATACTAACCAAATCCCCAACTCCATTTCCTGAAATGCAGCCCCAAAGGAACCTCCGCCATGCTTCATTATTGTACTGCTCTCCAACCTTCTGTTACAGCCAAATATTTCAAATTCTGATTTATCAGTCCAGAGCACCTGCTGCCATGTTTCTGTACCCCAGTTCCTATGTTTTTGTGAATAGTTGAGTCTTTTTGCCTTGTTTACACATTGAAGGTATGGCTTTTTGGCTATAGTGGTTCCACAAAGACTACTTCTTACTTGTCTTCTCAGAACAGTAGATGGATATACCTGGGTCCCACTGGTTTCTGCCAGTTCTAAACTGATGGCACTGCTGGACATCTTCCAATTTCAAAAGGAAATAAGTAAGTCAACATGGTCAAGATGAATGTGTCCTCAATGCTGACAAATACAGGCAGATACTTATCCATTATGTAATGCCATTAGGGAGGCATCTAATTGGCTCAAAATTTATTCTGCAGCAGGACAACAAACTCAAAGACATAAGAACTATCTTCAACGCAAAGAACATGGACTCCTGGAAGTGATGATATGGCCTCACAGAGCCCTGATCTCAACATCGAGTCTGTCTGGGATTACATGAAGAGACAGGATTTCAGCAAGCCTACATGCACAGAAGATCTGTGGTTAGTTCTCCAAATGTTTGGAACAACATGCAAGTGTACCTAGAAGAATTTAAGCTAGAAAACTGGTGGTCACATCAAAGATATCTAAATTTCTCCTTTGTCATTTTTTCACACCTACCTAAAACTTTTGCACGATAATGTATCTGTATAAATTATCTGTACACTACAACCAAGATATTTTGAGATCCAGCTTTTAATGAGAAAATGTATAAACTGAATTCATAAACATATTTTTAAGAAGAAATCTTATTAAATCATAACTATACCATATATGTATAGTCCATAAAAGAAAGAAATTACACACACACATATATATATATATATATATATATATATTATTTATTTTATTTATGTTAATTATTTATACTTATTGTATAAAAAGGTAATTGAATGAAGTAATGCACAATGATGTCATAACCCTTTCATCATTGTAATATGTTCTATAATCAATAGATTGAACCACTTTATAACATATGGCCTATGGAAAAATGATGAGAACATCCAAAATCCTCTCTATGCTTTCAAATGAAATCAGAGAAAAGATCAGTAGGACCCTAGGCACCTCTATGGGAGCACCATTACAGCTCCGTACAAAATGGAGACCTAATACAGCCATGAGGCCTTAAGGCTGCCATACATATCCAATAGCTGTCAGCCAAATGTTATGTCTCCCAACTCCACCATATACATACACATTCAGTTCAAGAATTTGGCAATGGGTGGTGTCGTTTCAATTTTTTCCTCAGGCAGCAGGAGGGCTATGTGCTCCCCTGCCCCTGGCCACAGAGCACTGAGGGATGGGGGGCTCAAGCTGACCTCTTGCACAAGGGCCTATGAGCCTTTCGCTATGCCCCTGTAACCTACTCTATATAAGACTGCTGGAAGGATTCTTAAGAATGGTCAAGGAAAACTTAAAACTTTTATGTGAACTTTCATCTAATTTCCTAGACAACTAACAATTTCACAACCTCGTGCACAATGTAGAAATGAAATAAGTCATATAATACAGATACAATGTCATAGTTTTACAATCAAATAGAATCAAAGTTCATGCTTATCATCAGATCATGTTCTACATTAATCAGGAGATTTTATTGCGCTTTAAAGGGGTTATCCAGGAATTTGATACTAATGGCCCATCCTTAAGATAGGTAATCAATATCAGATTGGTGGGGGTTCAACTCCCGACACTTTGCCGATCAGCTGTGTGAAGAAGCCGCTGCGCTCTCCAGAGCTCTGATGACTGCTGGGGCTTCTCACAGCTTACCAAGCACAGCGCCATACATTGTATAGTGGATGTGTTTAGTATTGCAGCTCAGCTTCATACATTTGAAAGGTACTGAGCTGCACATAGGCCACAGGACCAATGTACAGTGATGTCGCTAGGAAGAGGCCTAAGCACTCAAGGAGATCCACGGCCTGTTCCAACAGTTGATCAGAATGGGCTATTGGGAGTCAGACCCCTGATGATCTGATATTGATGACCTATCCTGAGGACAGGCCATCAATATCAAACTCTCAGTTAAGCCCTTTAAAGGGGTTGACCAGTTTCAGGAGGAATCCAGACATCACATGGGATCTGCCTGCAATAAAAAAGTGATCATTACTTACCTGGCAGATCCCGCAAACACTGCTCCAATTGTCCTGGCTGGGATCTGTCAACCCGGCTGCAGTAGTGATGTCATGTTGACAACATGTGACTGCTGCAGCCAATCACTGGCCTTCGAGGTGCACCGAAGAGTGACTCGTTGTCGACGTGACATCACCGCTGCAGCTGTGTAAACAGTTCCCAGCTGGGATAACCAAAGCGGTGGTGCAGGATCTGCCAGGTAAGTACATTTCATTACTTCTTTATTGCAGGCGGATGACCTGTATTATCTGGCTGCTCCTGACATCGGACAACTCCTTTAACCAGGGGCGTTGCTAGGTCAAAATATTCGGGGCCTGGGGCACCTGATGTTTTGTCACAGGCCCCGAATGTACTGCCTGCCTGTTAGATATAACTGTATTGCCGTCCTCAGAACAGCAATACAATTTAATCTAATGCACTGCAAGAGCTGAAGGACCTGTGATGACATCACAGATCATGTGATTAGTTTGAAATGCAGTAGCTGAAAAGGACCTGGGATGATGTCACTATCATGCTCAGCAGTGAAGAGAAGTCCTGGGAAGAGGCTGAGGTGATGTCTGCTACATGAGGAGAGGTAAGTGAAGGGGTAGATTACTCAGTGTGAGAAGCAGAACAATGTTGGGAGTTGTAGTTATTTAACTGGGACTGTATGTTAGGGCTGAAGGGAGGGAAGTTATTTACATGGGGCAGTGAGGTGGAGTGATATTAATTACATTGGACTGAAATTTGGAAGTGGCTGGGGTAGGGTAATGTTATTTACATGGGACTGTATGTTGAGGGGTAATGTTATTTATATGGGACTGCATGTTGTAAGGCAGCTGTGGGAGGGAGTGATATTATTTACATGGGATTGAATGTTAAGGGGTAATGTTATTTACATGGGACTGTATGTTTAAGGTTTCTGGGGGAGGGAGTGATGTTATTTATATGAGACTGAATATTGACGAGGTGATGTTATTTACATGGGACTGTATGTTGAAGGCGGCTAGGGAGGGGGTGATGTTATTTACATGGGACTGTATATTGGAAGGGGCAGGAGAGATGGTGTGGTGTTTTTTACATGGGACTGTATTTTAGAGGGGGCTGTAGATAGAGAGGGATGTTATTTACATGGGACTGTATATTGGAGGGGGCTGGAGAAATGGCGTGATGGTATTTATATGGGACTCTATGGCGGAGGGAGGGAAATAGTGTTATTTACATGGGACTGTATGGCGGAGGTGCTGAGGAATTATAATTTCTGAGGACACTAAACTGAGAAATATAACTACAGGGGGCACTGCTGACGGCATTATAAATACTTGGGGAGCTTCAGGGCGAGCATTATAACATTAGGGGTCGATATAAATACCGGGCGCTGTAGGGGCATTTTAAATCCAGAAGACATTAGGCGTTCTTATTACTACTGGGGGCTCTATAGGAGGGACTTCTAGATCCGCCTTATTTCTACTAAGAGCACTGTGGGGGTCCTTATTACTACTGAAGGTCTGTAGAGAGCTTTATTACCACTGGGGGGACAATAAGGAGGCCTCATTTCTACTGGGGGCTCTGTGAGGGTATTATTAATACTGGAGGGCTCTTCTACTAATGGAGGCACTCTTTGGGAGTGTTATCGTTGGGTGCACTGTAGGGGGCAGTATTACTAACGAGGGCATTCTAGAAGGGAATTACTATTGGTGGGACTATGAGGAGTACTGTTACTATGGGGTGCACTCATTTTTTGTGTCACACTCTGCAGAGACGAGGCGGCTGAGAGAAGTTGTCCAGACCTGGACCGAATGGAGAAGATGATGACACAGAAGATTTACATCGGAGGAGACGTCACCTGGGAGGCCCTGGATGTCAGAGGTACATGCTGCTGTATAGCAAGTACAGCAAAATGTCTTCAGTGCTAGTGTTTGCTTGGGGGAAGGGGGGGGGGGGGTGCGGTTGTTCAACTTAGAGAACTGGGCCATATGCATTGGTGCTTGGGCCCTGGATCTTTTGAGGCCCTAGCAATGCCTCTCCCTTTAATTACTGGTGCTCATAAAGGGCTCAATACTGATTGGATGCAGTGGATTCAAAGTGAAACTGGCTTCATTGCAGATCTTGTGTTTTAGGAGCGTCAGATTATTTTTGTTTCTGTTCTATTAAAAGGAATTGTTTTAAGAGAACCCGTTATCAGTTTTTAAACCACCACACCACTTTTCTAAATGTATGCACATTTGACCTCAGTAAAACAGGGCATATACCCAGCTTAGAAGAGTCTGGCATCTTTACTGCAGTATGGTACAAGTGAGATATGCAGAGAAAGGGTTAGGTAAGCACTGAAGACATCGGACACTTGCTCTGTGGCATCTATGTGATCTGTGGCATCTCTATGTGTTCTGTGGCATCTCTATGTGTTTTGTGACATCTCTATGTGTTTTGTGACATCTCTGTGCGTTCTGTGACATCTCTATGTGTTTTGTGACAGCTATGTGCTCTGTAGCATCTCTATACGTTGGTTCTGTGGCATCTCTGAGTTCTGTGGCATCTCTATGTGTTCTGTGACATCTCTGTGCGTTCTGTGACATCTCTATGTGTTTTGTGACAGCTATGTGCTCTGTAGCATCTCTATACGTTGGTTCTGTGGCATCTCTGAGTTCTGTGGCATCTCTATGTGTTCTGTGACATCTCTGTGCCTTCTATGTCATCTCTGTGTGATCTGTAGCATCTCTATGCGTTCTGTGGCAGCTCTATGCAGGAGTTCTGTGGCATATTTATGAGTTCTGTGGCATCTCTATGTGTTCTGTGGTATCTATGCATTCTGTGGCATCTCTATGCAATCTGTGGCACCTCTGTGTGTTCTGTGGTATTTATGCATTCTGTGGCACCTCTATGTGATCTGTGGCATCCTCAACAGTTTAACACCAAGGAATCCACATGTTCTTACCTTTCCAGTGCGGGCAAATGCTTCACCAACTTTTCTATTCCTGCCTCCATAACATGTGGTGATCAGATCAGCCACGCCGCAGCTCTCGAGGAAAGTGGCCGATGTAACCGGTCCAGCACAAAACATTTTGGAAAAGGCAATCATCTCCATTAGCCCTAGGCGAATAACAGCAGCTTTTGTATTATCTCCAAAACCAAGTCCATCACAGAAGCCAGCTCCAACAGCGACAATGTTCTAGCAAGAGAGTAAAAGAATCATCAGTCATATCCCCAAGACAATATGTGTTCTCACCTCATCCGTACATGGACATGGCGGTGGTAGTCTACATAAGCAGCTCTCAGGAGGAACCATGTTCCACCTAGCAGTAAACTTGGTGACAACACCAGCACAGAGGAGCGGTCTATAGTGCTGCCATACGCTGTTTTGGAAGTGGGTACTGCAAACGTGCATAGTACCCGCCTCCAAAATAGCCTAGAGCAGCGCTGTAGACTGCTCATCTGGGCCGGTGACGTCACTGGGCTCACTGCTAGGTGGAAGTCTCAGCCTAGCATAGTGAGGAAAAACCTGGTGCGTTTCACTCGTTCATTGGGTGATTGGCGGCAGCTTTAGATGGACAGATTGTCATTAACGTTCGTTCCTGAAAATCTGCCAGATAATCTCAGAAAGTTAGTGTCTGGTCAATGTATGATCAGTGATTTGGCTCACAATCACTGATGGAAACCAGGATTGGAGCCCCCACAGACATAAGGTATAAAGGAAAGATCTGCTCCTGTTCTGTGTTGACCTGCACTTAGTTTTGTTTGAAGGTGGATTTAGACGGCCGTTGAACAGCAGATTGTCAGGAAAGAAGCATTTCTTTACGTTAGTCGGCTGCTCGTTCAGTGGGGGTGAAGCCCTGCATTTACATCACCTCCACAGTTTGAGGACAAGGGATTGCTATCGCTCGTCCTAATACAGCTGCATTGTTTCTAGGCACCACAATCTGCTGCCCAGAAACGATAATCTAGGTGTCTGCACGAACGACAGTTTAACCCGATGAATAAGCGTTTCGCTCATCGATTGGGTATTCGGCTGCACCTTTAGATGGGCAGATTGTCAGGAACGAGCGTTTGCAGGAACATGTATCCATCATAATCTGCCCGTTAATCTGCTTGAATCCACCTTGACAAATCACTGATGGGTATAACTGAGGCCGAATGCACACAGCCAAGAGCAGTCCGTGGAACCACGGGCTGGATTTCTGCTGAGATCAGGAGCGTACGGCGTCATTGGTTGCTATGACGCTGTGCGCTCCCTGCTGCCGCCACAATACAGTAATACACTGGTATGATTTATACCAGTATTACTATACTGCGGCAGCAGGAAGCGCACGGCGTCACAACAACCAATGACGCCGTACGCTCCTGATCTCAGCAGAAATCCAGCCCGTGGTTCCACGGACCGCTCACGGCCTGACTTTGTGAAAGGTACACTTTCTCTATAAAGGGGTCGTTTTCAGCAAACACGCTGATGGCATACACTAGAACATGCTACCACTGTCCACTCTGCAAGGCCATGGTGCTAGGAAAGCACTGATCACGGTGATTGGACCCGTGCCAATCCCACAATGGTGACATACCCCAGCGAGATGAAACAATGTCTATGCTGAGACATCCCCTTCACACAACAGAACAATAAAAATGAATAGTTAGTTACATTTGATGCAGTACAAAAAGGTATAAAACTGGTAAAAGCGGAATATAAATACACGTACAACCGTCAAAGGCACAACATAAGAGAGATTTAACTCTAGCAGCAGCTTTGAATACGTTATCTCGCAGCCTATTAGAACGGCACTTAATTTCTGTCCCGATACAGATACAGCTGTTCGCTGTCCTCTCCATCCACTGCTCAGCGGAGCAGAATGTTCTTCCTCTATTGTAATAAGCCTCATTACAGCAGATGGCAAGGTAGGGAAACAAAAACTATACAAGCCGAGTGTCTTCTAATGAAATCACATTAAATAAAATACAAATTAAACAGTAATTCAATCGCTCACACTTATTCAGCATTTACAAAACGTGTAATCTGTCCTTTTACTTCACGCAAAATGAAGTCAGGGACGTTTGACTGCGGCTGCACATGCGGCAGGAGCCCGACTGAATGCACCCCTGTGGCTGTGCACCCTGGACAGTGGTCTACCAGCTTGTAATGTCCTCTTCAAATGAGCTACATGGAAGTGCGTGGAGAAGAAGACACTTGTGGGGTCATTTATCAAACTGGTGTAAAGTAGAACTGGCATAGTTGCCCATAGCAACCTATCAGATTCTGCCTTTCATTTTGGACAGCTCCTTTGGAAAATGAAAGGTGGAATCTGATTAGTCGCTATGGGCAACCAAGCCAGTTCTACTTTGCACCAGTTTGATAAATGACCCCATTGATCTTTGTGGCAACTGCTTTTGTCACAATACCTCCTGTATCTGAGCAGGGGCATTAAAGAGGACCTGTCACCTCTCCTGACATGTCTGTTTAAGTAACTACTTGTGATCCTCATGTAATAACAATTCTGGAGCATCTGTTCTTATGACTCTATGATGTGCATTTCCTTTATTAATCCTGCTAGAAGTTATGAATGATTACTAGCAGATGGGAGTTACAATGTGAGGGGGTGTCCCTGACATTATCCAATCAGTGCTACCAGTATCAGACTATGCAGGGGCCCCCTCCCAACTGGCGACACCCATCTAGACCTTCATTGCTAACTGCTACCAATTCATTCATTAATTCTAGCAGGAATAATAAAGGAATGCTACACCATGGAGTCATAAGAATAGATGCTCCAGAATTGTTATTACATGGGGGTGTAAGTGCAAGTAGTTACTAAATCAGACATGTCAGCAGAAGTGACAGGTCCTTTTAAAAATGGTAGAACAGCAGGTCCATGTGCATTAACTCTGCAAGGCCACTTACTGTCTAATAATACATACCTGCTAAAAATGTTGCTAGTGAGGGTAGATGGGAAGAGAAGGGTTGTGCTCTCTGCTCTGTCCCTTGTGTGCCCTGTTGAGCTGGCACCAGACTGTAAGAGGCGGACAGATGTCTGAAAGGCCAAAACCACCACAAACATGTACAACCATAGTATAGTTGTAGAATAACTCCAACCATTGACACTAATGGCATATCCATACTTTGCACCATGGTTGATAGATGAAGAACTAAATTCTCCACTCCTAACTATCAGGAGAACGGGGTCATGGGACCTCCTCTACACAAAGAATGTGGGGCACAAAAAGGATGTGAGTGATGGGTCAGAAGGTGCGTTGGCTGTTTCTGCAACACCCACAGACTCAATGGTGAAAGCAGCTTGGGGTCTCCTAATTACTTACCCCGTCTTGACCGATTTGCTTGACAAATAAGGGGACCTTTACCGATTAGGCCAGGGGTGCACAACCTTTTTTGGTCTGGGGGCCGCATTGTTACATCGCACTATTTCAAGGGGCCGCAAAAAAAAAAAAATGTGAATCAGCGCTTGTTTGCATCGGTCTATTACTCAGGCTAATGCAAAGTGACTGGGGAGGAATGATCACTACCACAGTCATTCCTACCTCATTCACTTCTATCTATTATTGGCAGCACATTCCTGATTACACGGTGAGATGTGCTGACGATAACTGTACATCTTTCATCCTGATAAAATATGCAAATCAGCCGACAAACGAGCGATTCCTTGTTTATCGGCTGATCAGCGGCACCATTAGACTCTATTCACACGTCCGCAATTTCGTTCCGCATTCTGCGGAACGGAATTGCGGACCCATTCATTCCTATGGGGCAGCACGATATGCTGCCCGGACACGGAATTGCGTACCCGTACTTCCGGGTCAGCAATTCCGATCCCGAAAAAAAATAGAACATGTCCTATTCTTGTCTGCAATTGACAAAAATAGGCATATTCTATAGTGCCTGCAATGTACGGTCCTCAAAATGCGGAACGCACATTGCCGCTGTCCGTGTTTTGCGGCTCCGTGGATCCGCAAAACACGTTGCGGACGTGTGAATGGAGCCTTATACCGGCCAGATATCAGGAATGAGCGTTCCTATATACACTTGTTCCCAGCAATTGTCCAGAATATCGTGCCGTGTAACAGGGGCTGCAGCATGGCCCTGAAACAGAAGATTCATACTTTCCTGCTCCCACTGTCTCCATCTTCTGGTTCCGGAGCTGTTCACACCCGGCTGGCTATTGGCATAGTCACTTGTACCTCTCCAGCCAATGACTGGCTTCAGCGGTGATGTGGCCACAAGCAGCGTTTCACAGCTGAAGCCAGTCATTTCCTGCCCCGAGGTGCTCCGGGCCCGGAAGATGGAGACAGTGAGAGCAGCACGGACGAGGAAAGTAGGAATCTTCTGTCGGAGGCCATGCTGCAGGAACTTGTTAAAAATCATTTTAACTAGAAAACTCCTTTAAGTGGCGAAGTTTCCTTCCTGCCTCCTATTCCTTCACTGCAGAGGACAGTGCTCACTGGTTATTACCACCTTCTGCAACCCCAGATATACTGTAGGTGCCCTGCAATAACCAGTAAGCACTTTCCCTGAGGGCTCGCGCACACGGACATTGTTTTAGGGTCCATTCAGACGTCCGTTCAATGGTCTGCACCCGTTCTGCAATTGTGCGGAACGGGTCCGGATCCATTACCGTATTTTTCACCCTATAAGACGCATTTTTCCCCCTTAAAAGTAGGGGGGGAAATAGCAGTGCGTCTTATGGGGGCGAATGCTGCGACCGTCTGGTGAATATGCTGAGAGGGAGGAGGGGCTGGGGGCCGGCGTCTGTTTCTGTAATGGCAGCAGGGCCCGGTGCAGTCACTGTATTCTACTACACCGGGCCCCGCTCACTGTAGTATATGGTAATCATATCTAACTTGTGGCTATTGTTTAAAGTATTCCAATCCTCTTAAATCTAGCGCTGTACTACTTACTACTAACTTCTTGGCAGTCAGGAGGCCGGGCGCTCGTAGCGTAGCTAACTACGCTCACTGGGCCGCCCACTTTATGAAAGAAGCAGGCAGCGCAGTGAGCTACGCTACGAGCGCCCGGCCTCCTGACTGCCAAGAAGTTAGTTGTAAGTAGTACAGCGCTAGATTTAAGAGGATTGGAATACTTTAAACAATAGCCACAAGTTAGATATGATTACCGTATACTACAGAGAGCGGGCCCGGTGTAGTAGAATACAGTGACTGCACCGGGCCCAGATGCCGGCCCCCATTCACTACACAGGGACACTGTTATGGGGGATCTGTGGATGACACATAAGATGCTATATCTGTGTCATCCACAGATGCCCCCACAATGATCCCCCATAACAGTGCCATCCACATATGCCCCCATACCAGTGCAATCCACATATGCCCCCATAACAGTGCCATCCACATATGCCCCCATAACAGTGCCATCCACAGACCACCATTACGGTAGTTCAAAACCCACACCTTTTGGTTCAAAATATTTTTTTTCTTATTTTCCTCCTCAAAAACACGTCTTATGAGAATGTATGTCTTATAGGGCGAAAAATACGGTAATTTCCAATAGGGCCGGAAAAGATGCGGACAGCACACAGTGTGCTGTCCACATCCGCACTGTGGCCCCGAACTTCTGGTCCGCGGCTCCGCAAAGAAATAGAGCATGTCCTATTCTTGTCCGGAGCTGCAGACAAGAATAGGAAGTCCCTATATAGTGCCGGCGATTTGAGGTCCGAAAATGCAGAACGCATATTGCCGGTGTCAGTGTTTTGCGGATCCACAATTTGGGTACCGCAAAACACCTACGAACCTGTGAATGGCCCCTTAGTCTGCATCTGAGGCGCATTTTTTTTATGTGGCTTGGATCTGGACCCATTCACTATAACGGGGCCGCAAAAAATGTGGACATCACTCTATGTGCTGTCCGCATCTGTTACTCCGTTCTGCAAAATGCAGAACACACATAGCTGGTGTCCTGAGGCCAAAAGAAAAGGTTACGGTCGTGTGTATGAGGCCTTACTAGCTGGAATAGCACTTATTGGTTAACCCTTTAATGACCAAGCCTGAAAAGACCTTAATGACCAGTCACTTTTTTTGGGTTTAGCGCACATGGTTCAAACACTTGTAACATTTTTTATTTTTTGGACTACCAAAATAACTTTTGCAGCTTTTTATTACATAACACAGGGCTTTTTAATATATTTTTTTTAGTTTTAGTAGGGGAAAACTGTACTTCTTTTTTTTTTAACTCATTTTTATTTAAACTATAGCTCATTATTTAAATATGAAAACTATTATAATTAACTCCCTATATGTTTTGGATTGTTTTATTATACAATATGTATAGTTTAACATAAATGGGGTGATAATTGTAATGGTTTTGGTAATGGCGTATTTTTCTTTTATGTATTTTACTATTTTTTCTTTTTTGTAACTTATTTTGTAAAATATATTTCTGCTACAAAAAGATTTTATTTGGTATCACTTTTTTATTTTTTAAATATACACAAAAAAAAATTGCACTATTTCCACTGTAACTGGAGCGTCCAAAGGAGCCCCAGTTACAGGGAAAACCAGCCTGCTGAGGGGGGCTTTGTACAGGGCAGAGCTGGTGAGGTTCTGCTGTCCTCTGCCCCTGACATCCAGCGATCACGTGATCGTCGGGTCTAAACTGCACAGCGCGCCGCTCACCTGTGTGAGGTGAGGAGAAGGCAGGAGCTGTAACCCTGCAATTGTGCAGGGCTCCGGGCAGAAACACAGCTGATCGCAGGATCAGCTGTGTTTCTGCCCAGCCCAGCAGGACGGGGCCCGCAAGCCATGGCTCTGGGGGCAGCATGCAGCCTGCAGGTTGTGTACCCCTGGATTAGGCGTTCCAACTAGAGATGAGTGAAGCATTGGAAAATGCGATTCGGCTGCTCTGCCGAATTAAAAAAAAAAAATTGCTATGTGACGAATTACTTTGTCACGAAGTGCATATCTTTATAAGTAATGGGTGCAATGACAGGGAGCGGCGATTAATTTGCTCCCCGTTATTGTAATCCTCAGATGCCGCGTTCATAGCTAATCTCCGCATCTGATAGCAATAATACAGTGTAAAATGTAAAAAAACTAAATTACATCCTTCTTACCTCATCAATTTGCTTGCGACAGGCTGGCCGCCAGCATCTTGCTTAAGAATCTGGCGCAAAACCACGGGCGGCCCGTGATGACGTCAAATGTCACCGCGCACGGGTATTTTGTGCAAGTTCTTCAAGCAAGATGGCGGCGGCCAGCCTGCCGCAAGCAAATGGATGAGGTAAGTAGAATTTTTTTTTGTTTTTTCACACTATTTCAGGTAAAATCAATTTGCTACCACGAAGCACAAGGAAATTCGGATTGACTTCAATTCACTCAACACTAGTTCCAACAGTACAAAAAACAGCAACAAAAGATGTAAGTAATAAAACCTTCTACTCCAGCACTGATGCTCCGGTGTCCCTCCATATCAAAATTTTGATGGACACTTGTCTAAAATCTGTTGTTTGCATTGCAGATTACCATTCTATAGGGGAAATTTTTAATTAACCAACATTTTTTGTGAAATTGATAGTTCTGCAACATGTATAGGAAATATAGCGGCATTCCTGTAGGTACGCTAGTATGTGGGCACCTGGATAAGTATGGGACTATTATTTAAAGCATTATATGACAGTATTTTGTGGAAAAAGTAATTCCAGGTAAATTTTATGTTAATCTTTACCTCATGGGACATTTCTGTGTGTGCGGGTGTATTGATAGAAGGGGTTTAGAGGGGTTGTTCCACAGAAAAATATTCTACGGTTTTCAAACTAGCACTTGGATCTGAATACTTTTGTAATTGCATGTAATTAAAAATTTCTCAAAGCCACTGAGTTATTCAATAAAATGTATCTGTATAGCGCCACCTGCTGTTTGTTATTTTATCTGATTTCTCTGTCCTGCTCACTGAGACGGCCGCACATGCTCAGTTTCATCCTTCAACTGCTGTGACAGGGAGAGAATGGACACGCCCCCTGAGCTCCAGCAGAATGGACACGCCCCCTGAGCTCCAGCAGAATGGACACGCCCCCTGAGCTCCAGCAGAATGGACACGCCCCCTGAGCTCCAGCAGAAAAGATACTCCCCTTGAGAGACCTTCTTGATATCAAGAAGATATCTGGATACAGGTATAGGGCTGGTTTTAACTTTGTTAGGCCCCATTCAGACGACCATATGGCTTCCATGCAAGTGTTGCGGACCGCAAACAGCGGGTCCACAATACACGGGCACTGGCCGTGTGAACTCCGCGCTGTGGCGCAGACCCACTGACTTGAATGAGTCCGCGATCCGCAACATATGGCAACAGATAGGTCATATTCTATCTTTTGCGGTGAGGCGGCTTCCTATCTGTGCCTACGCACTCTAATAGATAGAACATATCCTATCTGTTGCAGATCGCGGACCCATTTAAGTCAATGGGTCCGCACCACAGCGCAGAGTTCACACGGCTGGTGCCCGTGTATTGCAGACCCGCTGTTTGCGGTCTGCAACAAGGGCACGGCGACCATATGGTTCTCTGAATGGGGCCTTAGAAAGAGACTGTCATGTACTATATGATATCTGATTTTATTTTTTACATTAATCATGGGATAAAACCTTCAAGACGCCATACAGATATAACTGTAGCCCGCTGTGCAGGCGTGTATATACTGTATATTCACGTAATAACTTTAAATCTTTGTGCTGTATAAGCGACTATTATAATCCTCTTATGTATTTCAGGTTTTTTACCCCCTCATCGCCATGCAACCGGCAATCAAACAGTATTGTAAATTAAAGTAGCTTCCAACAAATGTCCATTCTGACCGAGAACAAAGATTTCGAGTGAGATTGAAGTCGTATTAACTATTTGTTTAAACATTAACTAAATAAAGAACCATTGAAACTCCAGGCCTGGCAGCCACAGGACAAGCAGCAAGCGCCAAGCCAAAGTCAATAGATCCCAATTGCATAATAGCAAGTAAACAGCCCTGTGTGTGAGCAGAATCATTATCACTGGGTGTCCACCGGGTCTGCCCGCAGCCAGGACATCAACAGGACATGGGAAATTCGGCATTAGGAAGTCAGATCTGTGAACGTTTTGGAAAATATCATATTGGTAGCCCCCTAATACAGATCAGGGAGGGGAGTTCCAAGGATGACTTTGGGGTGTACCATTCCTGTATTATTCCTGCTAGAAGTTATGAATGAATTACTAGCAGTTTGCAGTGAAGGTCCAGATGGGTGTTACTGCAGTGATCAGCAGGGGGGTGCGTGGAGGCAGTTATGGCTTTGAGGGTATTGGTAAAGTGCAAGGCAGGAGGGCCGATGCAGAGGGCCGATTGATGCATGCTGGAGGCTGTGATAAATAAAGTCTTTCTTTACTGTAGTGAAGATGGGAGTAGTAGTACATATGGCAGTAAAAGGCACAGTTCCAAAAGGATACATATATCACAGTATGATCCTCTCTCAATAGCAGCATATAGGTGGCAACAATGATGGTCGTTGTAGTGCTCCCTGTCTCTCGCTAAGGACACTTTGCAGTTTCTCATCAGAACCAGAGGAATGGAGTTAGGTTTTTATTAACTCGTTCTGCAATTCCCAGACTGAGGGGTGCAGAAATTTAGATATGGGTGGCCAATCCGTCTGAAAGTATGGGGGAATGCTTTGGCAGTATTTCCCTCTCCACAGATGTGCACAATACTTGAGGGTTCTAGACCTTCTTAGATGTCTGGTCTCTTTCTTTCAGGGGTACTTTGGTAGCAGTGTTGCTTCATTTGCAGCTGTAGTCTCGGAGACAGAGAATTAGGCCTAGTCCATGCCGGAACTCTCAGCACACACATCTCTCCTATAGTTTCTCCTCAGACAAGACTACTCTAACTCCTAACCAGTGGGCGGAACCAGTCCATCTCCTGGCAACCTAAATATAGTAACCATTCGATCACTAATACATTGTCACTGCGTTCACACAAACACAATAAGTCACAACATTTAACAAGAACATTGCATTAACCCCTTAAGGCCCTATTTCACCTTAAGGACTTGGCCGTTTTTTTTTGCAAATCTGACCAGTGTCACTTTAAGTGCTGATAACTTTTAAACGCTTTGACTTATCCAGGCCGTTCTGAGATAGTTTTTTTGTCACATATTGTACTTCATGACACTGCTAAAATTGGGTCAAAAAAGTAAGAGATCAACTCCTCCCATATACCGATTGTAGTCGACGATACAATCGGGCTTGAGGACCGTTGCCGCAGTACCTCGCACAGAGACGGGGGTGGTGCTGTTACCGTGGATTGTGGACAGCATAAGGACATCCCTCTTGTCCTTATACCTGACCAGCAACAGGTTTCCACTGGTAAGTGCACGGGTCTCACCCCTGGGGATAGGTACCTAGAGGGGGTGGGCAGGGAGGCCGCGTTGATTTTTCCGCACGGTCCCACAAGCGAACGTGGATCTGGCGGCAAGGGACCTGAACAAGGGAATGCTGGTATAAAAGTTATCCACGTACAAGTGGTAACCGTTATCCAGCAGTGGGTACATAAGGTCCCACACGAGTTTCCCGCTAACACCCAGAGTGGGGGGACATTCTGGGGGTTGAATACGGGAATCTCGCCCCTCGTACACACGAAATCTGTAAGTGTACCCTGAGGTACTCTCACAAATTTTGTATAGCTTCACGCCATACCTCGCCCGCTTTGTGGGAATATATTGGCGGAAACTGAGTCTCCCCTTGTACGCAACGAGAGACTCATCAACCGTGACCTCACTTCCAGGTACGTAGGCCTCCATGAATTTGGCCCCAAAGTGATCGATGACCGGCCGTCAATTTCAGTAAACCCCACTGTGGGAATCTGGATTCCAGGATTGCCAGCAAAATCCGGAATCTCAGGCTCAAAGTCCACTGGGGGACACAAGCTAAGTTCATCGGCAGGGGGCTCCGGTGGACTTATTTGGTGGGCCGGGAAACCAGTACGAACCCCAGGGCGGCTCGTACTAGGGTGGGCCACAGGATCCCTAGCATGTGGGGCCCCTGGCTCCGCCTGGCGGCATCTTCGCCACCTTGGGGGCTCATCATTATCAGATGATGATGAGGAGGATGCGGATGACAAAAGGAACGTGGGGTCATCCTCATCCTCACTGGGGCTCTCAGAGTCGGAGGCAATCTGGGCGTATGCCTCCTCGGCCGAGAACATCCAGCGGGCCATGGGTGTGTGTGTGTGTATATGTGCGTGTGTGGAAAACTTTATTATATGTGCGTGTGTGAGGCGGCAACGGGTGTTCGCGTACTAAAAAGTCCAGGCAAAAAAATGGGCAAGTGTTAGGAAAAAAAAGGGGGGGGGGGGGTCTGGGGTCTGAAAGATGGAACAAAGAAAGTTTAGGGTAAAAGAGAGGAGCGCAGGAAGTTTGAATCTCGCGCCTCTCTCCCCTGCACCAATCAGCACCCTGGACAGCGGCGTTCAGCACCAGGGCCAGCACCGCCTCTCCAAATACACAGACTGTGATTGGTGGTGTGTAATCACGCCACCGATCACAGTCTTTTTCCGGTTCATCGGTCACCGGAGACCCGAATGGACCGGAAACGCAGAAAACCGCAGGTCTGAATTGACCTGCGGTTTTCTGCGATCGCCGATACGGGGGGGTGGGGGGGGGCCCCCTGCGTTGTTACGGGATGCCGGCTGAATGATTTCAGCCGGCATCCAGTTCCGATTAACCCCCGCGGCGCCGGAATCGCAAATTAAAGCCATGACGTACCGGTACGTCATGGGTCCTTAAGGACTCGGGAAACATGCCGTACCCGTATGTCATGCGTCCCTAAGGGGTTAAGTAATTTATCTTTAGTTAACCCATTGCAGTAGTCCTTATTGCCAGTTGGGGGGGTGTCTCTGGCAGCACTGGTTGGATAGTGTCACACCCCCAACTGGTAACACTCTTCTGGACCTTCATTGAAGACTACTAACAATTTATTTATAACTTCTAGCAGGAATAGTAAACTAATCATACAATGTAGAGGCATAAGAATTGATGCTACACAATTTTTATTACATGGGGAATGAAAGTAGTCACAAACAGACAGGTCTTTAAAAGGGTTCTCGGGGCTTTTACTATTGATGACCTAACCTCAAGATAGGTCATCAATATCAGATCGGATCAGCTGTATGAGGAGACGGCACGCGCAGATCCCCGTTGATCTGATATTGATGACCTATTCTGAGGATAGGTAATCAATAGTAAAAGCCCCGAGAACCCCTTTAAATAAATTCTAAACAGGTGCATAAAGATATGTGTCTAAAAGCAAGCAATCCCTTTAAAGATAACCTGTCTGTTTAGTAAAAACATTTCTTGCCCATGAAATACCAGTCCTGGAGCGCCTCTGCTTTGTGTTGTTCCTTTGTTATTCTTCTTGGAAATCTATTAATACATTGACAGTGTACCATTCCTATTTACTAGGACGTGTGTGTAAACTGTCCAGTTAGGTGTGCCAGTGTCAGGGACACACTCTACTGACAAGTGGAATGATAAGGCCCAAATGTAAATAGTATCATGAATTTCCAGGAGGAATAACAGGGGGATGACACAATGTTGAGTTCTAAGACAATTAAAAAAAATTCATAGGGGGAATGCAAGTATTTTCTGGAACTGGCAGATCAGAAGAGGTGGCAGCTCCTCTTTAAATTATCCCTCCATTTTATGTCATCCCCTACCCCTCCACCTCGCCCTCATGAAAAAAAAAAAAAACAAGCAAACAAACACACTTCTGCTATACGGTGCAAATAAACTACCATTATATACCAGAACTCGTGTTAGACAATAATTCTCTCTACCTTCAGAGCTCCACATAGTTCTACTGTATCTGCTTCTTCCACTACTGTGATACGGAAATTTGGTGTCTGGAACAGCTCTTTTAGGATTTTGCCTTGCTCCTTATTTATACTACCTGAAAGGAAACAACATAACAAGGAAACATAGTCAGTGGTGACCAATGATCCAGTGATGGAGATCAATTGCTTCCCTTCACACCGTCTTAGCAGTTGCCTGCAGCTGCCACTAGGAGAGCAAGACATATTATTATAGCATTGTATTTTAATACTAGTTGTATACATCCATCTCCCAATGAGCTCCCCCTAGTGGCGGCTGCAGGCAGACAGAATTGTATACTTTTTCTGTGATGGGAAGCCGTGGATGTAGAGATGTACTCTTATAAAGATACATTATAACAATTTTGATGGACATTAACTTCAATTAAAAATTAGTACATTTGGTTGACATCTCAGTGAGGGTGGGACCCAAGTTATCGGGTCCTATGATTTTTGTGTAGGGCCCTGAATAGTGAATTATCTTACCAATTGTGGTCTCGCAAAATTTTCCATCAGCGACTTCATTGGCAATGTTGGCACCCATTAACACACTCATCTGGATGCCTAGCCTCTCATGAATAATGTTAGATATCAACCGAAGACCTTCAGGTCCCTCATCTACACCCTGGAACGAATCAAAAGATGATACTATTTTAAAGCCAATAAATATTATTGTACAGTTTATCATTACAGTGATCCCTCAAGATACAGTGGCCTGAGGATACAAAATTTTCAACATACAATGGACTTTTCTGACCCATCGCAAGTTTAAACCAGACTCAACATACGTCTCAGATCCAACCAATCAACCAATCTTCTATGGTAAAATATCTGTATTAGTTGCTAGTTATCAGCTATTCCGGACTATATGTAAGGACTTGTTTTGCCTGTCTTAGATATCTGCTAATATTACTTAAATCTTCATTTTCTCTTATCTTTGAAGGCATTTTGGGGCTAGGAACCATTTACTCAAGTTACAATGGTTTCAACATACAATGGCCGTCCTGGAACCAATTAATATTGTAACTTAAAGGGGTTGTCCAGGTTCAGAGCTGAACCTGGACATACCTCCATTTTCACCCAGGCAGCCCCCCTGACATGAGCATTGGAGCAGTTCATGCTCCGATGCTCTCCTTTGCCCTGCGCTAAATCGCGCAGGGCAAAGGCATTTTTCTGAGTTCCGGTGACGTACCGGGGCTCTCTATGGGGCTGACAGGAACCCCGGTGACGTCACCGGCACTGATGGGCGGGATTTGGCTCTGCCCTAGCCAGTAAAACGGCTAGGGCAGAGCTAAAGCCCGCCCCTCAGAGCCGGTGACGTCACCGAACACACTGCTGGGCGGAAGTTACCGCCCGGCAGTGTGTTATTGAAAACACAAGAGCCTGTGCCCTGCGCGATCTAGCGCAGGGCACGGGAGCGCATCGGAGCATGAGATGCTCCGATGCTAGGCTCAGGGGGGCTGCCGGGGTGAAAATAAGGGTATGTCCGGGTTCAGCTCTGAACCCGGACAACCCCTTTAAGGGTCCACTGTATATTACAAGCAGTTTTGCAAGGTATAAGAAGTACCAACCCAAGGAGCTAAATGATAAATTCAGCTCTGCTACATCTGGACATCCCTACATCCTTTCTATTTACTTTGAAACTGACCCTCACGAGCAGCATCTAGTTGCCATTGTATGAACCATATACTTTGTGTTACTATCCATTTTACTAATAATGGCAGATATGTTTGGAGCAGGTTATTTGTGTCTTTTCACACTACTGGATACCACAGCGACTAATCCTCTAATGAAACCATTGACATGATCTGGTGATATTAATAGAAAAGACTGGAAACAGGGGGGTCATATATCAAACTGGTAGAACTGGCTTAGTTGCCCACAGCAGCCAATCAGAAACCACCTTTCATCTTCCAAAGGAGCTGTCCAAAATGAAAGGAGGAATCTGATTGGTCGCTATGGGCAACTAAGCCAGTTCTACTTTACACCAGTTTGATAAATGATCCCCAGTGTACTTTTCCCAGATAAAAATTGGCAGCCATAAACATGACGTGACTAGTAAAATACCATCCAGCCCTGGAACATGTCTGAGAAAACAACATTGGAACAATGACTATCACTCACACCTTTATGAGCGACACTCCAAACGCTTCTTTCTTCACATGAGATTTCAGCTGTTCGCATAGTTTACCAATAAACTGATGGGGGACGACAAATATTAGGATATCTGCCCCCTTTGCGGCTTCCAGTAGATCAGGCACTGCCACCTAGTGAATCAGAAACATGGATGATAAATCATTTGTAATATGTAGAGCTCATAAGCACAAAGTAGATAAAGGGTTACCCAAAGATCAAAAGGGTTTGTCTCACTTCAGCAAATGGCATTAATCATGTAGAGAAAGTTAATACAAGCCACTAACTAATGTATTGTGATTGTCCATATTGCTTCCTTTGCTGGCTGGATTCATTTTTTCATCACATTATACACTGATTGTTTCCATGGTTACGACCACCCTGCATTCCAGCAGCGGTGGTCGTGCTTGCACACAATAGGACAAAGCTCCAGCCTACGCGCACTCCTGCGGTTCCATCCACCAGAGAGGCCGGCGCTTTTGTCTATAGTGTGCAAGCACGACCACCACTGCTGGATTGCATGGTGGTTGTAACCATGAAACCCTGATGGATCTCATTATAAGTCAATCAGGTCAGTCGAATGCCATTGCCCATCATGTGATGGACTCGTCACAGCTTGAGTTCTGGTTTTCTGCTCCAGAGACAGAACAAAGGACTACATAACACAGATGTGAACTCAGACCAGAATTGCCAACAGTCCAGAAATGTCTGGACAGTCCATGAAAATAGACAACTTTTTTTTCCTGTGATGTTTTTGAGGCTGATGGTAATTGACTAGATAATTTTGGTGGTAATTATCATAAATTTACAGCTCACAGTAAATGCTGGTAATGATCAGTATATTGACCTTTAGACATGGATTACTTATCTTTATTATTCATTATGGTTTTCCAATTTGTCTGTAAAAATGTTGGCTGTCCGTGATTTTGGGATAAGTTATCTCAGGCCTTATTCAGTGATTACGTTTTATTTGCATTATGACTGGACAATTCCTTTAAGAACTAGTAAGGTAACAATTCTGAAGAGCTTACAACAACCAAACAGGTAGGAAATCTATTACAATAATAATAATAATAAAAATGATACCTACTCTCCTGAACCCGTTCTGTTCTCCCCACTGGCCTTTGTTTTTCTGATTGCAGTGGTACGTGCTCGTATACCACATTTGACCGCTGCAGCCAAATCACTGGTTACAGCAGCCATATACTGTTGTGGCCAGTGATTTCAGCAGTCACATGGGATGTACAGGCACGTCATCGCTCAGACTTAGGGTCCATTCACACGTCCGTAAGTGTTTTGCGGACCCGCAAATTGCGGATCCGCAAAACACGGACACCTGCAATGTGCAATCCGTAATTTGCGGACTGCACATCACAGACACTATAATAGAAAATGCCTTTTCTGGTCCGCAATTGCAGACAAGAATAGGACATGTTCTTTTTTTTTCAGGAACAAAATTGCGGATCCCGAAAAAGACCGATCTCGAAAAAACGGTTGCGGATCCCGAAAAAACTGATGCGGATCCAGGAAATGTGGATTTGCATCTGTTCCAGCCCCATTGAAAGTGAATGGGTCCGCAAATTGCGGAACGAATGCGGACCCAAATTACGGACGTGTGAATGGACTCTAAAAATGAGTTGCTAGAGCGCGGTGCTGGAATGGATTACGACTAGAATTTTTCTAATACCTATCCTGCCTTAAAGGGGTTTGTATAGGTCATCAGTATCTGATCGGTGGGGGGTCTGACACCCAGGCCCCAGCCGATCAGCTGTTTGAGAAGGCACTGGCGCTCTCCAGCTTTTCCTAGGCCAGTGATGATACGTTCATCAGTCACATGATCTAGGGCAGGCGCAGCTCAGCCGCGTTAAAGTGAATGGGGATGAGCTGTGTCACCAAGTGCAGCCGCTATTCAATGTACAGTGCTGTGCTTGGTGAGAACGGAGAAGGCCGGGGTGCTCACCAGCGGGGGTCCCCGGTGTCGGACCAAACCGATCAGATACTAATGACCTATCCAGAGGACAGGTCATCAGTTAGAATATCTTGGAAAACCCCTTTAAAAAATAAAGATTAAAAATGAACCCGTATAAATGGGTCTGTCTATGCCACCTACAGACATTGGGGGAGATTTATCAAAACTGGTTTAGTTGCCCATAGCAACCAGCGGAGCACCAGAAAATAAAAGGTGGAACCTGATTGGTTGCTATGGGCAACTAAGCAAGTTTTCCTTTACACCAGTTTAAATAAATCTCCCCTAATGAGTTGACGTCACTATCATCCGGTCTGGAATATTTTTTCTTAATACATCCTATCACTATATGAATTATACCCTTATTTGCATTACATTCAAAATCTAGATCCAAAGACCGAAGCTTTACAGAAAACAAATGAACTTTGCTATGACTTTGAAGACATTCTTGCACACCCTTGAGATATGCAAAACTCAGAACAGCTCTAGAATTAAGCAGTCAGCAGCAGCCATGATCCGTGCGATAAGGGACCATTAATTTCAGCTCCCGGCTCTTTACAGTGCGCGGAATGAACATTCTGCACCTCTATGAAGAGGAAGGATTCTCACACAAGGGCATGTTCACACTGTAATCCACAAGTTAACCACCCATATTCCCTCTTGGTGCAGTTTCCGCCTGCAGGCCCTGCAAATCTTTCAGCAGACTACAGGCTACTTCCTATGGTAGCTTGCAGTCTGTGAATGGACACATCACATACCTCTCAACTTTTGAAAATTTCAACGAAGGACAGTATATGTCGGCACGCATCGTGGCAATCTTTTTCACACTAGGCCACGCCTCTTACTCCACCCAAAGCACAAATACCGACCCCATCAGAACTGCAGCACCTGGGGATCGCTTAGGTGAGTGTAAGTCCCTTTATTTTTTTACACCATGTGGAGCTCCTGAGACAACTTTTTTTTCTTGCGCTTCAATATCCATTTAAATATTAGCACATAAATTATTGGATTATAGATATTTTAAGGTCCAAATTGCACCAAATAATGAAGTTATGGTCTAATACACAGGTAGAAACCATACCGATAGTTTAGTAAGGAGCAATTTAGAAAATATATTAATGCATATTTAAGCATCAATTCTGCAGGTCAAAGAGAGGGACATTTAAAGAGGACCCGTCACCGCTCCTGACATGCCTGTTTTAATAGCTTCATGCATTGCCCATGTAATAACAATGCTGGAGCATCTATTCTTATGTCTCTTTGTTGTGCCGTTCCTTTATTATTTCTACTAGAAGTTATGAATGAATTGCTAGCAGTCTGCAGTAAGGGTACGGAGGGGTGGTAACAAGTTGGGGGTGTGTCCCTGCATAGACTCACTCTATCCAATCAGTGCTGCCATTTTCAGACTGTGAAGGGACACCCCCCCAACTGGTTACCTCCCCTCTGCACCCTTACTGCAGACTGCTGGCAATTCATTCCTAACTTCTAGTAGAAATAATAAAGGAAGGGCACAACAAAGAGCCGTAAGAATAGATGCCCCAGAACTGTTATTACAGGGAGAATGTGTGTAGCTATAAAAACAGGCATGTTTAAGTATCAAAGAGGGACAGAGGAATTTGGGTCAAAAAGAGGGACTATCCCTCCAAAACAGGGACACTTGGGAGGCATGATGTCATAAGACTACTGATGGAGGGAAATTTGAAAATGCCATGATTTCTGTACATTTCATTACCATTGATGATCTAGGTTTAAACTGAATCATAAAACAGATGACGATGGATCCTAAATCTGCAGCTGCTGATCTGAGGTGTGTGTACAGAAAAACCCAGAGCTTCCTTTGTCTACAGTCAATACAAGAGGCAAGGGCAAAATCGAATAATGTTATGGTGTCAACCAGGGTTAGTGCAACGTGATGTTATTTTCCAACTGTATCCGTGCGGCCGCTCCAGCATGTTACAATGAGTCAGGCTGTCAGCAAATTGCTGTGAACTGCCTACGATTCTGGCTAAGACAAGGCAGAGCTGTGTGTGTGTAAAAATAACCAGCCGCCCTGACAAGTCCATACACAGGACTCGAAATGTGCCCTTCAGCAAAATTCCTTTTATTCGAGATCAGTAGGTCCAAAATTCTGGATTATCAGACAAATTCATTGAAAGCTATAGAAAAAAAATTCACCAGTGAAAAAAAGAGAACCTTTGGAAAAAAATATAAAATCTGCTATAATTGTAATCAGAAGAATTGACAAATCAGAGGGATCTCTGCTGAATCTTCTGCTTATTGTGAAAGTTCACATCATTTTGCAGTTCTGTGCTCAGTGCTTCTTTCCTGACCACTCAGTACCAGGCACCAGCATCTCTGACCCCTGTCAGCTACTAACTACTACTGACTATTCCAAGAGGTTGCGGCCTGGCGGCTCCCCTGCAGCGAAGGCTAGTTCCCTGTTAAGGGGTTTAAGACTAGCTTCTGTCACCACCAGACATCTGAGAAGCTCTGACAGACGTCCTTCAGAACCTCCTCCTTGAGGTTCCTTTTGTTTTGCATTCATTTTCTCATCTCGTTAGCCTCTCTCAGCTGCCATGTAGTTGCACTGATTGCATGCCTTTAAATCCCTCCCCATACTACATCACTTTGCGGTTTATATTACTTCTTGGAGTGTGTGCATGCTGATGCTACTATTGAGTCTTCTACAGATAAGTTTTGTTAGTTCATTAGTGTTTTCCTGTTTGCTGGATCCCAGGTGACCCTGACTCCCCCCATATCAAGTGTAGGGAGCTGGTGGTCGTGTCCCCTCACTATTATAGGGTGTTCAGGTGTTATACAGTCGAGGTATGAGGATATGCGATCATCTACCATTGGGATTTTCGCATAGGCTGAGCAGTTAGGGAGAGAGCCAGGTCTGATGCAGGGCTCTCCCTTTTGTTCCTTAGTTTTGGATACAGTCAGTCGGATCTTCATTTTGTGTCTTCTAGTTTTCTGTACACCTTCCGTGACATTTTAAACCGCCAAAACCGTCTTAAGCATGAATCCGGTTTCAACCTTGATTGACCGTATGCAGGGTCTTTCACTGGAGGTAGAAGATCTCTGGAAAACTGTCTCTCAGTTTGAGGTGACCGTTTCTGCTTGCGTTCATGGAATTTGTTCTGAGCCTAAAATCTGGCTTCCGGATACGTTCTCCGGGGGTAGTGAGAATTTTGTTCGTTTTAGAGAGGCTTGCAAACTCCATTTTCGCCTACTTCCCCATTCCTCTGGTGATGAGGAGCAGAGGGTGGGGATCATCATCTCGCTGCTCAGGGATAACGCTCAGTCCTGGGCCTTTTCGCTGCCGGTGGGGGCACGGCCCCTCCGTTCAGTGGATGAATTCTTTTTAGCCCTTGGTCAGATACAGACGTGGACAAAATTGTTGGTACCCTTTGGTCAATGAAAGAAAAAGTCACAATGGTCACAGAAATAACTTTAATCTGACAAAAGTAATAATAAATTAAAATTCTATAAATGTTAACCAATGAAAGTCAGACATTGTTTTTCAACCATGCTTCAACAGAATTATGTAAAAAAATAAACTCATGAAACAGGCATGGACAAAAATGATGGTACCCCTAGAAAACACAGAACATAATGTGACCAAAGGGACATGTTAATTCAAGGTGTGTCCACTAATTAGCATCACAGGTGTCTACAACCTTGTAATCAGCCATTGGGCCTATATATATGGCTCCAGGTAATCACTGTGTTGTTTGGTGATATGGTGTGTACCACACTCGACATGGACCAGAGGAAGCAAAGGAAAGAGCTGTCTCAAGAGATCAGAAAGAAAATTATAGACAAGCATGTTAAAGGTAAAGGCTATAAGACCATCTCCAAGCAACTAGATGTTCCTGTGAGTACAGTTGCACATATTATTCATAAGTTTAAGATCCATGGGACTGTAGCCAACCTCCCTGGACGTGGCCGCAGGAGGAAAATTGATGACAAATCTAAGAGACGGATAATCCGAATGGTAACAAAAGAGCCTAGAAAGACTTCTAAAGAGATTCAAGGTGAACTTCATGCTCAAGGAACATCAGTGTCAGATCGCACCATCCGTCGTTGTTTGAGCCAAAGTGGACTACATGGGAGACGACCAAGGAGGACACCATTGTTGAAAACGAATCATAAAAAAGCAAGACTGGAATATGCCAAACTACATGTTGACAAGCCACAAAGCTTCTGGGAGAATGTCCTGTGGACAGATGAGACAAAAATCGAAGTTTTTGCCAAGGCACATCAGCTGTATGTTCACAGACGAAAAAATGAAGCATATCAAGAAAAGAACACTGTCCCTACTGTGAAACATGGAGGAGGCTCTGTTATGTTCTGGGGCTGCTTTGCTGCGTCTGGCACAGGGTGTCTTGAATCTGTGCAGGGTACAATGAAATCTCAAGACTATCAAGGAATTCTAGAGAGAAATGTACTAGCCAGTGTCAGAAAGCTTGGTCTCAGTCGCAGGTCATGGGTCTTGCAACAGGACAATGACCCAAAACACACCGCTAAAAACACCCAAGAATGGCTAAGAGGAAAAAATTGGACTATTCTAAAGTGGCCTTCTATGAGCCCTGACCTCAATCCTATTGAGCATCTTTGGAAGGAGCTGAAACATGCAGTCTGGAAAAGGCACCCTTCAAACCGGACACAACTGGAGCAGTTTGCTCATGAGGAGTGGGCCAAAATACCTGCTGAGAGGTGCAGATGTCTCATTGACAGTTACAGGAAGCGTTTGATTGCAGTGATTGCCTCAAAAGGTTGCGCAACAAAATATTAAGTTAGGGGTACCATCATTTTTGTCCATGCCTGTTTCATGAGTTTATTTTTTAACATAATTCTGTTGAAGCATGGTTGAAAAACAATGTCTGACTTTCATTGGTTAACATTTATAGAATTTTAATTTATTATTACTTTTGTCAGATTAAAGTTATTTCTGTGACCATTGTGACTTTTTCTTTCATTGACCAAAGGGTACCAACAATTTTGTCCACGTCTGTATATGATGATCCGGATCGTATTGCTCTGGCTGAGTCTAGACTACGTCTTTTATGTCAGGGTAAACAATCCGCAGAGATATACTGCTCAGAAATTCGGAGATGGGCAGCTGATACTGGTTGGAATGATGCTGCACTCCGAAGTCAATTTTGCCATGGTCTTTCAGAGGGATTGAAAGATGCATTTGCCTTTCATGAGAGACCTACCTCCTTGGACTCTGCCATGTCTCGGGCCGTTCGTATTGACAGGCGTCTTAGAGAGAGAGGAGAGATCACTCCTTCCTGTCATACTCAGTCCAAGGACAGTGCGGCGGTCTCATTCAGTGCACAGAGGTCTCAATCGCTCTCAATCCCTTCTGAGCAGGGGCCCATGCAGCTGGGTTTGCTTGCCTCTGACAATAGAGGATTCAGCTCTCATAGGAAGGTTTGTTTCTGTTGTGGAGATATAAATCATTTGGCAAATGTTTGTCCCTCTAGGAGATTCAGGCAGTTTTTTGAGAGTAATAAAGAAACAAAAAGAAAAAAATCCTCTAAAAACGTTCCATCTGTTACTATTGGCAAGGTTGATGCGGAAATTGAAGGTTTTCCGTTTGCTTGTAGTTCCCGTTTTGTCCTACCTGCCAGGGTGGCGCTAGAGAGCAAGAACATTTTTTGTGAGATTATTATTGTAGATAGTGGAGCAGCTGTCAATCTCATTGATAGTCAATTTGCTATAACTCATGGTTTCCAGGTATGCACTTTGGGAAAGGATATACCTGTTTTTTCTATTGATTCTGTTCCACTTTCTCAGAAATCGTTAAAGGGCATAGTTACCAATATCCGTTTGATTGTGAGTGATACTCATGTTGAGGATGTGTCATGTTTCGTCCTAAGCGGGTTGCCTACTCTTCTAGTGTTGGGGCTACCCTGGCTCACTAAACATAACCCCACCATTGATTGGCAAGCGAGGCAAATAAATGGTTGGAGTGACTTTTGCAGAGAGAATTGCCTCACGACATCTGTTTCTGAGGTTTCTACTAAGACTGTACCATCTTTTCTCTCTGAATTTTCGGATGTGTTCTCTGAGAGTGGTGTTCAGGACTTGCCCCCGCACAGGGAGTACGATTGCCCTATTAATCTCACCCCAGGCGCCAAGCTGCCTAAATCTCGTTTATACAATCTCTCTCAACCTGAAAGGGTCGCTATGCGTGCTTATATCTCTGAGAGTCTGAGAAAGGGACACATACGACCCTCGAAGTCACCTGTTGCCGCTGGTTTTTTCTTTGTTACGAAAAAAGATGGTTCTTTAAGACCATGTCTGGATTTCAGGGAGCTGAACAGTATCACAATTCGCGACCCTTATCCGCTTCCCCTGATCCCGGACCTGTTTAACCAGATTGTTGGGGCTAAAGTTTTTTCCAAGTTGGATCTAAGAGGGGCATACAACCTAGTCAGGGTCAGAGAAGGAGACGAATGGAAGACGGCCTTCAATACCCCTGTGGGCCATTTTGAGAATTTGGTTATGCCTTTTGGTTTGATGAATGCTCCAGCCGTCTTTCAGCATTTTGTGAACAGCATTTTTTATCATTTAATGGGGAAATTTGTATTAGTGTATCTAGATGACATTTAGATTTTTTCTCCTGATTTCAAAACTCATAAAGAGCACTTACGTCAGGTCTTGCTCATCTTGCGGGAGAATAAATTGTACGCTAAACTGGAAAAATGTGTGTTTGCGGTTCCAGAAATTCAATTTCTGGGGTTTCTTCTCTCCGCTTCTGGTTTTCGCATGGACCCCGAGAAGGTCCACGCTGTGCTTGAGTGGGAGCTTCCTGAGAATCAGAAGGCGCTGATGCGTTTTTGGGGTTTTGACAATTATTACAGGAAGTTTATTTTGAATTATTTCTCTGTTGTTAAACCACTCACTGATATGACTAGAAAGGGGGTAGATTTTTCCTCCTGGTCGGTAGAGGCGCGTAAGGCCTTTTCTAATATCAAGGAGAGTTTTGCTTCCGCTCCCATCTTGGTACAACCTGATATTTCTCTACCCTTCATAGTTGAGGTTGATGCTTCTGAAGTGGGTGTGGGTGCGGTCTTGTCTCAGGGTCCCTTTCCTGCCAAATGGTGACCGTGTGCCTTTTTCTCGAAGAAACTCTCCTCCGCAGAGAGAAATTACGATGTGGGAGATAGGGAGTTGTTGGCCATCAAGTTGGCTTTTGAGGAATGGCACCATTGGCTAGAGGGAGCCAGACACCCTATTACTGTGTTTACTGACCATAAGAATTTGGCCTACTTGGAGTCAGCCAAGCGTCTGAACCCGAGACAGGCCAGATGGTCTTTGTTCTTTTCAAGGTTTAATTTTGTTGTCACGTTCCGCCCTGGGGTTAAGAATGTGAAGGCGGATGCCCTGTCACGTTGTTTTCCGGGAGGTGGGAATTTTGAAGACCCGGGTCCCATTTTGGCTAAAGGTGTGGTGGTCTCTGCTCTTTATCCTGAATTGGAGGCAGAGGTTCAGGTAGCCCAGTCAGAGGCTCCTGATCTTTGTCCTCCTGGGAGGTTGTTTGTGCCTCTCGCTTTAAGACACAGAATTTTTAAGGAACACCACGATACTGTCCTTGCTGGGCACCCGGGGGCAAGAGCCACAGTGGATCTCATCGCTCGGAGATTCTGGTGGCCGGCGCTTCGTAAGTCGGTTGAGGGTTTTGTGGCAGCCTGCGAGACCTGCGCTCGTGGCAAAGTCCCTCATTCACGGCCATCAGGTCCTCTCCTTCCCTTACCCATTCTTTCCCGTCCTTCGGACACTTCTGTCCATGGACTTCATTACGGACCTGCCTCGTTCCTCGGGGAAGACTGTGATTCTGGTGGTGGTGGACCGTTTTAGCAAAATGGTGCATTTCATTCCTTTTCCTGGCTTGCCCAATGCTAAGACGCTGGCGCAGGCATTTATTGATCACATTGTCAAACTGCATGGTATTCCTTCGGACGTAGTCTCTGATAGGGGCACACAGTTTGTTTCCAGATTCTGAAAGGCTTTCTGTTCTCGCGTGGGGGTTCGGTTGTCATTCTCTTCTGCTTTCCACCCGCAGTCGAATGGTCAGACAGAGCGTGTCAATCAGAATCTGGAGACATATCTGCGCTATTTTGTGGCGGAGAATCAGGAGGATTGGTGTTCTTTTTTGTCCCTTGCCGAGTTTGCTTTAAATAACCGTCGTCAGGAGTCCTCTGATAAGTCACCATTTTTTGGTGCATATGGGTTTCATCCGCAGTTTGGGACATTCTCTGGAGAGGGGTCTTCTGGTTTACCTGATGAACACAGATTCTCCTCGTCTTTGTCATCTATTTAGAAAAAGATTCAGGATAATCTAAAGAGCATGAGTGAGAGATATAAGCGTGTGGCGGATAAGAGACGTGTGCCTGGTCCGGACCTGAATGTTGGTGATCTGGTGTGGTTGTCTACTAAGAATATCAAATTGAAGGTTCCCTCCTGGAAGTTGGGTCCTAAGTTTATTGGGCCTTACAAAATCTTGTCCGTCATCAATCCTGTTGCCTACCATCTTGATCTTCCTCAGACTTGGAAGATCCATAATGTTTTTCATAAGTCCTTATTAAAACCTTATGTCCAACCCATTGTACCCTCGTCTTTGCCACCTCCTCCGATTGTGGTTGATTGTAATCTTGAATTTCAGGTCTCTAGGATTGTGGATTCTCGTGTTGTCCGCGGTTCTCTCCAGTACCTCGTTCATTGGGAGGGGTATGGTCCTGAGGAGAGGATGTGGGTCCCAGTGACGGACATTAAGGCCACTCGTCTCATCAGGGCTTTCCATAGGTCCCATCCTGAGAAGGTGGGCTCTGAGTGTCTGGAGTCCACTCGTAGAAGGAGGGGTACTGTCACCACCAGACATCTGAGAAGCTCTGACAGACGTCCTTCAGAACCTCCTCCTTGAGGTTCCTTTTGTTTTGCTTTCATGTTCTCATCTCGTTAGCCTCTCTCAGCTGTCATGTAGTTGCACTGATTGCATGCCTTTAAATCCCTCCCCATACTGCATCACTTTGCGGTTTATATTACTTCTTGGAGTGTCTGCATGCTGATGCTACTACTGAGTCTTCTACAGATAAGTTTTGTTCGTTCATTTGTGTTTTCCTGTTTGCTGGATCCCAGGTGACCCTGACTCCCTCCGTATCAAGTGTAGTGAGCCGGTGGTCGTGTCCCCTCACTATTATAGGGTGTTCAGGTGTTATGCAGTCGAGGTACGAGGATATGCGATCATCTACCATTGGGATTTTCGCATAGGCTGACCAGTTAGGGAGAGAGCCAGGTCTGATGCAGGGCTCTCCCTTTTGTTCCTTAGTTTTGGATCCAGTCAGTCGGATCTTCATTTTGTGTCTTCTAGTTTTCTGTACAACTTCCGTGACAGTTTCACACTAGCGGCAAGGAACTCCGGCAGGCTGTTCCGGCGGGTGAACAGTCTGTCGGATCCGTGCTGCCGCTAGTGCCCCATTGACTACGACATGTCATAGTTTTATTCCGGCCGCCTCTCGGCATGTTTGCCATGCTGCCGCCAGAACTCCGGCCCGCCCCCATTATAGTCAATGATGGTGACAACAGGGGTGCTTCATTCTGATCATTCTGACCCATGGCACAGCTCGATAAAATTCCATTACAAATGCATCTTAAAAAGTACATTGTGCTCATTTCTATAGGGTCAGGCTGGAAAAGGTACTATGCAGAATGCTATTTTTTTCTGGCCTGGCACACTAGTTTAATTCATTTTTATAATAGTTTTTTTGTGCAAAACAATGCAGGAAATCGGAGTTATTACTGCCCTGGTGTCACAGGGCTCTGATGGGATGATAAGTATAACCTCCACCAATGTTCCAGCCGAGCTCATTCAGACCTGCTGCACCCTTCAGTAACAAGCTCAATGATAGGTTAGTCAGTATCTACAGTCCATGACTAGCTGTTATTTATTTTCCTCAGATCTCGCTCCTTGGCGATCTGTAGTTACTTAAAGAGGTTGTCTCATTTCAGCAAATAGCCTCTATCACGTAGAAAAAGTTAATACAAGCCACTTGCTAATGTATTGTGACTGTTCCTTTGCTTGCTTCATTCATTTTTTAACACATAATACATTGCTTTTTTCCATGGTTACGGCCACCCTGCCATCCAGCAGTGGTGGTCATATTGGAAACTCTTATAATCCTACTATCTACTGTTATATATGCTGCTTGGTAACATATGTACACGTAAACACACAATGCTATCAATCACTGATAACACCCCTCCTGTGCCCATAGCTGTTCACAGGAAGTGGAAAAAGCAGAGATATAAATGTCCAAATTACAGGTTTTACTGAATGTTTTCCCATAAAACTATAGATCAATCCGCTCAGCTTCTCCTTCTCTATAACATGGTGTTAACGGAGTGTATTGCATTTTGCGGTACGAGCTCCGGTTTAGGTTTTGTAAGCTTTTGATGCTTTCAGAAATTCCAATATTGGAAACTCATCATCCTACTGTTACATATGCTACTTGGTAGCATCAGGTAATAGACAATTAAAGGGGTTGTCAAAAATTTTGATATTGATGACTAATCCTCAGGATAGGCCATCAATATCAGATCAGTGGGGGTCTGGCTCCCTGCCGATAGGCTGTCTGAAGAGGCTGTGGCTCTCCTGTGAGTGCCGCAGCCTCTTCCTAGGCCGATAATGTCACATTCATTAGTCACATGGCTGTGGCGCAGCTCAGTCCTGTTCAAGTGAATGGGCATGAGCTGCCATACCAAGCACAGCCGCTATACAATGGACGGTCTTGTGATTGGTGAACTGTGAGGACGCAGCGGCACTCATTGGAGCGCTACAGCTTCCTTAAGCAGCTGATCTGCAGGGGTGCCGGTTGTCAGATCATCAACTTGCCGATCTGATATCGATGACCCATCCTCAGGATAGGTCATCAATATTAAACACTCTGGAAAACCCCTCTCAGAGAGGCAATGTGCATATACAGTGAGGAACAGAAGTATTTGAACACCCTGCGATTTTGCAAGTTCTCCCACTTAGAAATCATGGAGGGGTCTGAAATTCACATTGTAGGTGCATTCCCACTCTGAGAGACAGAATAAAAAAAAAAATATCAGGAAATCACATTGTATGATTTTTAAAGAATGTATTTGTCTTGCACTGCTGAACATAAGTATTTGAACACCTGAGAAAATCTGTGTTAATATTTGGTACAGAAACCTTTGTTTGCAATTACAGAGGTCAAACGTTTCCTGTAGTTCTTGACCAGGTTTGCACACACTGCGACAGGGATTTTGGCCCACTCCTCCACACAGATCTCCTCTAGATCTGTCAGGTTTCGGGGCTGTCACTGAGCAACACAGAGTTTCAGCTCCCTCCAAAGATGTTCTATTGGATTTAGGTCTAGAGACTGGCTAGGCCACTCCAGAACCTTTATATACTTCTTACGGAGCCACTCCTTGGTTATCCTGGCTGTGTGCTTCGGGTTGTTGTCATTTTCGAAGACCCAGCCATGACCCATCTTCAATGCTCTGACTGAGGGAAGGAGGTTGTTACTCAAAATCTCACAATAAATGGCCCCATTCATCCTCTCCTTAATACAGTGCAGTCATCCTGCCCCCTGCTCAGGAAAGCACCCCCAAAGCATGATGTTGCCACTTCGATGCTTCACAGTAGGGATGGTGTTCTTGGCATGCAACTCATCCTTCTTTTTCCTCCAAACACAACGAGTGACGTTTAGACCAAAAAGTTCTACTTTGGTCTCATCTGACCACATGACTTTTTCCCATACTTCCTCTGGATCATCCAGATAGTCATTGGCAAACTTCAGACGGGCCTGGACATGTGATGATTTGAGCAGGCGAACCTTCCGTGCAATGCATGATTTGAAACCATGACGGCATAGTGTTCTACCGACAGTGAACTTTGAAACTGTGGTCCCAGCCCTCTTCATGTCATTGACCACCTCCTCCCTTGTAGTTCTGGGCTGATTGCTCACCCAGAACTACAAGGGAGTGATACCCCACGAGGTGAGATCTTGCATGAAGCCCCAGTCCGAGGGAGACTGACAGTCGTCTTTAGCCTCTTATATTTTCTAACAATTGCTCCAACAGTTTTCTATTTTCACCAAGCTGCTTGGCAATTGCCCCGTAGCCCTTTCCAGACTTGTGGAGGTCCACAATGTTGTCTCTGGTGTATTTTGAACACTCTTTGGTCTTGCCCATGGTAGTAGTTGGTGTCTGACTGACTGTGGGGTGGAAACGTGTCTTTAAAGAGCTCAGATAGGTGCTACTAAGTTAGATTAATGAGTGTAGTAGAGGTGGACTTTTTAAAGGCGCAGTAACAAGTCTTTGAGAGCCAGCATTCTTGCTGTTTCTCAGGTGTTCAAATACTTATGTTCAGCAGTGCAAGACAAATACATTCTTTAAAAATTATATAATGTGATTTCCAGAATTTTTTTTTTTATTCTGTCTCTTTGAGTGGGAATGCACCTACAATGTGAAATTCAGACCCCTCCATGATTTCTAAGTGGGAGAACTTGCAAAATCGCAGGGTGTTCAAATACTTCTGTTCCTCACTGTAGCAGGACATACTCAATCTTGCTAATTGATAACTAATGAACCTTACACAAGTTGCTTTTATGGCATGCACAACACAAGGACGCAGAACTCACAGCTAACGATTTAGTACAATATCATATTGTAAAGATTACAGATGCACAAGAAGGTATTACGGCTCCCATAGAGGTGGACGAGGTCTCTACTGAACCTCTGTGGACCTCAAGTTTCATAGGGAGACACAAGGGGCCAGATTTAGCATGACTCTGACAGCTCACTCCACTTTAACATAAGGCTAAAGTCAGTTTTAGCCAAGTCAGATTTATGATCGGCCCTCTAAGACTGTGATAAATGTGGTTTGACGGTAGCAGTTTATCCGTCAGTAAGCAGCTTTACAAAAGTCGCACATCTTTACGAAAAAGTCGCACGTTTTTATGAAAAAGTTGCATGTTCTATTAAAAAGTCTCATAAAATAAGCATGGTCCTCACTGGAGTGAAATTGCGACTTTTTAAATAGTCCCAATAGTAAATCTGTCTAGAGATTCATTTACATAAGAAAACACGCCCACTTTCAGAAAACTGGCGAGCATAGCGCAGAGCAGAAAAAAGTCGCAAATTTGTGCGCAGTTTTAGCGTTTGGGACTTTTTTTTTTTACTTTTTCACTCCATTATTCTGACCTGAGCTAATGATAAATCTGGCCCAAGGAGTCCAGCATAAAAAATGTCATATGCTCCACTGGTTTCATGGGGCCTAAATATGAGAATACAAGACCCTATAGTCTAAAAAAAATAATAATTTGATAATCTGGCCCCGTGTTTGCCAAGTACAGTAAGACATCTTAAAAAGACCACCTCTTTATCTACACCAGCCTTCCTTTGATAGACTTCAGTTCCATCCTATACGGTGCATACTTGGACCAACCCTCCAGAAGAGGTTTCACTGCACTGATATTTATGGACTAAAACTGTCCATACATGCAAACGTTACACATTTTTTATCAGAATTATGATCAGAATGAATCTAGTCATGATCTGAACAACGATTATAGGCCCAGATAATTATTAGAGAAGAAAATGAGGCATGAGGGCGCCAATGGGTGTAGGAAATAGTTCCTCCTGGCATTTAAATAAAAATGAGAAGTCTAGCATGAACATCACTTGTGTATGGAATTACTCTTTAAAGAAGAAAATGTATATTTTCTGAACTATGATTGATGGTCTATCCTTACAACACATTGCCGCCATTGTTTACACAGGGACGGTCAACCTCAATCAACGACCAACAAAAATGGCTAATCCCAAAGATAGACCATACATTTTCTGGCCCTGGAGACTTTAAATAGGCAACGTGTTTGTCTCAAGGGAGTCAGATTATTAGACTTTTTCCAATACAGTATATTTCCTATAGCCATCAAAATATACATTATCAGCCAGAATAACCAGCAGTTTCACCGAATCATCAGAGGTCGACAGTGACAAATGACACGTGTGGCTCCATCAATCATTCATGCGTTCAGTCACTCACGCTGTCTGTAGTACATGAAAGCAAACCAAGCAGATTATTGCCTTTTGATTGATATGTAGGTTTTATGAATCCAGGGCAAAGGCCATGTTGCATTAGTAAGCAATAAAATGGTCTTGTTGGTTTTGCTAATCTCTTAGACTCCCTTGCAATGTAAAGATTGGTCACAGCATGGAATAAAGAGAAGATTATGCAATCAGTAGTCCAGGGCATTCATTTACATTGGTCTGCATGTTCAGAAAAGGAAGGGAACCAGGGGTAAAGCTAAAATATTCAATTTCATTATAAAACTATATCCATAGACCAGCAGCAAGCATCCATCATACTAATATGTGCACAGACAAGTCCGTATTATCTCTGTGGCACTTTCTAGATTTCACCAGCATTTTTCGACCAACCATTAAATGTTACTCCATTTCATCCTTACGTTTTAGATCCCTCCTATCACATAGATTTCTTGGTGAGTTAATCCATGTAATGCTTTTACTGTTATACTATAACACACAATAATTCACCATGTTGGGAGTATAGACCACACTCAAGTCCATAATACATTCCAGTAATTAGGATGGTTATGGCCTCTAGTGTCTGTCTACTCTTAAAGGGTTTCTGCAGTTCTTTTTAACTTATGATCTATCCTCTGGAACGCCACTGCCTTCTCGAACAGCTGCCTTCTCGACACCCGGGACCCCCGCAGATCAGCTGTTTGAGGAGGCAGTGGCTCTCCAGGAGCGCCGCGGTCTTCTCTCTGTTTCCCTCAGGCCCACTGACGAAATGACTAGTATTACTGGCCTGGGCGCATCTAAGCCCTGCTAACTTGAATGGAGCTTAGCTGTGCCCAGACTGGTGATACTAGTCGTGATGTCACTGGGCCTGCGGTAAACAGTGAGCGCCGCTGCCTTGTCAAACAGCTGATCAGTGGGGGTCCCGGATGTCAGATCCCTGCTGATCAGATGCTAACGATCTATCCAGAGGATAGCTCATCAGTTAAACATTTTTTTAAATTAAAATAAGGTTATACAAAAATACAAATAAAAAAAAGAAATTGAAATGAACCCCTCAAAAAGAGCCAACTCTATACCACTATAAATAATTTAATTTTTTATTTTAGTTTGCTTGATCCTTCTCTCCCCTAACTTCATCTTTGAAAGGAGTGTCGGTATCTCCCCCTACAGATCACCCTGCCGGCTGACAATACACTCGTGTGTACAGGGGCCTTTAGACAACTGTAGGCACAAGCACTCAATATATATCATATCCCCATATTCCCAAAGAAGTATGTATGAAGTGTAATATGACTACAGCGCATTGGCTGGTACACACAAGCTTAATGGGTAAAACATCTTCCAAAAAGGGTCTTCATTAAAGAGTTGATATCTACTACTTATTCATGTGATAAATATCTGTTCACTGGGGCACCACCATCAGTCAGACTGGGGTCCTGAATGGAGCGGTGGTTGAAACTGTTCCCTGCCTCTCCATTCAACACCTAAGTTCTGTTGTAAACAGCGGAGCGCCCTACTCATATGTCTCTGTCAGCCCCCGAGACTGCACATGCTCGATTGCCGTTGCTCAAACTCCTTCTCACTGCAGTCATGCAGCCTGTTCTAGTGATCAGTGGGGGTCTCAGCGGTGGGGGGCACAGCAAACAAACATTTATCTCCCATCCTGTGGATAGGTGATAAATGTCAATTGTGGGAAAGATCCTCTAAACTGAACATTTGTTAAACTTAATGTCCATGTGTCTGCAGTTCTTCCACTATGACCCTGCCGCTCGGTATAACGATGCAAGAAAGTACCATGCTGGTATGTCTCCAGCCGTCTCAGCTCAGCTTATTTTAGATAATTTAAGGGGAAAAAAAGAGCACATTCCGAAATTTTAATAATTTAGTACAAGTATAAAGCCGTAGCATGCTTTCCCTGCATTTATTGGAGGCTATTTGGCACCAGGAAAGGTAAAATACAGAGTGGGTGCAGCATGCATGTGTAGCCTGCATTCCCTGAATTTAATGGAGGCTAGTATGGCACCAGCGGAGATAGCATTTAGTGTAGGTTCCTGTCATAAAGAGACTGCCTTGTCGTTGGCGGACAGGCACAAAGAATTTTGTACAAAATGTACAGATTGTGCTCCCCAATGCAGGGAACGGCTGAGCAACGGACGTGTGCATAAGACCTAAAGCTTTAGCCTACTCTCCCTGCATTTATTGCAGACCATTTGGCACCAGGAGAGGTATAATATAGTGTGGGCTCAGCATGCATGTGGAATCTGCTTTACCTGAATTTAATGGAGGCCAGTATAGCACCAGAGGAGGTAGCATTTAGTGTAGGTTCCTGTCCTAAAGAGATCACCTTGTCGTTGGCGGACAGGTACAAAGAATTTTGTACAACATGTATTTGCCAAGAATCTAACATTTATTAAGTAGCATTAGTCCATTTTCTATAGTGAGTAAGGCAGTATTGTATTAACTTGCTGTTGGATTGTTTGTTTTTGCTTTTGTGCTTTCAGCCATGGTGACGTGCACCTGTGCACTGGGATGTGCTGACTAACCCCCATTTTTTCTTTGCAATTTGTAAAGTAAGTCACCCAATGCAAAGAAAAAATATGGGAGATTCAGCCCGCACAACCCCTAGCAGGTGCACATTGCTATGGCGAAATACAGATACAAACGCAAAAACACAAAATGCAATCGCACACTGCAACCAGCACTCTGCCCTGCCTTTATGCTGGATGTTTAATAAGGCATTGGTGTACATTTTGGCCAAAGCGTAATAAGCCACTCACCACGTCAAGGTCGTCTTAATGAGTGGTCCCTAACACTAGTTCCTACCTTTTATGGGCCATGACAGCCACACAAAGTACAGGGAGCGCAAGTACAGCATGCACGCCAAGCACACTCTGCTTTTAACCCCGTCCGGTGCCATTACAGCTTTCATCGGATCCAGGGATGCAAGTACCAACATGCATGCTGAGCCCACTATATACTTCTCCTGGAGTCTAATGGCTACTGGTAGGTGCTATATAAGCAGACTCAGTTTTATACTGACTTTAAAACCAGCAAAGTCCCTGGACTTTGTGTGGCTGTCATGGCCCATAAAAGGTAGGAACTAGTGTAAGGGACCACTCATGGAGGCGACCTTGACGTGGTGAGTGGCTTATTACGCTTTGGCCAAAATGTACACCAATGCCTTATTAAACATCCAGCATAAAGGCAGGGCAGAGTGCTGGTTGCAGTGTGCGATTGCATTTTGTGTTTTTGCGTTTGTATCTGTATTTCGCCATAGCAATGTGCACCTGCTAGGGGTTGTGCGGGCTGAATCTCCCATATTTTTTCTTTGTAGTATATATTGGAGGCGTGGCGATCTCCATGCAGTCAAGCACACCTGACCAGTTACTATGCCCTGGAGGCTGGTTTTAAAGTCAGTATAAAACTAAGTCTGCTTATACAGCACCTACCAGTAGCCATTAGGCTCCAGGAGAAGTATATAGTGGGCTCAGCATGCATGTTGGTACTTGCATCCCTGGATCTGATGAAAGCTGTATTGGCACCGGACGGGGTTAAAAGCAGAGTGTGCTTGGCGTGCATGCTGTACTTGCGCTCCCTGTACTTTGTGTGGCTGTCATGGCCCATAAAAGGTAGGAACTAGTGTTAGGGACCACTCATTAAGGCGACCTTGACGTGGTGAGTGGCTTATTACGCTTTGGCCAAAATGTACACCAATGCCTTATTCAACATCCAGCATAAAGACAGGGCAGAGTGCTGGTTTACAGAGTGTGATTGCATTTTGTGTTTTTAAGTCACCCTATAGTTGGTATAAAGTCAGAGAACAATGTCTTTCCCTGCACCACATGTATCATCCAGCATGGGTCCCTGTGATAAGTCTGGCGCAGGTCTAGGTGGCCTAAGTCTATTTTTACACCAGCGTTTTCACTTTCCGCCATTGAGATCCATCATGGGGTCTCAATAGTGGAGGAAAACGCTTCAGTTTTGTCCTCATTCATTGTCAATGGGGACAAAACTAAACTGAAGGGAACGGCGTGCATCAGAATGCATTCAGTTTGGTTGCATTCCCATGACGCACACAAAAGCGCAGCAAGCAGCATTTTTGAGTGCGTCTTGGGATGCGGAGCAAGACAGATACGTCATGACTCACAATATAAGTTAATGGTGACGGATCAGTTTTCTCTGACACAAAAGAAAACGGATCTGTCCCCCATTGACTTACAATGGTTTTAGTGCCGGATCCGTCCTTGCTATGGTAAAGATAATACAACCGGATCCGTTCAGAACGGATGTAGACGGTTGTATTATGTGGGGTTTCGCTCTGGTAGACCGGATTAGCGGACGCAGTACAGAGGCGAAATACAAGTTCTTTGGATCAAACAGTTCAGTGTTTTATTCACACTTTAGGCACGTAACAAAACAAGCAGTCATAATCAAACAAAAAGTCACCTTGCGGTGTTAATTCACAGCATGCGGCAATTCTGCCTCAAAGAGTCCTTGACCATAGCAGCACCAACTTGTTTTCACGCCAAACAGGTAGCAAGCCTTCATCTAGACACAAGGCTCCCAGATCCTAACCCAAAGACCTTGCTTCTGAGCCCAGCTGCCTATTCAAGGACCTGGCTGTGCTGCCAAAACCCGGACCGGCACTTAAAATCCGGTCCGGTATTTGACCTCACCTGGCTGTAAATCAGCCCAGCAGCACATGCTGGGAGGAAAATACCTTTTTTCCCAGACAAAATCTCTCAATGTGTCACAATGATCATGACGGATCCAGCAAAACCGCTGGTGTGAAAGTAGCCTAAGCTTATGTCATCTCCAGGGTTAGTTACCCTGGGCCAGTGAGGGACATTTATCAAGACTGGTATTCCCATACAGTGATCAGATGCCTCTTAGTAAGTTAGGCGCATCTTTGGCAGTCCGTGGGCCAGAAGTCTACTCCAGCCACACCTCAGCTATAACCTAGGCTAGTTTCCGAAGTAAGTTATAGTAAATCCAGCAGTCTGTTCTAAGCCACGGCCATTTTCTCAGTGTCAAGGAGCTTCAAAAGTTGCAAAATATTGCTTAAGTATGGCGTGGGTCATATTTTGCAACTTTTTTACTCCACTATTGTGGCGTAAACTCTATAGTAAATGTCCCTCACTGTGTTTTATGTAAACAAGCAAAATATCAGCTATGAAAATTCAGAAAAATTTAAGAAAAGGGGGAGATTTATCGAAGCTGGTGCTAAGGAAAACTGACTTTGTTGGCACCAGCAACCAATCAGATTGATCCTTTCATTTTCCACAGAAGCTGTGAAAAATGAAAGGTGGAATCTGATTGGTTGCTATCGGTCAGTATTCCTTTACACCAGTTTTGATAAATCTCCCCCCAAAATATTCATCAAGTCAAACTTTATCATTCAACTTGTTAGAAACGGAAATCTTAATAAAAATTTTAGTAATCAGTCATCACATCATGCAAACAGCCATGGCGTAAAGTCGTGCCGAGGCTGAGCAATATGTTGTTGATGTAACTATACATAAGGGAGCATAGTATTACCAGGGCTGAGGAGAAAGAAAAAAAATCTCCAGTCTGTCCTGCGGTTATTAAATAAAAATACGCTGGCGCCAAAGAGGAGTCATTCGAGGAAAAACAATGAAATGCGCACTTACCACGTTGGCCGGAAGCTTGTGCCCAGGGAGGTATTTCACGTTCTCGTGTTCAGTGTTGATGATCTCAGTTAGTTTCTTCCCTGATATTAGCTCCTCAAACACCCACATGTTTACCACATTATCAAACTGAGGGAGCTGAGCCGCATTCTCCCCGACAATCTTCGCAATGGCAGATCCCCTGTGTAGACATGAATATGTTAATGGAGGCGAAAGTTTGTAAATGAACAGAAGTATTATCACTTGTCAGAGCCCCGGGAACCATTCTTCTGTCAGGCTGACTCTGAGACAGAGGGAAATCTACTGAATTGATCTAAACACATCGCTCTTATGGTGCCGTTTACGTGCAATGACTGTAGGCCGTATCGCGTAGGTAATGAATGAGCGGATGCTACAAACCGGATTCCCAAAAAGTTGGGACACTAAACAAATTGTGAATAAAAACTGAATGCAATGATGTGGAGATGGCAAATGTCAATATTTTATTTGTAATAGAACGTAGATGACAGATCAAACGTTTAATCCGAGTAAATGTATCATTTTAAAGGAAAAATACGTTGATTCAAATTTTCACGGTGTCAATAAATCTCAATAAAGTTGGGACAAGTAGCAATAAGAGGCTGGGAAAAGTAAATTTGAGCATAACGAAGAGCTGGAAGACCAATTAACACTAATTAGGCCAATTGGCAACATGATTGGGTATAAAAAAAGCTTCTCAGAGTGGCAGTGTCTCTCAGAAGCCAAGATGGGTAGAGGATCACCAATTCCCACAATGTTGTGCAGAAAGATAGTGGAGCAATATCAGAAAGGTGTTACCCAGCGAAAAATTGCAAAGACTTTGCATCTATCATCATCAACTGTGCATAACATCATCCGAAGATTCTGAGAATCTGGAACAATCTCTGTGCGTAAGGGTCAAGGCCGTAAAACCATACTGGATGCCCGTGATCTCCGGGCCCTTAAACGACACTGCACCACAAACAGGAATGCTTCTGTAAAGGAAATCACAGAATGGGCTCAGGAATACTTCCAGAAACCATTGTCAGTGAACACAATCCACCGTGCCATCCTCCGTTGCCAGCTGAAACTCTACAGTGCAAAGAAGAAGCCATTTCTAAGCAAGATCCACAAGCTCAGGCGTTTTCACTGGGCCAGGGATCATTTAAAATGGAGTGTGGCAAAGTGGAAGACTGTTCTGTGGTCAGACGAGTCACGATTCGAAGTTCTTTTTGGAAATCTGGGACGCCATGTCATCCGGACCAAAGAGGACAAGGACAACCCAAGTTGTTATCAACGCTCAGTTCAGAAGCCTGCATCTCTGATGGTATGGGGTTGCATGAGTGCATGTGGCATGGGCAGCTTGCATGTCTGGAAAGGCACCATCAATGCAGAAAAATATATTCAGGTTCTAGAACAACATCTGCTCCCATCCAGACGTCATCTCTTTCAGGGAAGACCCTGCATTTTTCCACAAGATAATGCCAGACCACATTCTGCATCAATCACAACATCATGGCTGCGTAGGAGAAGGATCCGGGTACTGAAATGGCCAGTCTGCAGTCCAGATCTTTCACCTATAGAGAACATTTGGCGCATCATAAAGAGGAAGGTGCAACAAAGAAGGCCCAAGACGATTGAACAGTTAGAGGCCTGTATTAGACAAGAATGGGAGAGCATTCCTATTTCTAAACTTGAGAAACTGGTCTCCTCGGTCCCCAGACGTCTGTTGAGTGTTGTAAGAAGAAGGGGAGATGCCACACAGTGGTGAAAATGGCCTTGTCCCAACTTTTTGGGGATTTGTTGACACCATGAAATTCTGATTCAACATATTTTTCCCTTAAAATGGTACATTTTCTCAGTTTAAACTTTTGTTGCGTGATTTATGTTCTATTCTGAATAAAATATTAGAAGTTGGCACCTCCACATCATTGCATTCAGTTTTTATTCACGATTTGTATAGTGTCCCAACTTTTTGGGAATCCGGTTTGTAAAAGGGAAGGGCCGCCATAGCTACCATGTAAAATAAAAATTAATGCAACGCTGCAAATAGTCTTCACTGAAAACCTCCTACAGTTCCTATGCAGACCCATATGTCTCCATGGTAACAGACTACACACAAACCCTGTGTAGTCTGTTCTTTACAGTCAAACTCCCATCCGTCTCCTATGTGACACGAAAAATATTCTACGGTTTTCAAACCAGTATCTGGATCGAAATACTTTTGTAATTGCATGTACATTTAGTATAGCCCGTGAGCTATTCACAAACATGTATCTGTATCTGCTACCTCCTGTATGTTATTTTCTTCATTTCTCCGTCCACCTCACTGATGCGCTCAATTTAAATCTTTAACTGCCATCAGCCAGATCTTCTGTTAGAAGCTGTGGCAGTTACAGGGATAGAGCTACAGCAGAAAGGACATGCTCCTTGAGAAAGGACACACCTCCTGAGCTGCCATCTTGAAATAAATCTAGCAGAGCAATCGCAGGAATGAATGGGGAGATCTCTGGATCCATTTGAGGTCCAGGGCTCATTCGAGCTTTGTTAGAAATAGATTGTCATGTACTATATATATGTACTATTCGCCTTAGGAGAAATTGCACTGAAATCAAAGAATATGTCAAAGAGGCAGAAATTCTGGGGGAAAAATTTACAGCTAAGGGATATAATGAGGATATAATGGAGGCTCAGAAAAAAGAAATAAAACTGATAGCAAGAGAAAAATTAATAATAAAGAAAAATGAAAATAAAGAAGAAAAAAACGTAACAGAGATGAAGGATAAAATACCACCCATCATAACCCCATACAACACACAAACCCATATCCTTAGAAAAATTGTAAAGAAATACTGGGATATATTGGGATATATTGAAAGAGGACAAGATTATAGGCAACCTTATATCAGCAACACCAGTCTTTATATACAAAAGGGCAACCAATATAGGCAACAAGATTGCCTCAACTAGCAAAGGAGCAGGTATACTAGGCAAAAAGAGGAATATTCAGAGCAATCTCCCACAGGGCTTCTTCCCGTGTAAAAAATGTGCCCCATGTAAAAGCACAGCAAAAAATACAGTGAAAACACAATACATAAATAACTATGAGGGTAGTTTTGAACAGGAGATAAGGGGACATATCTCCTGCAACACAGAAGGGGTTATTTATGCGATCAAATGCCCCTGTCACAAACTGTATATTGGACGCACCAAAAGAAAATAAAAAAAAACGGATAAGTGAACATATCAATAATATAAGAAAAAAATCAATAGAACACCCCTTATCTAGACATTTCACCGAGCTGCATGGAGGAAAAATAGAAGGCATGTCTTTTATGGGCATAGAAAAGATAGAAATGGATGCCCGGGGTGGAGATTATATTAAGAAGCAATCAAAGAAAGAAACAGAATGGATATTCAATTTAGATACTATGTTGCCGAAGGGCCTTAACTCAGAGATCGAGCTATTTGGTTTCGATTAGTAACAACTGTTATGAGGAGGAGGGGGAAAGGCACAGCATGCACTATAAATAATGAGAACATACGTAGTGGGTGTAACGTTCCCTGATGAAGAGTACCGCCTGTACTCGAAACGCGTAGGAAGTTTGACTCCCACTACAACCCGTAGCTCAGTTTGCGGTGACGTCACTCTCTCAGACGTGAGCACTAACCCACAGGTAACGGGAATACTTTTGCCACCGGCCGGGGCTATATTCCCAATACTTATCGTAATATAAATACAATACTAGCCTATGCTGGCCATCCCCCCCCCCCCTCCCCTTGGATCCGCTTCCCCTGCTTTATACAGAGAATACAGGAGGAGGACCGCTACAGAACGTTGCATCTCTACAAACACACGTGCGTTAAGGTAGGACTTGGATACTTTGTAGCGCATCTGTGGCATTGCATGTTCGAGCGGTAGATGGTTTTGCAGTTTGTCGGCTGCTCATTTTAATATATTTTAATATATTTCAATATATCTAATACATTGATCGGTAGCGCGCAGTGTTACATTTATTTTTCATATATACATTTGTGATCTGTACAGCTAGCCTGCACAGTATCCTCCATAGCAAGTACGGGACTGCTATAACACCGCTGCGATCCTATATATGGTGTAGCGCCAGTTGATTAATTATCATGTACTATATGATGTCTGATTTTATATTTTTTCCAATCAATCATGGCATAACTCCTTTAAAGGGTTTCTGTCACCAGAATACCTAAATTAAACTGGCTGATATTAGCGATGTGCTAATGTCCGCTGAACCTAACTAGCCTATTCCTAATTTTATCTATGCCCCCATTACTCCATAAATGTAACTTTTATCATATGCGAATTAGCCTCTAGGAGCGGGTGGGGGGGGGGGGGTTGGGGGGGTTTTAAGGGGCTTTGCTTCTGCTCCTAGAGGCTCCGTTCTCCCACCTCTGTCACCTCCCTACAAGTCTTGATTGACAGGGCCAGGCAGCGTTCCCATCCTGCCGGCCCTGAGTGCATGGTAGATCTCGCGCCTGCGCCGTGCCATTCAGTATTCAGCACACACGCAGTAAGGAAGTCGGGAGCCAGTGAGCGTCCTTCCTTCACTATGCCTGCGCCGAATACTGAACAGCACGGCGCAGGCGCGAGATTTACCATGGACTCAGGACCGGCAGGAGAATGCGAACGCTGCCTGGACCTGTCAGTCAAAACTTGTAGGGAGGTGACAGAGGTGGGAGAACGGAGCCTCTAGGAGCAGGAGCGGCCGCTAATATCAGCCAGTTTAATTTAGGTATTTCTGGTGACAGAAACCCTTTAATGGGTAAGCAAAAAGTAGGAGACGGATGCCAATATTACTGCAGGGTCCAATTATACAGTATAATTACAGGGGTTTTCTGAGATAACAATACTGATAGAATCCTTAGCCCTTCCCACAATGTCACATAATTTGGGCATTAGGCCTCATGTACAATACGGAGTTATACAGGGCTCTGTGTGCCATGGTACAATCCTCTACTCGGACCAACAATTCAGTCTTCTGCCTTAAAAGAATTTAATATTTCTGTCTTCGAAATCAAACACTGGATAACTCTTTGCCCATGGCTGTCCACCAAAAGCACCCAGTTATTTAGTACCCCATCACAAACCCCCCTATCTCCCATCACCTAACCTCCAATACAATGTCACCAATAGGTGGACATTTTTGGACTGTGTTTATTTCTATGTGTAAAGTGTATATGACAGGACGATGATCAACCCACCATATTATGGAGACCTCATATACAGTCCTTCACTCTACCCAATGATTGCATATAACCAAAGGTGGATATACAGTAGGTCATCAGTGGAAGATCATAGTTTATGGAAGATACAGCAAAGTGCGTGCGTCATTGGAACAATTATAAAAATTTCCGCAGTTTCTATTACTGACTGTATTCAGAAAACTGGATAACGTGGTAGTATCGCCATAAAGAACATACATCAATAAGATTGTTTCTGTGCTATCAATTCTGGACTAATGCACATATTTATGCCGACTAAAACCTCCTCAATTTGCCAATTAAGGACCAACCTAGCTCTCTTAAAAAAAAAATCATAAGGAGTCTTATAGGACATGCTATGCTCATTTGGGTATTCATATTAGCTCCCTTTCCAAAAAGTAAACTGTGCCTTCTAGCACCACTGACTTGTAGGTAGCAATCTTACAAGTCATTGCTCCTCAACCAGCTGTTTCAAAACTGCCACAGAATACCAGGCAGGAGAGGACTAGCCACAGACCCTACAGGGAAATTTCCCTGTGGGCCAATGCCCAAGGGGGCAGCCAAGGCCTTCTCATGGCTGTCTACCAGGTACATAAAGATCTGATTCTCTCAACACTAATTAATGTAGGATTATCAGGCACTTATGCACCTAGCCAGCGCCCACAGGTGCCCTCCTGAATTTGACTGTATTGCCATCTTCAGGATGATAGAGTTTCATACTGTGGCGCAGCAGCACTGTTTTGTGCTGCTATGTTGTATTTGGTTCTAATGGGGCGGTATTTTGTGCTACACTACAGTATTACTGGCCCCGCCGACTTCTGTTCTCCTTGCCTACTTGTGTTGCCCTCCTTCTGTCAGTCGGGACACACCTACAACATGGGGCCACTTTTAGTTTTTTTTTAGGGCCACTTTAAATTCCCAGTCCGTTCTTGCTACCAGGGGCTGCTGGGAGACATTGTTTAGAGAGTGCCATGTAGGTGTAAATGTCTACAGAGAGAGAGAGAAAAAAAACACATGGGCACTCCGATAGCCCAGGATCACCAAAGAATGGCGGGTAAGTGCCTGCCGCGCAGTAGGCAGAGGATCATCTCAAATGGTTGTGACAGCCAGGCACAACTCTGGAGGACAGCATATGGTGGATGTGGTAAATCTGGCTCCAGAATGGTAAATGGAGACTCCCGTACAGGTATGAATTGATGAGGTTACTGTTTCAGTGATGAAATACATGGCCAATAAACTTCAATTCTTCACCTTTTACTACCTGTACCACTGGCATTGATTTCTGACCTGGCAAATCCCGCTGCTCCAGCTATTTCTACCCTTCTCCTACATGTAGGTGTAATAAGACGTCCTTGTTGTGTTCCTAGGCCTGTCTAGGGTCAGACATTGACTTAGGGAACTGCTGCCTTTCAACAAGTGAAACTGGAGGCACAGTTTTTTTATTTTTTGGGAAAGCAAGCCAATTTGCCTACCTTTTTCCCAGAATAGCATAGCATGGCCTAGAAGTCTCCTTTACATGGCTCTCTCTTTAGAGGGCATCTGTCAGCAGATTTGTACCTATGACACTGGCCGACCTGTTACATGTGCGCTTGGCAGCTGAAGGCGTCTGCGTTGGTCCCATGTTCATGTGTGCCTGCATTGCTGAGAAAATTGATATTTTAATATATGCAAATTAGCCTCTAGGAGCAACGGGGGCGTTGCCGCTACACCTAGAGTCTCTGCTTTTTCTGCAAATGCCACACCCGCTGCACTTTGATTGACAGGGCCAGACAGTAAAAATATCATGCATGGCCCTGTCAAAGTGCAGAGGGCTTGGCAGTTGCAGAGAAATTGAAGACTCTAGATGTCTAGAAGATGCTCCTTTTTTTACTTTTTAACGGCAAACTATTTATTGCTTCATATTTTAATCATGTTACAATGAAATTATATATTTTTATACACGGTACTACAAGCTCCGTTTTTTGTCTTTACGCTTGTTTCACTCGGGAGCTAGTACCGAGTTACATTGTATGGGTGTCCTTTTGGTTTTACTGGGTGGACACTGTTTTTCACTCTCACCAATTGGCCACTTCTGGTCTTTATTGTTTTTTTTTTTTTTTTTATATTGATGACCTATCCTCATGATAGGTCTTCAATATCACATCGGCGGGGGTCCGACAACCCAGGGAAGGTGTGCAGTGTGTACGTGCTGTCTCCCGTCTCTCTTCCTGCTCGCTGCTGCTTTGCCATAGACATAGGGAGAAGTGAGACGGCACTTGCTCACTGCGCTCTTTCCCTTCATACAGCTGATCAGCGGGAGTGTGGGGTTTTGGACCCCCGCCAATCTGATATTGATGACCTTTCCTAAAGATAGGTCATCAATATTAAAAGCCTGGATCACCCCTTTATACCTAAAAACATGATTTCAACAATAGGTCATTTTCTGATGATACACTCCCTTTAAGGAAAGACACACACCATAGCTCCCCTTCTCGCTGGAGTCCCATACACTGTGAAAAGAATTCCCAGGTCAGGTTTACGTCCTCTGTTACCCTTTCTCAGAAATCACGAGGCAGGGGAAGTGTCACAAGCATGCTTCCTTATCTATGATAAGACATCAGTTAGCATACCCTCAGCTGAAGGGAACCTGTTCTGATGATGGGTTCCTTATGTGTGTATTCTGTCGTCAAGGTGAATCATTTACACAAGGACAATATTCCCTGTGCTGCCTTAGATATAAATGATATAAATGAGAAGTAAAAGTGCACTCCATCATTTTATCTAAAATCATGGCCAAAGCGACTGAATACGAAGATGGCAATTAGTCTGCGTTACTATTATTCCCACTCAATTACTCTCAGGGCGAACAACGTTTAAATGTATTGTAAGATGAGCTGAGATAGGTAGCAGGTACTTCATATGTACTATCAAGAATATGGATCATACAGTCCTGATCAAAAGTTTAAGACCACTTGAAAAATGGCAACAAATCCTATTTAGCATGGCTGGGTCTTAACAAGGTTCCAAGTAGAGCTTCAGCATGCAACAAGAAATGGGAGTGAGACAAAACATTTTTTGAGCATTCAATTTAATGAAAACAACGAATAAACTGAAACAGGCTGTTTTTCAGCTGATCAAAAGTTTAGGACCACACCTCCCAAAAAAAACGAAACCCCCCCAAAACAGAAACCCAAATCAGTAATGAGTAGCTCCGTTATTGTTTATCACTTACAAAATTCGTTTCGGCATGCTTGATCCAAGCGTTTCCATAAGGTGAGTGGGAACATTTCTCCAAGTGGTGAAGACGACCACACGAAGGCCATCTACTGTCTGGAACTGTTGTCCATTTTTGTAAACTTCCCTTGCCATCCATCCCCAAAGGTTCTCAATTGGATTTAGATCAGGGGAACATGCAGAATGGGCCAAAACCTGGAAGAAGTCCCTTGTCCTGCGGGCATTGTGTACTGTAGCGTTGTCCTGTTGAAAAACCCAGTCGTTACCACACAGACGAGTGCCCTCAGTCATGAGGAATGCTCTCTGCAACATCTGGACATAGCCAGCGGCCGTTTGACGCCCCTGCACTTCCTGAAGCTCCATTGTTCCACTGAAGGAAAAAGCACCCCAGACCATTATGGCGCCCCCTCCACTGTGGCGCGTAGAAAACATCTCCGGTGGTATCTGCTTGTCATGCCAGTAACGTTGGAAACCATCAGGACCAACAAGGTTAAATGTTTTCTCATCAGAGGATAAAACTTTCACCTTTGAATGTCCCATGTTTGGTGCTCTCTTGCAAAGTCCAAACGAGCAGTTCTGTGGCGTTCAAGAAGAAGAGGTCTTTGAAGACGTTTTTTGTTTTTTAAAGCCCTTCAGTCTCAGATGCCGTCTGATGGTTATGGGGCTGCAGTAAGCACCAGTAAGTGCCTTAATTTGAGTCGAGGATCGTCCAGTGTCTTGACGGACAGCCAATTGGATCCACCGGCTCAGTGCTGATGACTTTTTTGTTCCATAACCCTCAGGATCATTTAAGAAATTCCAAATGACCATTTTACTGCGTCCCACCTCAGCAGCGATGGCGCGCTGTGAGAGACCCTGCATATGCAGTTCAACAACACGACCACGTTCAAAAAGGGAGAGTTTTTTTGCATTTGCCATCACAACGTGTGACTACCTGACAGAAAATGACAATGAATCCACATCTTTGCACAGATTTGGCCTTTTAAAGGCATGTGGTCCTAAACTTTTGATCAGCTGAAAAACAGCCTGTTTCAGTTTATTCGTTGTTTTCATTAAATTGAATTCTCAAAAAATGTTTTGTCTCACTCCCATTTCTTCGTGTTGCATTTTGAAGCTCTACTTGGAACCTTGTTAAGATCCAACCATGCTAAATATGATTTTTTGCCATTTTTCAAGTGGTCTTAAACTTTTGATCAGGACTGTATAATAAGAAATCATTGAGCCCCAGGATGTGGCCTACAGGATAATGTGAAGATACAAGTTAGTTTTCTCCAAACATGGGTTGGTCCTCACAGGGGTGCACCGCCAATGAGGCGAGGTAAGGCGATTGCCTCAGGCAGCACCAGGCAAGGACAAGAGGGGGTCAGTGGAAAGGCCTTGGGTAATGAGTGCTTTCATTGTGGAAGCGTTTATCTCTGCATATTCAACTGTATTGCTATATTAACCAGTATGTTAACAGTAAGGTTGGAGGGAAGGGGTTAGTTTGTCATTTCAGTTTTCGCCTCAGGCAGCAGAAAGGCTAGATGCACCTCTGGGTCCTCCTAGAGATAATGTGACCAGAGGAGCAACAGAAAATGGATGAAATAACAAATCATAAAAAGGTTTAGGCTGAGGAAAAGCAATAAGTAGGCATCTAGGAGCGGACTGGTCAGTGCTGTCATAGGGAGAGATTATGGCACCATATACAAAGCTATCATTACTTCTTTTTTTTTTTATATACATTTTTTACATGTATTTTAGAGGTCCTGTCAGCTGCCCTGGCATGTTTGCTTTAGGCCTCATGCACACGACCGTATTTTGTTTCCGTGTCCGATCCGTTTTTTTTGCAGATAGGATGCGGACCCATTCATTTCAATGGGTCCGCAAAAAAACGCACACGGTGTGCTGTCCGCATCAGTATGTCCGTTCCGTTGCTCCACAAAAAAAAATTGTGCATGTCCTATTTTTTTCTAGTTTGTGGACAAGGATAGGCATTATTACAATGGATCCGCAAAAATAACGGATGCCATACGGAATGTCATCCGTTTTTTTTTGCGGACCGCAAAACACATACGGTCGTGTGCATGTAGCCTTAGTAGGTACTTGTATTCACCATGAAATTCTGGAGCATATTTTCATAGAAGCCAGCATTTTGCTGTTCCTTTGTTATTCCTTCTGGAAAAGCATGAACAAATTAACAACTGGGCTACACTTTGGCAATGCAGCCCGTCCTTAGTATAGGTGATCAATATCTGATTCTGGGTGTCCAAATCCCAACACCCCACTGATCATCTGTTTGAAGAGTGCTGCAGTCTCTTCCTAGGTCTTTGGTGTCACATTTATCAGTCACGTGGTCTAGATGCGGCTCAGTCCCCTCCAAGTGAATGGGCTTGGGCTACAATACCAAGCACAGCCGTGCGATAATGAATGGCGCTGTGCTTGATAACCTGTGAGGAGGTCATGGTGTTCACCGGAAAGTGACATTATCCAATCAGTGCTGCCGGTGTCGTACTGTACAGGGACACACCCCCAACTGGTAGCACCTAGATCAGGGTTTCTCAACTCCGGTCCTCGGGACCCACAGGATTTGAGAATATCCCACAGAATGAAGTCCTGATGCATGGACACTAATTATATCACCTGCTCAATACTAAGGAAATCCTGAAAACATGACTGGTAGGTGGGTCCCGAGGACCGGAGTTGAGAAACCCTGACCTAGATGGACCATCAATTCATTCATAAACTAGTAGGAATAATAAAGGAATGGCACAACGTAGAGTCATAAGACTAGAGGCTTCAGAATTTATATTACTTGAGAAATGATTGTAACGGATCTCCTAGCACCCCGACCGGGTACCTCCGTCGATAGATGCTCCTAGTGCTTTCCGAGGACTCCAAGCACTCCACTTGACACTGTACGCCCTGCAGACCCCACGAACTGCCACAGCTTGGTTGGGGTCTCACCGTCCTCCACCCACGCTGGACCTACGACAAGGCTCCAGGCTCCAGTGGGTGAACCTCTCCTACAGCCAGAGAGCAGGAACAGCTCTTACAAGAGCTAGTAGTTATGCCAGGGGAGTATAGCAAATCTTCAGCGTATAGCAATCCCCCAGTTTGATCAGTTATCCAAACACCAGTCTCAGCATGATGAAGGATAAAACAGGAACACTTTATTGAGGGCTACCCGCCCGTATTTATGCAGGTCCCCATCTGGTGGCCACGCCCTGGTTGGTTTCGTCACAATGATTATTAATGGAAGCTGTCTAAATCAATCCGAAAAGCAAGTTTAAAAATGGTATGTAACATTTCTTTACTTTATACTATCAGGAGTATTCTCTGCACTAGTATAATTACATTACTATGACAATCTTTGAAGCACTAATCTTATGTAAAGCCAAAATAGCTAAACCACACTAGCAGTATCTTAGACAGGGTGCTGAATTTTCTTAAGGCCTCATGCACACGGCCATGTTCCGCGGCCGAGAGCGGACCGTGGAAACACGGCTGGGATTCCTGCTGACAGCATGAGCGCACGGCATTATTGGTTGCTATGACGCTGTGCGCTTCATGCAGCCGCTGCTGTACAGTAATACAATATACTAGGAACACGGCTGTGTGCATGAGGCCTAAAGTCGTTGTGCAGCCAGTACGTATTAATGACCTATTCTTAGGATATGTCATCAATATCTGATCGGTGGTGGTCCGACTCCTGACACCCCGCCTTTCAGCTGTTTATAGAGGAGGCAGTGCTCGTACAAGCGCTGCTTTCTCTTCAAGATTGTATTGTGCGTCATCTCGCTTCCAGCGGCGGTGTAGTGTAATTGCAAGTGCTCATCCTATTCAAGTGAATGGAGCGATTACTTGTAATTACACTGCGCTGCTGAGACTTCCAAGACGACACGCAGTGTAATCCTGAAGAGGAGGTAGCGCTTGTTAAAACACTGCCTCCTCTTCAAACAGATATTAATGACATATCCTGAGAATAGGTCATCAATATTACTGGCTGGACAACCCCTTTAAAGAGACCAGCCCTGTATGGAGACTTAATGGAAGGACCCCATGGTATGGTTATGGAGACTTATTGGCAATGCTCCATGGGAAAGGAATATGCAAAGAGGTATACTCCATACTGACAGTTGGCAAGCACCCCAAAACTAATATCTGGCCAGGATATATTCCCTGCTCAAATCCCAAGGCTTGTTGGAAAGTCGGATCTTGACTCATAGGGAGCCACTTTCAATAGGTGGCGCTGGTGAGATGGTTCTCTTTCCTTGGGAGACATCTCTTTGCATATTCCTTTCCCATGGAGCATTGCCAATAAGTCTCCATACCTTGGTGTACTTCCAGTGAGTCTCCATACAGGACTGGTCTCTTTAAGGAGATTCAGCGCCCTGCTGAAGCAGCTTCCAAGACATTGAACTGACCCAGACAGTATCCTACTCCATACTGATGAGGGGCATGCACCCCAAAACAGATGTCTACAGATGGATATCTGGCCAGGCTACATTTCCTTGTCTAGTCCTAAGGCTTGGTGGAATGTTGGATCTTCACTCATAGGGAGCCCCTTCCAATAGGTGGCGCTAGTGAGTTGGTTCTCTTTCCTGAGAGATACCTCTTGGTACACCAGTAGTATGTGCAATCAGCCATGTCTCGCTGGGTTACCCCATGTGTATTTTCTGCTGCACAGAACAGATGAGCTGTATATGAACATGTCAGTGTCTAATACAAATCCCAAAAGAACTTCCCAAAACATCTTCCTTCCGTCTTCTCACATTCTCCTTGTCTTTTCCATCCAAGGCTGTCTGCACGTTATCTCTTGTGGTGGATCATGGGAGTGCCAGTCTGCCTCGTCTACTAACTCTATTTAACTATGCCAGTTACAGAGGCACCCTCACAAATTCACAGAGGGGTGTAGAGCTATCCTCAAGGGTGCCAGGAAATTTCTGGCTTTTCACCTAATGGTCACGGGTCTGACTTAAAGGGAACCTGTCACCGGGATTTTGTGTATAGAGCTGAGGACATGGGTTGCTAGATGGCCGCTAGCACATCCGCCATATCCAGTCCCCATAGCTCTGTGTGCTTTTATTGTGTCAAAAAATCGATTTGATACATATGCAAATTAACCTGAGATGAGTCCTGTCCCTGACTCATCTCACGTACAGGACTCATCTCAGGTTAATTTGCATATGTATCGAATCGATTTTTTGACACAATAAAAGCACACAGAGCTATAGGGACTGGGTATTGCGGATGTGCTAGTGGCCATCTAGCAACCTATGTCCTCAGCTCTATACACAAAATCCCGGTGACAGGTTCCCTTTAACAAGATTTAGTTAGGATTTTACAGCTCTGTTCGTTTTTAGCAAAGCTAGAGATAAATGGTGACATGGAACAAAATGTCACACAGCAAAACATCCCATCCTGGTACAGCGGAAGCATTGTGTCACCTCTATTGAGAGAGAGGTGACATGCAATATGGCAGCAACACTGGAGCCTGTGGGAACGCCCCCTGGCATCAGCTCTGCTGGCTGGAGGGGAAATATGTCACCGCTCCGCTCTAGTCTGAATGTATCCCGGTCTATTTCTGATGGGGGCTTGTAGAGAATATACTTTAGGTTTGGTTCACTGCATATTTATGCTGCATGCTTGGCGTTTAGACTGGCAAAATCTTTTGACACATGTATGCCGAAACTACTAAATGCATAGTTGAATTAAATTTTTATACTAATTGTAGCAAATGATCATGTCGGATCACTGCCAAGAATGAATACAATTCAGCAAACTCTCAGTAACAGGTAAAAGGGAATATCCCCATTCACTGACAACAAGCAGAGGTCTTGAAAATAGCAAGGAATCGAAACACAAATGTAATGCAGAACATTGCACAGAAGTATCCATCTCACCAGCGCCACCTATTGGAAGGACATCCCTATGAGTCAAGATCCGACTTTCTTAAAAGGCCTTGGGATTTGACTAGGGCAGGGATGGCCAACCTGCGGCTCTCCAGCTGTTGCAAAACTACAACTCCCAGCATGCCCAGACTGCCTACAGCAGGGCATGGTGGGAATTGTAGTTTTACAACAGCTGGAGAGCCACAGGTTGGCCATTCCTGGACTAGGGAATACAGCCTGGCCAGATATCTATCTGTAGACGTCTGTTTTGGGGTGCCCCCTCATCATTGTGAAGTAGGATTCTGAAGGGTGCTGAATCTCCTTAAAGAGACCGATCCTGTCTGGAGAATTACTATATTCCCTGGTCAAATCCCAAGGCTTGTTAGAAAGTCGGATCTTGACTCATAGGGATGTCCTTCCAATAGGTGGCGCTGGTGAGATGGATACTTCTGTGCAATGTTCTGCATTACATTTGTGTTTCGATTCCTTGCTATTTTCAAGACCTCTGCTTGTTGTCAGTGAATGGGGATATTCCCTTTTACCTGTTACTGAGAGTTTGCTGAATTGTATTCATTCTTGGCAGTGATCCGCTTTCTAACAAGCCTTGGGATTTGACCAGGGAATATAGTAATTCTCCAGACAGGACCGGTCTCTTTAAGGAGATTCAGCACCCTTCAGAATCCTACTTCACAATGATGAGGGGGCACCCCAAAACAGACGTCTACAGATAGATATCTGGCCAGGCTGTATTCCCTAGTCCAGGAATGGCCAACCTGTGGCTCTCCAGCTGTTGTAAAACTACAATTCCCACCATGCCCTGCTGTAGGCAGTCTGGGCATGCTGGGAGTTGTAGTTTTGCAACAGCTGGAGAGCCGCAGGTTGGCCATCCCTGCCCTAGTCAAATCCCAAGGCCTTTTAAGAAAGTCGGATCTTGACTCATAGGGATGTCCTTCCAATAGGTGGCGCTGGTGAGATGGATACTTCTGTGCTATGTTCTGCATTACATTTGTGTTTCGATTCCTTGCTACTTTCAAGACCTCTGCTTGTTGTCAGGGAATAGGAATACTCCCTTCCAATAGGTGGTGCTGGTGAGAGGGCTCTCTTTCTTTGGGAGATACCTCTTTGCATAATCGGTGCTTTATAATAATTTGGCTCCTGCTCTCAGAGTAAACAGCTCTCACTGCCCTAACTTTATATATTGTTATACATTGCAGCCAATCTGAAGCGGCCGAGCTGCAGGAGAGGGAGGGAGAAGCAGTCTGAACCAATCAGGAGACAGGAGGTGTGTCTCAGACTACATCGTACTTCCTGTAGACACTGTAGCTAAGCTGGAGTCACAGATCACAAAGATGCTGTAATGGAGCTCAGCAAAAGGCACTACGGAAAAAAGGGGGCCTTCACGTGGCAGATTTTTTTTGCAGAAATTTTTGAAAACAGATCCATTCATCTAAATGGGGTTTGCAAAATTCCATGTGCTTGCTGGCCAAACAACAACATTCAGATAAATGGAACTGATTCTTAGTCGTAGAGGTTTCTGCTATGAGTATGCCCTCACCCTCGAGAGAAGGTAGTCCTCCTTTGTGGGTACTGACTTAAGGGCCCTTTACGCGGCCAAGAACCCGCAAGATACCGTAATCATAGGAACGCTCGTTAGCGATTATCTGGCCGTGTAAAAGTGCTGCTGATTACCCGATGAACGAGCGGAACGCCACATTATTCATGTGGACACAAAAATGGTCGTTTGCCGTCAGCAGGCGGTGCTGTGTAATCACGCTCTGCTGCTGGCAAACAACGAGTCTGTATGGGGACAGGCGATGGCATTAGCGATCACTGCTCCCCCTTCTGTGGAGGAGATCTTTGTTACTGACGAGGTCTCCTCCATTGATGAGCATCGTATAGTGAGTTTAGGCCACCAACTAACACAAAAGGTTCTGACAAGTCGTCACTTGGCCAGTAACGCCTCCTTCTACAGTATAAGGTCCCTGCAAAGTGGATTAAGTTGATTTACCACAAGGGTTAAACAAACTATTTCGTCCACTCAGCTGAACAGCAGGAGGCCCTCAGAAGGACAGAAGGTGTATTTCTACACAACTTCTGCGCAGGTCCACTAGTCATTTTTGGGCAGTCTGTCTGTGGCTCCTTCCTCCCCTGCAAACAATTTCACCATTTAGGGGGAGTTCACATCAATGTTATGAATTCCGTTATTGCTTTCCGTTATAACGGAAAATAACGGAATTCGTAAGACGGAATTCAAGCGAAAACCTTTAGAGCCATTCCGTTTTAATCCGTCATAATAGAGGTCTATGGTCAAGCATAACGGACCAGTTTGGTTTCCGTTATGCAGGACGGAAAATAAAGTCCTCTAAAGGTTTCTGTTTTGAATTCCGTCTTACGAATTCCGTTATTACCATGTTATGACGTAATTTATAACGTTGATGTGAAACCGCCCCTAGGGCTTATTCAGATGAGTGATGTAAAGTCCATCAGTGTTACGTCTGCTAAAAATGGATGATTTTACATACACAGCATCTGTGCGCTGTCCGCTTTCATCGATCTAGGGAGGGTGTAGTGAGGGAATCGGACTAAAGTAGCGCATGCTGCAATTTTCTCTTCGGTGCAGAAAATCTGATGTGTATCGGCCCATTGATTATAATGGGTCAGTGTTCAGTCCGCCTGCCGTCCATTCCACCCTCGGAAACTACCCGGACATGAGCATCGCTCATGCGAGCAGGTCCCTACAAATAGTCATACGTCTCCCTAGTTATAAGGGGCCTAGTATCTAATTTCCTTCTGGCACACACTGAAGACCTATGATGTATCTGAATACGCCGTCTCCCTTCTGTCTGACGTTTGGAAGAGAACTGAATTCAAAAAATCTACATCAGACCAGGCAGGGAGCGGCAAATTCAGAGATCACGTATGTGCCCTCCATACGCCAGAATGAGACGAGGGGAAAAGTATATATATTGCTCCGTCTCCTCTCGCGTCTTCTAATTTACCCGCTGGACTACAAGGGGCAGAGTTCAGCAGAATTCACACCTACGTTAGGCTACTTTCACACCAGCGATTTTACTGGATCCGGCAGGGATCAGCCAAAACGCTTACGTTACGATAATACAACCGTCTGCATCCGTTATGAACAGATCCGGTTGTATTATCTTTAACATAGCCAACAAGGATCCGCCAAGAACACCACTGAAAGTGAATGGGGGACGGATCCGTTTTCTTTTGTGTCAGAGAAAATGGATCAGTCCCCATTGACTTACATTGTGAGTCATGACTGATCTGTCTTGCTCCGCACCATATCCACTGGTGCATTCCGTTTCGCTCAGTTTTGTCCCCGTTGACAATGAATGAGGACAAAACGGAAGCGTTTTCCTCCGCTATTGAGATCCTATGACGGATCTCAATAGCGGAAAGGGAAAGCGCAGATGTAAAAAGTAGTCTTAGTCTCACTTCCAAGATCATAAAGTAAAATGTAGAACATAAGCAGTTACAGAATATGTCATCAATGTTGGGGGGCCATTTGCAACTACGGCATTTACAGTGGAATTTTGGCACGGACAGCCTTGCCGAAACTCCACTGAAAACCCGCCGGCAGCTGCGTCCTTTCTGCCTCCCATTCATTTCAATGAGAGACAGCGCTGAGAATCTCAGAGAGGCAGCCTAATACCATGGCCGAGAAGGGACATGCAGAGAAGGGACATGTCTGGTCTCGGTGCACCACTCCGCAATCCTCAGTACCGCTTCTCACTGAGATGTATGGGAAGCAGAAAGGATGCCGCCACCGGTGAGTTTTTGCCAGAATTTTGGCTTGGCTGTCCCATCCATGTGCTTCTCGCCAAAACAACTCCATTCACATGAATAGAACTTATATTCAGTCGCAGACATTTTCTGTACTAAAACCTGCTAGGTGTGAAGGCGCCCTAAAGTGACTTGTCTTTCACCTCAGCGGCTGTCAGAAGACCCCCCCCCCAGCTGCCCAAAGCGGACACTGTCCAAGGCAACCAAGATGGCGGAAGTCACATGATTTACTTGTGACCTTTTTCTCAACTTTCTGTGGCTGCATCCCCTCCTGCGCAGGCTCTGGACTGGTTCAGCTGCCACCAGCTCCTGCACAGAAGAGGATGCAGCCTGGTATAGCCAAGAAAGAGATGTGACCATGACCACTGCCATCTTGGTCGCCATTAACTGCATTTTTTTAGGTTATGTTCACAAAACATTTTTTGGCAGTGCGGATTTGGTGCTGAAAACCTGCGCCCAATCTGCTCTGAAACCACCTCCCATTTTCGCTTTTCGTTGTGAGTGACTGTGCTGCGGTATATGCGTCCGAGGATATTTCCTGTGCTCTTTTCCAGACCGCGCTACGAATCCACTTGTCAATTCTTGCCACGGTACCCCGGAAAGCTGCAATGGGTGCCTGTTCACGGTTTAGCTCCATTCACTGCACTCCACACCATTCAAAATGAAAACCTGCGCGGTCGGATACGCAGTCAGAATCCCTCGTGTGAACCTCTCCTTACGTAACCCATGGATCGGCAGCCTTCTGACCAACCACTGAAGTGAAAGAAAAGTGGACCGCACCACATTGCACAGTTTGGCAGCATTTAGGAAATATTGTTATGAAGTGGCCAACCCCTTTAAGTCCCGGAGAGCGCCTTGAAATAGTTTCTAACAATGACTGGGTTGCTGCTCAGTCACGGAATGCAGCGAGCTGTGCCCGGATGTATGCATGTAAACACCCGAAGCCTCAGGTGCCACGTGAACACAAGTGCCCTAACCCGCTCAGAACCGTATACAATGGTGTCTTGCTCCATGTCCCCTCCAGTAAGTCCCCTGCAGCACACCCCAGGGCACCTCAGTGCGGTGTAAGAGGATAGCCTGTCAGGTGGAATTTGCTCTCTTAAGCACATTGACCGTAGTGCAGAGGTTATGTCAGAAGACACCATGGAGATAACAATCACTTCACCAGAACAGACCCCCTATGTCATCCATATACCCCAGACTATGGGCACTGGGTAGTTTTTTTCAATAGTTGCTAGATACAGCCTGGTAATACCTGGGCATATGGAGTTGGCTGCTTCTCTGGAAAATAGACTGTTAGCTCCATGGTCTAGTGCTATAGGAGACACATATCCTGTGACTGTAGAGAAGGATCTGAGGGAGAACAGCTCAGCATGTGCTTAGCAGGGGGTGGATTATGTCCTGCTGCTGCTCAGTCTACAACAAAGGCATTTCTGTCCACAGGATCACATGCTGCTCTATGGGGGCAACTGAACAGCGCCCCCTGCTGGTCCCCTCACCTACATAGAGAGATCACACACTTACCAATTACCAGAGCCCACGATGCAGACCTTCAGTGCCATGACGGTGTGCCCGGCTGTACACAGTGCTGCTGACACCCTGCCCGCTCACAACTCCTGGCATTTAAACCTGAGCTGTCAGTCTTGTGCAACTCCGACCACGCCCCCTGCCGCTGATTGGCTGAGCGGGGACCTTGCCCTCCCCGTGTCTGGCAGAGACAGTGAGGTGCCAGGATCTGCCCCATTGTACGGCTGGTGAGGCTCATTACCGCCTTCATTTAATTAGCTGTCAGGAAGCAAAGAGTGAAAACCCTGCAAGACGATTGCTACCTTTAGGGCATATTCACACCTGCGGCTTTTGATCAGGGTTTTTTTTTTTTTTTTTTATACAGTTTTTGAAGCCAAAAGCAGGAGCTGATTGAAACCAGAAAAGTAACTTATCTATACGATTTTTTTTTCGTGATCCACAGGTGATTTTGACATTATAACAGAAAGAAAACCTGATCAAAGACTGCCCATGTGAATATACCCTTAGACCTCGTGCACACAAATGTTTATGGGGGAAAAAAAAAAGTGTGAACGTACCCTTATACCGTTTTTTTGCGTTCTGTACACGGACCATATACAGAACCATTCATTTCAATAGATCCGCAAAAAAAAAAAACGGAAGGTACTCCGTATGCCTTGAGTTTCCGTATTTCCGTTCAAAGATGGAACATGTCCCATTATTGTCCGCATGACGGACAAGGATAGTACTGTTCAATCAGTGGCCAGCTGTTCTGTTCCACAAAAAAATGGAATGCACACGGATGTCATCTGTATTTCTTGCGGATCCGTTTTTTGCAGACAGCAAAATACTGAAAAAGCCATACGGTCGTGTGCAAGAGGCCTTAGGCGTCTAAACTGTACAGATTGGGCGAGAATGCCTTCAGTCAGACTTGCACCATTTCACCAGCAGGTTCAGTCAGTTTTGTCTGCAATTGCGTTGTTTTTTTCCACACGCGTGCAATCAGTTTTGATGTGTTTTTCACGCGTGTTAAAAAAACCTGAAGGTTTACAAACATCTCTTACCGGATGCAATGCGTTTTTCAATAAAGCCCCATTCACTGCGTGAAAAACACAGAATATAGAACATGCTGTGATTTTCACGCAACGCACAAGTGATGCGTGAAAAACAACGCTCATGTACACAGACCCATTGAAATGAAGTCGGTCAGGATTCAGTGCGGGTGCTATGCGTTCACGTCACGCATTGCACCCGCGCGGAAAACTCGCTCGTGTGAAAGGGGTCTTAATGAAACACTCTGTGTGGCAGCGTGAATTCCCATAGTTTACTGGACGGCATGGCGTCATAGTGAGTTATAATGCTGTGTGTCTCTGCTGTACTCGCCAGCTGTACTCGCCTAATGTCATCAGTACAAACCATTACAGTGGCGGTTGGGCAGAGACGCACATCATGATAATGCCGTGTGGTCTTGGTCAAAGGAGTGGGATCACTATGGGCCTTCACGCTCCCACATGCAGTGATCACTCGTCTGAAACTGGCCTTAGACATTTCTACAAATCCATGTAAATTCAGGATATGCCAGAAATGACAGGTAAGTAGTTACACGACCGACCTGTTCAGAATCAGGATTGCACACGGCCATAGTTTTGGTCCACGTCTATTCATCTGATTGAGGCCGCAAAGGAGGCAGACCGCACACGGCCACGAAAAAAAATAGAACATATCTTATTCCTGCCTGTTCTGTGGACAAGGCAGGAGAAAAAGAAACATGGCGGCACGCACTCAGCCAGAAACCGTGTGGTGCGTATATGCGATTTGTGGACCACAAAAAAAAATGGATACGGACGTGTGCAGGAGCCCTCATTCAAATAGTCACAATGTGTGGGCAATTAAGCATCTATAGTACAGCTGCAAATCCCAGCCGCCCCACTAATGACCCAAACTAACAGCACCAGCGGGATCTATAATGGTACGGCCAGACGGTCAGGTTTCCTGATGCAGTTTTGGAAGCCGAAAATCAGGCTGAGAAAGCATAAAGGACGGATACGACATCTCTTGTTTGAATTCCAAAACTGCATCAGGAAACCTGACCGCATGGCCTTAACCTTGGGGTGCATTCACACAACCGTATCAGTTTTGCGGACCACAAACCACAAATACCAGCCAGATGCACCCTGCATCGCATTGAGTTCAATCGGCATCTTGCAGCCAAAGATAGGACATGACCTTTCTTTTGCGTGGACCCTGGAGCACACGGGAATCCAGCTACGTGAAATCCGCAACAAAACATTTGTTTTCTGTTCCGCTGCAGAATATTAACAGGACGCAGGTGACGACGCTCGTCATCCCCATAGGCCAACATAGCAGATGGATTTCAATGTGGAAAACTACGCAGTGTGTGAGGGGACCCTCCTAGACCTCCATAGAGAGTGGGGTCAGGAGACCTCCTCCCGTTCTGGTGCTGTACCCTACGTATCAGACATTTGTGGCGTTTCATGTGAATGTAAATGCTCTGGATGGGAAACCCTGTTATGTCCAGATGGCCAAATCTGCGGTGTAGGCAACCCCTGAATCAACAGCATCATAAGAGCCTATGATGATCTTAAAGGGAACCCGTCATCAACGTTATGCTGATCTCACTGATGGCAGCCTAAAGTAGTGACAGAAATGCTGATGTCAGCGGTGTGTCACTCATCAGCTAAAAGTCAGTGGTTGCCGAGAACCAGCATCAATCATTACAGCCCAGGCCTGGAAAAGAGTCAAATCTACCCGAGAAGAGTCCTGGTTATTATAATCTCCTGCTCCCTCACCCATCTGCTGATTGGCAGTTTTCTCCTAGAGAGAAAGGGAGACAACTAGGTAGAAACCAGTCAGCCATCAGCAGGGGGGGGGAGCAGGAATTCATGAATAACTGGGACTCTTCTCAGGTGGCCGGGACTCTTTTCCAGGCCCAGTCTGCAATGATTGTGATGTTGGTTCTCGGCAACCACTTACTTTTTACTTATAAATGACAGACCGCAGAAATCAACTCACCTGTCTCTACTTTATACTGCCGTTAGTGTGGGCAGCACAAAGTTGATGTGATGATACTGATAACCCTTTAAAGGGAACCTATTAAACACTTGGAAACCCCCTTTAATCAGTCACTAAACCAGTGGCTGTAGGGACCCGGCTACACGGCAAAGTGTCGCAAGACTTCTTGTCGCTGAAAAGTCTCGCAACGTTCTATGTAATGATAGTCAACAGTGACACAATGTGACTGCAAAGCAACAGTTGCAAAAAATCCATCCGAGTCAGATTGTTTTGTGACTGTTGCGTCACAGTTGAAACACCATCGACTACCAAAAAAAAAAAAAAAAAACACCTCGTCACCGTATAGCTGGACCCCAATACTGGCAGAAAGATTAGGCTTCCGTGAAACTGGTGAAAGTCTAAAGACAAATTTTTCTAGCATAATTCATGAAATAAGAAAATCTGAACTGTCACCTTTTGAGGGCACCGAGCACAGGCGCTCAGATAACGCCAAATGTGTACAATTTGTTCCCCTGAATAGGAGCTGAGATGCAGTACCTGAGAATGACCACTGCACAGTGTATGGCGCTGTGGAGTTCAGGCTCCATAGACTGTTTACCCTTTAACCACAGCTGCCACATACGGTGGTCAGAGGAGATGTTGCCTCCCCATCAATATCATTCGAATGACCTCTTAGGTCATCAATATCTTAGTCCAGGGGAAACATAAAATAAAATCTATGGCACTGCCAGATATAGGAGAGCGATACACATGGCTATCTTCTCCAGTTCCAGAGTTTAATGGAGCAGTAGTATGCATGTGTGACCGCTGCTCTATTCAAACAGGAAACATACGGCCCCCAGGCTCATAATGAGCAGGGGCCCCAGAGGTTGTAGCCCCACTGATCAGACCCTTGTCTCCTAGTCTGTGGATTATTGGAGAACTCCTTTAAAACAGTTTTGCTGGCAATTCTGTTTACGGATAGGGCTACAAAGCGACACTGGTCGCGGCCAGGATCGCAGGGGTAGCGCAGTATGGTGGTGTTCCCACAGAAATGAATGGTGTAGCAGCGCGCTACTGTGCCCCCTATATCGAAAAAAGTCCAGAAGAGTTGGAGGAGTTTTCACGATTCGGGGTTGCAGTCAAGACACACATGCAACTCTATGGGATCACCGCTGCGATCCTGGCCACAACCAGTGTCACCTTGTACTCCTTACCTTTACTTTAAAATATTGCCATTTCCCCCCCCCCCCCCCCCCACGTTTCCAGGCGCTTATGAAAACATTTGGCAATTTTCATAATGGCCATGTTAACCCAAAGAAAGTGAATCAGACTTTTGGAAGAATGCCCCTAAAGCCAGGGCATCCACCACTTATGTGAATGATCCCTAATGCGTCATGCATCACAGGCAACCCTTTACAGAGCAGCTGACTGCATCAACCACACAGGAAGGTGTCACATAATTGATTATTGACCGTCACCCTACTACTTCACTGTATACGGCATATGCATTTCATAGTGTAACTTTCATTAAGGGCTCATGCACACGACCGTATATATTTTGCGGAACAGAACAGCTGGCCCCAATAATAGGACACGTTGTATTCTTTTGCGGAACGGACATAGGGCACTGAATGCACGCAGAGTAATTTCCTTTTTTCTGGCCCCGTTGAAGTGGATGTAATTTCACGTTGGACACACCAAATGAGCTAGAAATTTTGTCAGTAGAGCAAAGTGGCTCTTAAAGGGGTTTGTCTCATCTCCCCGTTACTACGGTTTCAGTAGCTCCTATTGCAGTGGACAAGAGCTATGGAAAAGGCGTAGCACAGCAAACTATGCAGTTTCTGAGGTGTTTAAAACAGTCACTGTACTTTCAATAAACTTTCCAGCAGCACAAGTGAAGATGAGAAAGATTGTAATATATCTCAGAGACAAATGCCTTTTTCTCCCTCTAGCAGCTCATACTCCTCCCTGATCCATAGGCTTCTATGGGCAGCATGTAATATGATTCTTCAAAGAACCAACAGTCCATCTTTTCTCTCAAAAACAGATTCAGCAAAGTGTTAGTTTAGCAGTGGAGAAAAGCATTTTTTCTGATCAGATACATTACAAATTTCTTATATCCACTTTAGCATTGATTTATGCAGTTTGCTACAGTGACCATAAGCTTTAGCTTAGCTGTGAGCCTCTTACTATCGCTTTGAGCAGTCATCTGATGGCTATGTATAGTTCTTATTTCTAAACTAACAGCAGCTTATAAACAGTTATTTAAAGGGGTTTACTGAAACTTTATAACTGATGACCTATCCTCTGGATTGGTCATCAGTATCCGATTGATGGGAGTCCTCCCCCGGGACCCAGAGAATCTCCACCTTGTTTTTTTTAAATAAAGACCAAGTGGTTAAAGGATTCTTAGCTGAAAAGGAGTACAATGTAATAATAAAAAACTGCCCCCAATAGGTGTCCATCGCCTTTAAACAATACAAACAGCACTTATGATGAGGTCAGATACTGGTCTTAATTAGAACTTGCTTTTATTAAAACTTGGCAATGACTACAAGGTACAAAACAATATTTTGGTCCATCAAAACCATAATCTGCTTAAAAATAAAAAGGCTACATTGTATGAGAATAGAGGTGCTCGGGGCACATTCAGTGACGGAGGTTGGGGGGGCTTGTCGGGATGTACCCTGGAAGGCTAAGCAGCATATTAAGAGCCCGTTCCTCAGACTGCCAATGCTGTAGAATACATTACGGTACACTCTTCCACATAAGAGTCCTTCATTATTGAAATCTACTGACCACTTTTCTCAGTCCAAAGACTTGTAACCTTTTCAGCAAAAGAAAAAAAAGAAAAAAAAAAGAAAAAAAAAGAAAAAAAGGGGGGTAATTTAGTTTTTGTGGTACAACCGTATGAGGTCCCAGATAACAGGGCTGAACTCAAGTACACAGTGCCCCCACTGCACAAGGGTTAATTTAGAATCTATTTGCTGCTGACACAGCTGAGGCGGCCATTGCGATGGATGAACACAAATGTGGAGTATAAACTACACACCCATCCCGCCTCTACGGTGTGTGCATTACAAATATACCGTGCTATCGGTTTACGGACAGGTATGAACCTCTAGTCATAGGAGCGCACATAGTTAATGGCTACAAAAGATATAGCTGGCGGCATCTTTTCTCTCTGGGGAGGGTGGAATACTATGTTAAACATAATGAACATTACACAAAACAATAAAAAATAATGACACTTAAGGAAAGTCTAAAAATAAATGTACTGGATCCTTCAGAATATAACTCAAGTCTAGCCCTCCAAGGATTTTCTGGTCTTTTAAGATCTGTAACATCTGAGGACAGTATAAATAACTATTAGTGTGTCCATATTCCACGTGTCAGTCGTTTCACAGAGGCCTCAAATCCAGAACAATCTACAGCAGCTTCCTAAAGCCTCAAGAAGATGCCGAGATGCTGGCTGTGAGGAACACTCTTCTTCAAAACATCCAAAGGAAGCTTGCTTTATGTGTTTCTAATCCCTAGGGCTTGTTCCAGCTCCTGGCGTCTTTGCTGCACCTATTTGGGGGAAAAAAATAAAAATTAAAAAGTGAAAAAATAGAGAATATATAAAAAAAAAAAAAAAAAAAAACTTGATTTACACAGCAGATCATTTTCTACATCTAAAAAAATTCCTGAAATCCTGTGGCATATAAGTGGTTCACCCCCTCCGTCATCATATTGCCCGCCATGCAACAGGTTTGCTACTGGTGCAGCCAAGGGCCTGGCAATGACTCCCAACTTTGGCATCTTATTACTTCTATCAGTCCCTGCCTCTAATAAGATGCCCGTCAGCATTATGGAGACAGACGTAATACACTGCAATACAGAAGTATTGCAGTGTATCTTAGAAACGATCAAGCATGGTCATGTCCAGTAGCAGGATGGCAATAAAAACAAAAACGAGTCACTCACCTTATGAAGGTCCTCTCCATCCAACTCCTGTCCAGCAAACACTGGACTCCAGCTGTTTCTGATCACGTGACAGCTATAGTCAAATCAATGGTCTCAGTGGTCGCTTGTACAAGAACGGCACACGACCACTGAGTCCTGGCATTGATGCAGCGTTCCTGTAAACGTGACTGCTCAGGCCAGCAATTGGCTGCACCAGTCACATGAACAGAAAGGGCGCACCACCATCAACCTGGTGGAGGTGGAAGCTGAAGCACTGGATCAGTGGGACCTTCAAAAAGTGAGTGCCTCTTTTTTACATTGTTTTGTACCCCCCATATGCTTGCAAGACATGGCGGTGCGTACGGTGACAATTGGTCTGATTATTCCTTCGATAATGTATATTTACACCACCCTATAAAAACATGACCTGGCACTGCTACATCAACAGAAAGGAGGGGGGAGGGGGTGATGGAAAAATAAAAAAAAAAATTAAAATAAATAAACTTCATAAAGTCAAAATGGCTTGCGGCAGTAAGGAGTTAAACGAGGCAGAGATCCAGAAACAGAACATGGAGGAACATACCTTTGAGTAGAAATATCGGCAAACAGCCTCCTGAGCCCAGGGCTGGAAATAAAACTCTGCCCTGCGTTCCTCTTCTGGATTGCCCACGACATCAGTCATAGTCTGAAACAGAGATCTTGATGAGAACGAGAAGCTCAGCATGACGACGGAGCACGTGACCCTCTCACCACTAACCTTTAGGTCTCGGCACTGAGACTGCAGCCAATCATTGATGAATCCTTGAGGATCACGGGCAAAACTCAACATGAACTCCCTCTGAATCTTCAGTTGATTGATCGTTTCAATAGTTTCATGGATCTAGATAAACGACACATTATGTTAACAGGTTTGCCGAGAAGAAAATGTATGCAATATATAAAGCTCCTGGCTGAATGGAGAATAAAACTGGCAGCAGATGCAACACACGTATACAGAGATGCCTACAGCGACAATTAGGTCACCGATGTAACGAATGAGCCTAAATATGTCCTTCAAGAGTCCCCTGCATGACAATGATAGCCCTAAAGACCATGGGGAAGATTTATCATGACGGGAATCTTTAAAGTCTCACTTGCAGGAGTCTGCGTTGAGGTCATTTCCGACACAAATTTCTCAAACGTCGCGTTATGTTTGATAAATATGGTGCATCTTTAAAGGGGTTCTCCCATGACTAATGTAAAAAAATAAAAATCAGACATCATATAGCACATGACAAAGCCAGAACCAGCCCTGTACCTCACATGGATCCAGAGATCTCCCCATTCATTGCTGCAATTGATCTGCTAGATTTATTTCAAGCTGTCAGCTTATGGGGCGTGTCCTTTCTGTTGCAGCTGAAAGATGGAACTGAGCATGCATGTCAACCTCAGTGAGCTGGACAGAGAATTTCGAAAAAGGGTAAACAGCAGGTGGCGCTATACAGTTCAGTGATTAAAAAAAGTGTAGTATAGCCACCGAGTTATTGACATGCAATTACAAAAGTACTCAGATCCAGGTACGGGCTTTAACAATGTAGAATATTTTTGGTGGGACAACCCCTTTAAATCTAACTCTTCTGTCTTGAGATGTTACTCCACTTTATACCACCCCTTTACTGGCATAAGATTGCAACAATTTTTGCTGCATAAAATTTGCAGTTGATCCACTGGGGGATAGCACAAAATGTCTGCACAGACAAGCCCAAAGAGCAGGGCTCCAGATGATGACCAAAATGTTAGCCAATGCGACCTAGAATTTACAAATGGCGACAAGACTTTTTAGTCTTGTCGCCATTTGCGACTAGACCTGCCGCCGCAGCTCTGCCGTTGAATACATGTTACACGATGTTCTTCTAAGCAGCGCAGAGGAGGAGTCTCTCCCTCCCCCCTGTGCCGCTGCCAATAAGAAGAGACGCGGGAGAAGGAGGGGAGGGGCTGTGGCCACTGCGCCACCAATGAAGATAACTGACCTGTTAATACAAATACAGGAGGCCGGTGCTGGAATCAAATAGCCGGCACCCGACCTCTATGTCAGGGAGCGGCACCTGAGGGGTAAACTGCTCCCTGTCATAGAGGTCGGCTATTTGATCCCAGCACCCGCCTCCTGTATTTGTATTAACAGGTCAGTTATCTTCATTGGTGGCGCAGTGCACCCCAGTATAATAAGCATTGGTGGTACAGTGTGCCCCCCCCCCCCCTCCAACGCCCCAGTATAATAAGCATTGGTGGCGCAGTGGGCAGTGTCAATGAGGGTTAAAAAAAAAAAAAAAAAAAAAAATTGTAAAAAATAAATAAATTAACTCACCTCCTCCAATTGATCGCGTAGCTGCTGGTCTCCTGTTCTTTCTTCAGGACATGTGGTGACATCACTGAGCTCATCACATGGTCCATTACCATGGTGATGAATCATGTAATGTACCGTGTGATCAGCACAGTGATGTCACCACAGGTCCTTTGACAGGTCCTGAAGAAAGTACAGGAGACCGGCTGCTACACAATCAATTGGAGGAGGAGAGTTAATGTTTTTCAACCCTCATTGACACTGCCCACTGCGCCACCAATGTTTATTATACTGGGGTGTATATAATGTTTATTATATTGACCTTCTACTGGGCATTCTGTATTAAAGAATGCTATTATTTCCCCTTATAACATGTTATAAGGGAAAATAAAACAGGGAATAGACTTTCATCCTAGCAACCATGCATGAAAATCGCACCGAATCCGCACTTTCTTGCAGATGCTTGAGATTTTCACGCAGCCCCATTAACTTCTATGGGGCCTGCGTTGTGTGAAAAACGCACAACATAGAGCATGCTGTGATTTTCATGCAACGCACAAGTGATGCGTGAAAAATCACCACTCATGTGCACAGCCCCATAGAAGTGAATGGGTCTGGATTCAGTGTGGGTGCAATGCATTCACCTCACGCATTGCACCCGCGCAGAAATCTCGCCCATGTGAAAGGGGCCTAAGGGTGAATAGGACAAGGGTTCCAGCCCCTAATGCGGCTAATCGTAAGTAAAATAACACAAACACTAAGGCCACTTTCACACTTGCGGCAGTGTGATCCGGCAAGCAGTTCCGTCGTCTGAACTGCCTGCCGGATCCACCGAAGGACGGATCCTGCATTCCGGTATTTTGAATGCCGGATCTGGCACTAATACATTCCTATGGGGAAAAATGCCAGATCTGGCATTCAGGCAAGTCTTCAGTTTTTTCCGCCGGAGATAAAACCGTAGCATGCTGCGGTTTTATCTTTTGCCTGATCAGTCAAAATGACTGAACTGAAGACATCCTGATGCGTCCTGAACGGATTACTCTCCATTCAGAATGCATGGGGATATGCCTGATCAGTTATTTTCCGGTATAGAGCCCCTAGAACTGAACTCTATGCCGGAAATGAAAAACGCTAGTGTGAAGGTACCCCAAAATATTAAGTTTAAATCCCCCCTTTCCCAATTTTACATATAAAATATATAAACATTAAATAAACATATTACATAGTGCTGCGTATGAAAAAGTCCAAACTATTAAATCATTTAAAAATATCTCCTATGCGGCGAGCATTCGCCATTTTTTTTGTCAACTTGTCACCCCAAAAAATAGGATAGGACTGTTCCATTATGTGCCGAACATTTTTTTTTTTTGCGAGTATTGCAATACTTTTTTATGGTGACGAAAGCGAATCAAATTTTGGTATCGAAACAACCCTATGCCGATCTGATACCAACATTTTTATTTGGTTTCGATTTGGCGACTAAAAATTTAATTTGGCTCCTAAATTTTTTTAAATTTTTTTTTTAGTCTGGAGTCCTAAAAACCTATTCTGCAATTGTTCTGAAAACCAGAATTCTAGAGTTCCCCCAACCCGAGAGCGTTTGCTATAGGGAAAGGCACAAATCTTACATCTGTATCTCAGCAATCCGAGTAGTCCTGCGCGGGTGCATCACACTGCGCAGTAATGGACCACCTCAGGCTTCTTCTCTGAAACTACTGATGCAATGCAAAACTTAAATGGATGAGTGTTCAGACCATTACCCTGCTAGGTGACCTCGGCTTGCTGCTGCCGCAGACGTCACATACCTGCTAGCTGATCACAACTGCAGCTCTGTTTAATCTATAAGAAAACAGAGGATCAGCAGGTAAAACCCAACCCGTCAGATGTTATTCCTACTGAAGACAGTGAGAGCACCCCCCTCTGGCCATTCCCACTGAAACCAGCAGTATCTATCAAGTAGGTCCTAATGTCGATTGACAGTTGTTTTTCATAAATGTCCTAACAAGGAACTTCTACCAATGTCCCCAAAATATTAACAGACACCTGGTATAAAAACCAAAGACCAGATCCGGTTTTCCAGAACACTTAGGGCCGAGTCCGGCATTAGTGCATTTCAATGTAAATGAATGCCGAATCCAGCATTCCGGCAAGTGTTCCGGAATTTTGGACTGAGAAAATACTGCAGCATGGTGCAGTATTTTCTCCGTCCAAAAACCGTACAGTGACTGAACTGATGACATCCTGAACGGATTGCTCTCCATTCACAATGCATTAGGATAAAACTGATCAGTTATTTTCCGGTATTGAGCCCCTAGGACAGAACTCAATACCGGAAGAGAAAAAACGCTAGTGTGAAAGTCCCCTAAAATGGTGAAGTATTTAGTAAAGCTGTCACGTCAAAGGTGACAGGTTCCCATTAAGAGGATTTTCTGGGAGTTTTATACTGAGGACCTATCCTCTGGATAAATCACTGATATCTGATCGGTGGGGATCTGACACCCGGGTCCCCCGCCGATGAGCGGTGTAAGAAGGCACTGGTGCTTGCAATTGCTCCGCAGCCTTCTCTCAGCTCACCAAGCACAGCTATGCTCGGTATCATGCTCAGCCCCATTCACTTCAATTAGGCTGTGCTGCACCTAGGCCACGTGACCGATGAACGCAACGTCACTGGCCTAAGGAAAGCTGCGAGCGTCAGTGCCTTCTCAAACCGCTGATCGGCAGGGGTCCCGGGTGTCAGACCCTCCCCAATCAGATACTGATAAGCTATCCAGAGGACAGGTGATCAGCAGTAAAACCCCTGGGAATTACCTTTTCATAATGGGAGTCTGGTCATGTGACCTCAAGTCTGTCTGACTACTCGCTCTAATGTGCAAGTCTCTCGGATGTGACTTCCTGTGAGCTACAGGATGACATCACCAACCAAATGCCTCCCGGCGGCTCTCAGGACCCTCTATAAATCCCTGTATTCTGTTGAAGATATAGGGGGAGATTTATTATCTCCCTTGCACCTGGGAGTGGCATTAAAAAGTCGCCAGCCGTGCGGTTGTTTTTTTCCTCAAAAATTCACAAGTGCCTCTTTTTACAGCACCCCCGGCACTTTTCCAAAAGAGGGGGCAACAAGGGCAGGAAAGGGGCATTGCCATTAGTTGGGAAAAATGTATCTTCAATGTGTTTTCTGGTGCAAATAAAGACAGAAATCTATGGCAGCTGTGAGCTATAGATTGTCGGCTTCTCTCGACACGGGAAGAAAGGAAGGGCGCGAGCTCGCCTGACAGGCGGAGGACGGAGGTGAAGCCGCGCGAGATTATGGCGCACTGCAAAAAAAAAAAAAAAAAGCAGAGGAGAGGAGTAAATAATTAACAGCAGGGCGGCGATAAGAGGCGCGGCTGGGCTCCAACGGCCGGAGTGACAGCCCCTTGGGCACCTTATGAAGGTAATTAGCATATAAACAAAAGAGATTTTTATCAAAAATGAAAGGACAGGTGGGGGTAAAACTAGTATATTTTTATTTAGATAAAGGAGACTGATATGATGATATGAAAAGCTCTATAGCTAAAATCTGGATGACAGAATCCCAGCATTTAGATAGTATTAGAAAAATTGCAGCCCCATGGGCCATAGACACAATGGTCAGGAGGGGACACCATTGACTTCTATGGGAAAGTCCTCTAGGCCTGTTCTTTGCCCTGTGCTGAGGTCACTGGACAAGGAAAGAATAGATAAGATTTGACCATCAAATGTTGTGAATGGTGGATCCTTTGCTATCCAATACACAGAGGTGATGTCAGGACAGATCCCCGTCTTGCTCCGCACAACATCGCAGACAGAAGAACACTGCTGGCGGAGTTAGTCTGTCCGCGATAGGGACGCACCCAAACTGAGCTGAATGCATTGTTTCATTCAGTTTTGTCCCAATTGACAGTGAATGGGGACAAAACAGAATCCATTGTTTCTAACTAGAACAGTCAGGCCTAACTATAGCATAGGTGGCTGGTGCATGACCTGAAGCCAATGAATTAGTGCTTTTCAATGATGCAATACAAGGGTTGGCTATGCCCTCTCCGGTGTGAATTGGTATTGAGATGCTGCTGCATGCTGGGACAGTGGACGGGAAAACCAACCAACACCCAGCAAGTATCAAGCACGAGTTCTATTCCTACGTGCTGTGGTAATGTGAACAGAAGAATATATGGTAAAGTCCTGGAAGTGGTGTATATCTCACCCAGGCTCTTCAACTGGGTGAGGTAAGCAAGATCCAGGCTGGTGCTGGCTTCAGCAAACATAGTTGCTGAAGCTATTTTCTTTAGTAATTCATGGGCTGGATTTTATTGGACTGGGGAAGGTAGGTTTGGTAGTGGGACCTCCCCAATCCAGGGCATTTTCCCCTAGCCTGAGGGATCTCCAGCTGTAGTAATCTGGGATTGTTAAAGGGAACCTGTCACCGGGATTTTGGGTATAGAGCTGAGGACATGGGTTGCTAGATGGCCACTAGCACATCCGCAATACCCAGTCCCCATAGCTCTGGGTGCTTTTATTGTGTAAAAAATAAAATAAAAACTGATTTGATACATATGCAAATTAACATAAAAGAGTCATGTCTTACTTGTGTGACCAGAGAAGTCATATTTTCAAGCTCTGACTCATCTCAGGTTTATTTGCATATGTATCAAATCGGTTTTATACACAATAAAAGCACACAGAGCTATGGGAACTGGGCATTGCGGATGTCCTCAGCATTATACCCAAAATCCCAGTGACAGGTTCCCTTTAAGGGGAAATAAAACACGTCCCAGGCTGTCAGTCTGGAGACAAGTCCAGGAGGCTGGCTGCCGTCCTGACTAAGAAAAGCCTGATGCTCAGTGTGACCTGTGTTTAATAGGAGAGGCAGATTCTGACCTGTATTAGTTGGTGCTCAGACGAGCAAGATTTTGTTTTGCAGTTTTTGCCGGAAATGTAAAGGCTGTTTATTTTGCCGTTTCCACCACAATAAAGTGGAACCTTATTTGAACTTTATCTCATAGTCTGCACAAGAATCTTGTCCCTGCTTGAGAGAGCAATGACAGTACATATACAGGTGAAACTTGAAAAATTAGAATATTGTGCAAAAGTCCATTTATGTCAGTAATGCAGCTTAAAATTAGAATTTTGTGAAAAGGTTCAATATTCTAGGCTCAAAGTGTCACACTCTAGTCAGCTAATTAGTCCATACCCCCTGAGCAAAGGGGACCTCAAAATTGTGACTTTGGGGTTTCATAAGCTGTAAGCTATAATCATCCAAATTATAATAAAGGCTTGAAATATCTCGCTTTGCCTGTAATGAGTCTCTCATATGTTAGTTTAACCTTTTAAGTATTACTGAAATAAATGAACTTTGCACAATATTCAAATTTTTCGAGTTTCACCTGTAGACTTGCTGGGTATCAGACCGTTGCCTTGATAACTGCCCCAATCGGCATCTCCCCGCACCCGGTGTCACTTTGGGCGAGAGAGAAGGGCTAGACAACCCCCTTTATAAAATGGGTTGCCCAGCTCAGTCGAGGAAAGGACAGGCCAGGCCAAACACCTGCAAAATAAAGGACACAGTTCACCTCTTCAATACCCCCCTGGATCCAGCGGTCCCCACCAAGCTGTCAGCATTTGCTGCAGCCAATCGGTGGCCTCAGTGGCATCTGCCATGTGTCAACAGGGAATTGAGTTTTGTTTGTTTAACTCATTTTAGAGCATTTGCCTCAATCCCCTTTAACCGGTTAATCATCTTTAAAATTGTGTCACAGTAAATTGACAGGCCTCCTCCTTTAGAAGCTCCCCTGCCCAACCAAACTTATAGGATAGCACAAACCTGATCAGTCTGCTCAGACATTGGTGGCACACCGCTAGGATATGCCACAATGTCAGATAGCCCAGAGATGGGACCAGCACCTATTTTCAGAAGTCCCCTAGAAATAAATGAAAAGCACCCCGAGCAAAAGCAGCCACTGCTCCATTCACTTCTATTGGACTACTGGAAATAGCTGAGCTGGCGCCCGGCTATTTTTGGATATTCCATAGAAATGAATGGAGGGCGGCCGCACATGCGTGGTGCACTCTTGTTCACTTGAACAGACACAACCCGTGTAAGCAACAAAACAGTCCCTGAAAGAGAATCTGTCGTTCAACTGACCCCTTTAATACAGAGGATCTATAAGATGTCCACAGTACGATGCTTCTGCAGAGGTTTCTGTTTGGGGGGCTGTTTAGAGGCATACGGTGCATTCTACTTATGCTGACAATCAGTCAAAATGTGGCTGGGACATCTTTCAGCACGAAGGCTGTGGCCATGGGTATGGGGCGCCCCTTACCCATCAGGCCGGGAGATGCCAAAATGAGCATCTAGTTTCGGCAACAGCACCTGCCGAACAAAATTAAGCTGTACCTTGTTATCTAGAGCTGCAATTTCTTGCTGGCTGGAAGTAGAGAGAAGAAAGGAATTCATCTGTGTTTTCAAAGTATCATCCACTTCAACATCGATATCATAGCAAGCGGTCTTCTTCTGATCATTTGGATCCACACTAGGAACACAGCACAATGCATGTTACAAGTCCGGGGGTCTAGAATCAGGTCGTAAGAAAATAAAAATGTACCTAATTTACCTAATGACATGATTGATTATGATTGGCTCCGGTGGCATAAGGAGGGCATGGAGCCTCTGCGGAAGCTCGGAAAACTTCATCCTCTGAGACTCAAAGATCTGTGGTGGCAAAGAGATGCAATGGTGAGAAGATGAGAAAAGGAAAAAGTGACAGCGCGGTTTAACGCAGAATGCAGCGCCCACCTGCTGGAGGTACTTGTCACAGAGGATAAACTCCCGTTCATGAGGGTCCTGAAGCTTATGAGTTTTGATATACTGCCATAGGGCTTGGATGATAACTGGACGAGTCTGGGTGTGGATACCAAGAAGACGGGCCAAGCGGGGGTCGAGCTTAAACTGAGGCGGCTGGAAAAGGACATAGAAATTGTAGAGAAGCTGCAGACAGCGTGAAAAGTGTTGCTACAAATGCATAGATGATGATTTCTCCAAACATACCTGATAATCTAGCATCAGTAACACAGTGCAGCGCACATTGACATCTCCTGGGCGCTTCACCTGAAACCCATCCGTCTCTTGTGTGGTCGGCGTTCTGTGCCACTGCAAGAAATGACCAGTACAGTTACTAAAAGTCTAATATACACCCATATTATAAAGGATGGATAATGCTGAAAATTCTATTTTCCATTCACTTTTAATCATAAACGTCAAATGTCCACGTCTCCTGCCATACTCCGTTGGAAGTACAAAGCACATGAAATCTGTGGTGTGGAGAATTCGCATTGGACCGGCTGTAATGTCCTGTATAGGAGGTTCATTCAGTATCATTTATGCCAGTTATGCCGGGTGTGAATGACGACTGAAATCTACTCCAGGTCTTAGCTGGAGAAGGCCTGCTGGAAGATGCTCCTAATTTATGACAAGGCCTACTCTTCATAATCCACCCAGTTCGTACTCCAATAAGGCTACTGTCACACTAGCGTTTTAGTTTTCCGCTATTGCGATCCGTCATAGGGGCTCAATACCGGAAAAAAACGCTTCCGTTTTGTCCCCATTCATTGTCAATAGGGACAAAACTGAACAGAACGGAGTGCACCAAAACGCATTCTGTTCCGTTTAGTTGCGCTCCAATACCGGAGAGAAAACTGAAACATGTTGTAGTTTGCTTTCCGTCCTGAGATGCGAAGCAAGACCGATCAGTCATGACCCACAATACAAGTCAATGGGTACGGATTTGTTTGCTCTGACACAATTAGCCACATCAGATACAGATCCGTCCTCCATTGACTTTCAATGGAGTTCATGACGGATCCGTTTTGGCAATGTTAAAGATAATACAACCGGATCCGTTCATAATGGATGCAGATGGTTGTATTATCAGTAAACGGAAGCGTTTTTGCTGAACCCTGCTTTATCCAGTAAAAACGCTAGTGTGAAAGTAGCCTAAGGATCGCTTGGTGCGCATGTCTACGGGAGGCAGCCCATAGAATACAACAGAAAAAGACCAGCCCTCGCTTTTGAGATTAAACTTAAATTTACTCCATTTCTTTACATCAAGACATGTAAGGCCTGCACCTAGTCATAAATTGAGAGTATGCTCAGGCGGTGCGTAAAACACTGATGTTTGATAAATGACCACCAATCTTTTATTTAGGTATTTTAACCTTTTGGGTGGACATACCTTTTCAATTCCTGGCAGCTGCTCCTTAGCACCAGACATCAAACTAGCCTTAGGCAAGGTTCACAACTGCATTAAAAGGCTACATGCACACGAACGTATTTTGTTTCCGTGTCAGTTCCTTTTTTTAGCGGATAGGATGCGGACCCATTCATTTCAATGGGTTAGCAAAAAATACGGACAGTATATCCATTCCCCGCAAAAAAATACAGAACATGTCCGCAAAACGGATAACAATAGGACAAGGGTAGGCACTGTTACAATGGATCCGCAAGAAAAGAAAAAACGGGTGACATACGGACGTTATGTGTTTTTTTTGCGGATCCGCAATTTGCAGACAGCAAAACACATAGGGTCGTGTGCATGTAGCCAAAGGATATGGACACCTTTGTAAAAATAAATAAAAAATTAAACATTTTTACACCAATTTAATTTGTGGAGAAAATAATTTCTCCAATTGGTTCTATTTATGTATCTTTTTTCGATTTTGCTCTACAGCCTGCGGTGCTTCCTATGCACAGCAGGCTGCTCTCAGCGAGTTTGCAGAGAGTCCGTCATCTGACAGATTTTCTGTAACTCCTGTGCACACGGGAGCGCGCACTGTCTCCCTCCTCCCCTCAAAATTGTTAAGGGGAGTATTTTTACTCTTCAGGAAAAAATGTAGTGCGACCTCTTCTTCAAACTGCAGACATAACCCCTTCCATGCCATGGTCCTTAGGGACCGCTGTATGGAAGGTGCTAACCGTTGGGCCGCTGCTCTGCTGTGGCAGCAGCCCGATGCCGCCGCCGCCCCCCCTTCCCCCGCAGTGTTGGACAGCAGTCCTCACCTCCATACAAGCCGTCACCCCCCACCCCTTCAGGATGGCCGGCGGTGCAACAAGCCCCCCACCCCCAAGTCAAGGCTTGCAGAGCGACAGCTGACACTCTGCTTGAAACGGCAGACATCAGTGCTGGCACAGATGTTGGCAGTTTAACCACTTCCATAAAGCGGTCCTTAGGGACCGCTGCATGGAAGGGATAAACATCGGGCCGCTGCTCTGCTGTGGTAGCTGCCCTATGCTTGAAGTGTAAACCATTGGGCTGCTGCTCTCCTGTGGCAGCGTCCCTTTGGTTACCATGGCAACCAGATGACTTCACATCATGGAATAGCCGAGCCTGATCAGGCTTACTGTGAATGAGAGTACACTGCAGTAGACTATACAGTGTACTGCAGTGTATTGTAGAGGCATCAGACCCACTGGATCTTCAAGAACCAAGTGAGTCAGAGTAAAAAAATAAATAAAAATAAAGATAAATGAAAAAAAAGCTAAAAAAATAACACACGTGCTAACCCGACTGGTTTACGCCTATTTTTTTTAATTTTAATAATGTGCCAAAAAAGCCACCACATTAAATCACAAAAAGTGTAAAACCAAGCGATCAAAAATGTATATGTGCCCCAAAATGGTACTAATCAAACAGACATCTCTTCTCCAGCAAAAAATGAGACCCTACCTAAGACCATAGCAAAAAAAAAAATTAAAAGGATTTCAGAAAATGAAAACACAAAAACATAAATAAAAAGAAATTGTGAATTCAAAATAAAATTTCAAAAATAGACATTAGGTATCACCGCATCGTTACGACCTGCTCTATAAAAATATCACATGATCTAATCTGTCAGGTGAACATTGGAAAAAAACTAAAAATAATAACTGTGCCAGAACAGCAATTTTTTGGGTTACATAAAAAAAAAAAAAAGTATATAGAAATATTTACACATACACAACTACCTCTAGCAAAAGATTTCTATACTGCAGGAATAACCCTAATAATGGCAGCACATCAGGCCAAATAGCAATATGGAGGTGCAGGCCAATGGATCCAGTAACAAATACAGGACAATATAAGAAAAAAATGGCAGCACTCTCTGTGGTCGCAACTAGGGATGAGCGAACTTGTGTTTCAAGTTTGGTGTACAAGGTTCAGGTTATGTAAGAATTCCTTTATGGATTCTGCTACCACGGACCATAACTAAGGGTCCATTCACACGTCATAACGGGTCTGCATCCGTTCCGCAATTTTGCAGAAGGGGTGCGGACCCATTCATTTTCAATTGGGCCACAAAAGATGCGGACCACCATGTGCTGTCCGCACTTCTGGTCCGCGCCATGGTTATGACTGTAGATTGCTGCACTAAGGTTATCAGCAGAAATATCCATCGTGTCTACAAATAATGGACTTTCTACAGAATGGAAAGTGAGATAGGAATAGATCTGCTGATTACAGGCTGCAGCATACAAGTGGCTGCTAGCTATGCAACAGGATATGGGGGCGGGGCAGCAGAGCTGTGCTATGTAACAGTATATATATGGGGGGGCAGCAGAGCTGTGCTATGTAACAGGATATGGGGGCGGGCAGCAGAGCTGTGCTATGTAATAGTATATATATGGGGGGGGGGGCAGCAGAGCTGTGCCATGTAATAGTATATATATGGGGGGGGGGGCAGCAGAGCTGTGCCATGTAATAGTATATATATATGGGGGGGGCAGCAGAGCTGTGCTATGTAATAGTATATATATGGGGGGGGGCAGCAGAGCTGTGCTATGTAATAGTATATATATGGGGGGGGGCAGCAGAGCTGTGCTATGTAATAGTATATATATGGGGGGGGGGGGCAGCAGAGCTGTGCTATGTAATAGTATATATATGGGGGGGGGGCAGCAGAGCTGTGCTATGTAATAGTATATATATGGGGGGGGGCAGCAGAGCTGTGCCATGTAATAGTATATATATGGGGGGGGGGCAGCAGAGCTGTGCTATGTAATAGTATATATATGGGGGGGGGGCAGCAGAGCTGTGCTATGTAATAGTATATATATGGGGGGGGGGGCAGCAGAGCTGTGCTATGTAATAGTATATATATGGGGGGGGGGGCAGCAGAGCTGTGCCATGTAATAGTATATATATGGGGGGGGGGCAGCAGAGCTGTGCCATGTAATAGTATATATATGGGGGGGGGCAGCAGAGCTGTGCTATGTAATAGTATATATATGGGGGGGGGGCAGCAGAGCTGTGCTATGTAATAGTATATATATGGGGGGGGGGCAGCAGAGCTGTGCTATGTAATAGTATATATATGGGGGGGGGCAGCAGAGCTGTGCTATGTAATAGTATATATATGGGGGGGGGGCAGCAGAGCTGTGCTATGTAATAGTATATATATGGGGGGGGGGCAGCAGAGCTGTGCTATGTAATAGTATATATATGGGGGGGGGCAGCAGAGCTGTGCTATGTAATAGTATATATATGGGGGGGGGCAGCAGAGCTGTGCCATGTAATAGTATATATATGGGGGGGGCAGCAGAGCTGTGCTATGTAATAGTATATATATGGGGGGGGGGGCAGCAGAGCTGTGCTATGTAATAGTATATATATGGGGGGGGCAGCAGAGCTGTGCTATGTAATAGTATATATATGGGGGGGGGCAGCAGAGCTGTGCTATGTAATAGTATATATATGGGGGGGCAGCAGAGCTGTGCTATGTAATAGTATATATATATGGGGGGGGCAGCAGAGCTGTGCTATGTAATAGTATATATATGGGGGGGGCAGCAGAGCTGTGCCATGTAATAGTATATATATGGGGGGGCAGCAGAGCTGTGCTATGTAATAGTATATATATGGGGGGGGGGCAGCAGAGCTGTGCTATGTAATAGTATATATATGGGGGGGGCAGCAGAGCTGTGCTATGTAATAGTATATATATGGGGGGGGGCAGCAGAGCTGTGCTATGTAATAGTATATATATGGGGGGGGCAGCAGAGCTGTGCTATGTAATAGTATATATATGGGGCGGGGCGGGGCAGCAGAGCTGTGCTATGTAATAGTATATATATGGGGGGGGGCAGCAGAGCTGTGCTATGTAATAGTATATATATGGGGGGGCAGCAGAGCTGTGCTATGTAATAGTATATATATGGGGGGGGGCAGCAGAGCTGTGCTATGTAATAGTATATATATGGGGGGGGGGGGCAGCAGAGCTGTGCCATGTAATAGTATATATATGGGGGGGGGGGCAGCAGAGCTGTGCTATGTAATAGTATATATATGGGGCGGGGCGGGGCAGCAGAGCTGTGCCATGTAATAGTATATATATGGGGGGGGGGCAGCAGAGCTGTGCTATGTAATAGTATATATATGGGGGGGGGCAGCAGAGCTGTGCTATGTAATAGTATATATATGGGGGGGGGCAGCAGAGCTGTGCTATGTAATAGTATATATATGGGGGGGGGGCAGCAGAGCTGTGCCATGTAATAGTATATATATGGGGTGGGCAGCAGAGCTGTGCTATGTAATAGTATATATATGGGGGGGGGCAGCAGAGCTGTGCTATGTAATAGTATATATATGGGGGGGGGCAGCAGAGCTGTGCTATGTAATAGTATATATATGGGGGGGGCAGCAGAGCTGTGCTATGTAATAGTATATATATGGGGGGGCAGCAGAGCTGTGCTATGTAATAGTATATATATGTGGGGGCAGCAGAGCTGTGCTATGTAATAGTATATATATGGGGGGGCAGCAGAGCTGTGCTATGTAATAGTATATATATATGGGGGGGGGCAGCAGAGCTGTGCTATGTAATAGTATATATATGGGGCGGGGCGGGGCAGCAGAGCTGTGCTATGTAATAGTATATATATGGGGGGGGCAGCAGAGCTGTGCTATGTAATAGTATATATATGGGGGGGCAGCAGAGCTGTGCTATGTAATAGTATATATATGGGGGGGGGCAGCAGAGCTGTGCTATGTAATAGTATATATATGGGGCGGGGCAGCAGAGCTGTGCTATGTAATAGTATATATATGGGGCGGGGCAGCAGAGCTGTGCTATGTAATAGTATATATATGGGGCGGGGCAGCAGAGCTGTGCTATGTAATAGTATATATATGGGGCGGGGCAGCAGAGCTGTGCTATGTAAGAGGATATGGGGGCGGGGCAGCAGAGCTGCATAACAGGATATGGGGGCGGGGCAGCTGTGCTGTGTAACAGGATATGTGGGCGGGGCAGCAGAGCTGCATAACAGGATATGGGGGCGGGGCAGCTGTGCTGTATAACAGGATATGGGGGCGGGGCAGCTGTGCTGTGTAACAGGATATGTGGGCGGGGCAGCAGAGCTGCATAACAGGATATGGGGGCGGGGCAGCTGTGCTGTATAACAGGATATGGGGGCGGGGCAGCTGTGCTGTGTAACAGGATATGGGGGCGGGGCTGTGGAGCTTGTGCATGTGAAATCAACAGGAACGCCCACAGAGCTGAGGAATGAGAAACAGTGAGTGAATCTGATATTAGAGCATTTCTGAGAGCATGTGAAGCAAAGCTGATACCAGTAAACAAACAAGAGCAATTGTATTATGTGCTGCATTACGGTAAGATATATGGTTGGTTACCTGGCCTGTGATGGGCACTAAAAATGACAACAAGTTGGATCAGTCATTTTAACAAAGTCTGTCAAGTTTCTATCATTTGACTAGAGGAAAAAGGGCTGCATGCTGCGCTACATTTTCTGCCATTTAGGACAGAATCTGCAGCTGAGCCTCCTGACAGATGTGAACCTAGCGTTACAATGGCATGAGCTAATATGGCTGTCTCACTTGCGCAAGTGGCGTTTATCATGAAGAGAAAGTTAATACAAGCCACTTCCTAATTTATTGTGATTGCCCATATTGCCGGCTGGATTAAATTTTCCCATTGCATTATACACTTCTCGTATTCACATGTTACGACCACACTGCAAATCAAGCAGCAGTGGTCGTGCTTGCACACTATGGGAAAAGACGTCAGCCTCTCTGGTGACATGCCTTTCCTATAGTGTGTAAGCACAGCCAATGCGGCTGGATTGCAGGGTGGTCGTAACCTGTGGATACGAGCAGTGTATAATGTGATGAATCCAACCAGCAAAGGAAGCAATATGAATAATCATAGTACATTAAGTAAGTGCCTTGTATTAACTCTCTCTAAATGATAAATGCCATTTGCTGAAGTGAGACAGCCCCTTTAAGAGGAACCCTATCCATAATACCCATTAGGGCATGGACGTCAGAGGGCAAAATGCACTCAAAAAATTCCCCTTCTACAAGTTATGATATACAATTCGGCTGCAGCACCCGGCTGGCAGGAGCTTCTGCTGGCAAAATGGCTTGTTTACCAGGGTTTCTAGTAGCCAGCCGGTACCTTTGATAGTAGTACAGTTTGATGCCCGATAGCAGGCACAGAGCGGCACTTGTCTGAATGGTAAATGATGTGTGGCAGAGTCTCAGCACGACTGGAGTTGTACTTTATTTCCATGTAGACTATTCCAACAATGAACGTCCTAATATACCTGCGAAACCGGAGTGCAAGTGTCTGTGGATGCACAGCAATGACTCGCTGCAGTAGCTGACATTACATTTCATCTGTATCTAAGAATACTGGCAGCAGTGACTGCAGGGGTAACATACACTCTACAGAAGCACAGCAGGCGGACATACCTCCACTAGATGATTATCTGGTCCATACAGGTCCTTGTCTAGTTCAATCACCAAAGACTTGAAAAAGGATGAAAATTTCCTCTTCTGTTTGGTGGCATCGTATTTGGACAAAGCAGCCTGCAACACAAAATGTCAAAAAATGTCAACATACTCGCCTAAAATAGTGCACACCGTCATATGATCTAATGCTGAATGCAGCTCTGAGGGGCTTCTACATACACAGCTCGCCCCGAGAGCCGCAGACAGGGCTGTGTAACCCAGCACCAGGTCCCCAATTCTACTGTACGCTGGGCATGCACATAAGATAACTGTTCGGCTGACGGCAATCTCTTCTGATCCCATGGATCTAAGAAAGCTGCTACTTATGTCACAAACACAAAAGGATCAGGCAGTTGAAGTTCAACGTGCCTGATCTTATGTCCCTCAACATCAGCCATTAGGGTAGGGTCAGGAGGCCCCAAACAGCCCCTGAAATACATAGTTTCTGCCAACAGAGATCTATAGTGTATGACCAGCTTTAGTCTGGCCATACACTTGAGGTACCTTAATTGGCCAAAAGGTATTCCTCCTGGTGCTCTAATAAAGATAGCCCAATCCCCTTTTCTTTGAAAACACCCTGAAGGCGAGATGGGGGTTTACTGATTCTCACTGAAGAGCCATAGCAGTGTTTGAAGGCTCGTTTTTTAGGCAATACTCTGTGGCAAAAAGTAAGCAAATTCATTGATACCAGCCAACCTCTCTGTAGAGTTTCATCAGTAAAGAGCAGGGTACTGGATGAGATGAAGCTAGGGGATGGATGTACTGTGTCTACCTGAAGAGAACATCAGTGTATGGAGACTTCTTTTAGAGGCCAGTCATATGCCATAGGTGACCAACTCAACAAGACACACTTACATCCTCAAGGAGACGGCCTTCTACACGCAGCTCCCACGATGCCACAGTCCCCTCTCCATCCTCAGCATCAGATTTAGCGGGGTTAAAGGTGTTAGAAATAAAGATCCGAAGTTTTCGTTTTTGCTATAAAAGAGGAAAAGACGACATATTAAAAGGATAACCCAACACTGCAACCCAAATCCGTTCATACAGCCACGAAACTGAACAATACCTTGATCGGCCTTTTCAAGGCTTCCTGAATATCAAGACGTTTCCTCATAATTGTCTGATCCAATTTCCTCTCAAAGGCCAATAAATCCATGTAAGCCTGAGATTCAGGTACCAACTCCCGAATCTAAGAAAGGGATAAGGGGGAAAGTCAGTAATAACCGTGCGCGGATCCAAGTGTATTAGCTAATCATCGCTCCGCCAATACTCACTCTCTGAGGTAGAATCTTGTCAGCCATCTTCTTCTTCTTAGCACTGGAAAATTTAAAGAGTAATGACATAAGTCTAGATGATGACTTCCCCTCAAGCACTCTGCAGCAACGTTTCGGCTAAGCATAGCCTTTGTCAAGCATATTAATCAGTTAAAACCACAGCCTATAAATAGCACATAGTAAATCCGCCCACACCGCTAAGCAACCAATAAGATTAAAGATTTATATATAATACACCTGTATAGGTAATCAACATACTCAAACACATGAACCAGCTGTCACAGAACATACCCACTTGAGGCCATCACCCAGAGAATTTCTCCATCCATCTAGCGTCCCATGGCCGGTAATGCGCATGTCCGCTTACGTCATCACATGCGCGACTGCTAGGCAGCGCACGTGTGACGTACCCAGATGAATCCAAACACAAAGTCCACGCTGGGCAGCATACATCATCAGGCGGCGGCCGACAAACGTCACAAGACCACTCCCACCTGGCATTCCAGAGTGGAGTATGCATGAGGGTTAAAGTGGGACTGTGCATAGGAGGCGATCGCACCACGTCAACGAACACGCCACCACTAGGCAGCATGCCTATGTCGCACCTAGATAAATCCAAACGCATAGTCCAAACTGAGCCGCATATATCATCAGGCGGCGGTCGGCAAGCGTCACGAGACCACTCCCACCTGGCGCTCCAGATTGGAATATGCATGAGGATCAAAAATGGGGGCGTGTACAAAGGGCAATCGCACCACTATAACATATAACAGCGTGCAAACAACGCTCCTTGGAGAGCACAGTAATAGAGCATATCAAAGCGCATCATCTGCACCACTGACGCCAAGATAGAATAAAGGGATATATAGGGCATGTATGCACAAAAGGGGTATAAAAAGACATACTGGAAAGGTAAGAGCCACTGGGTGTCAATCACAACCAGCGTTCTCACTAAGTGTACAATCACATTAGTGAGTGATATACCATATGCAGGCATGTGTGGAAAAAGCCATAGTAATCATTATGGTGCTATAAAACGGTGTGATAAGTACACATAATTAAAAGAAAAAAGCAAAAAATGCCACTACAGAGGAGGGACATGAAATCGAGTGTATGGAAAGGAAGTATAATGTTTAACTAATACCTGCCACATTAAACTCAAGGTTTAATCCAAATGGCTGTAAAGATTTGAGTGTGTAAATCCATTTAACATCGGGGTGATATTGGAGGAGGCACTTCAAAATTCTATCATAGATGATGGTTTGTACCAATATCTTATGGTGCCCCACCCTGTCACCCCGATGTTATACATACTCCCCAAGATCCACAAGCGATTGGTCGATCCACCGGGCCGACCGATTGTTTCTGGTAGGGGCTCGGTCTTCAACCCATTGTCTGTCTTTCTGGACAAGCTATTGCAGGTCCGGGCGACCTCCGCTCCATCCTATGTCAAGGATACTGGGCATTTTCTTTCTAAATTACAGGATTTACAACTGCCCACCCAATTTCTGTTGGTCAGTTTCGATGTAGTGTCCTTATACACATCAATTGACCACACATATGGGTTAGGTGTCGTCGATGTGGCCCTGACCGACATGGGGCTCTCCCCGGGTGTGTGCCGATTTGTCCTCCGCCTCCTGGAGGTGGTCCTGAAGAGGAGTTACTTCCTCTTCGGGGACACCTTCTACCAACAGCAGCGGGGTGTGGCCATGGGGTCCAACGTGGCCCCCACCTACGCTAACATCTTTATGGCCGAGGTGGAGGACAAACTCGTGTATCGCTCCCCTTTTTTTGGGAGAGTCCTGTGTTGGTGGCGCTACATCGACGACATCTTCATGATCTGGACAGGCACGAGGAATGAACTTGATGATTTTCATCTTCATTTGAATGCGGGTGTCCCTGATCTGCAGTTCACTATAACTGTTTCTCCTAGTGAATTGCAGTTTCTTGATGTGCGAGTCTATGTGATGGAGGGTCTTTTGTTTACGGACCTCTATCGGAAGCCTACTGACCGCAATACCTTACTAATGCATGATAGCTATCATCCACACAGAATGCTCGACTCCCTCCCTTGGAGTCAACTTTTAAGGGTAAAGCGAATTGTTTCGGACCAGGACACATGTGCGCAGAGGATTGACACAATGTGCACGCGTTTCTTGGAACGAGGTTACCCGAAACCCCTACTTACTCGAGCTAAGCGGAGGGTGATGCTGGTTGACAGGTGCACCGCACTACGAAAGTCAGAAAGGGCGGCCTCTGAGACTAGGGTTCCGTTTGTGTCCATCTACGGCCGGGACAGTGGCAACATTGCCAGCATCCTTAGAAAGGAATGGCATATACTCCAACGAGGATTGCCAGATATAGAAGTGTTTAAATCCCCGCCGTTGATGGCATACAGACGGAACCCTAGTCTCCGCGACACACTGGTTAAATCCGATGTGGGCGGTCAGTCACCGACACAAAAACTACTCGCACCACGCAAAAACGGGACTTATCCATGTTTATCTTGCTGTAACTGTAGCAACGTTCTCAAAGGTGAATTTTTCTCCCACCCGTATAGTGGAAAGAAATATAAAATCAAGGGCTATTACACCTGCAGGTCACGGGATGTAATTTATGTCATCCAGTGCCCCTGCAGCCTTATTTATGTTGGGGAGACCACTATGGAGATTAGAGAGCGTATTAACAAACATAAGAGTACTATACGCAAGATGAACATGGATAAGCCCGTTGCGAAACATTTCGTGGATGCGGGGCACTCTGTCAACCAGCTCCGCTTCAGGGTCATTGACAGTGTGGGGCCACTACGGAGAGGGGGCGATAGAGACACGATATTAAGGAAGAAGGAACTTAAATGGATTTACACACTCAAATCTTTACAGCCATTTGGATTAAACCTTGAGTTTAATGTGGCAGGTATTAGTTAAACATTATACTTACTTTCCATACACTCGATTTCATGTCCCTCCTCTGTAGTGGCATTTTTTGCTTTTTTCTTTTAATTATGTGTACTTATCACACCGTTTTATAGCACCATAATGATTACTATGGCTTTTTCCACACATGCCTGCATATGGTATATCACTCACTAATGTGATTGTACACTTAGTGAGAACGCTGGTTGTGATTGACACCCAGTGGCTCTTACCTTTCCAGTATGTCTTTTTATACCCCTTTTGTGCATACATGCCCTATATATCCCTTTATTCTATCTTGGCGTCAGTGGTGCAGATGATGCGCTTTGATATGCTCTATTACTGTGCTCTCCAAGGAGCGTTGTTTGCACGCTGTTATATGTTATAGTGGTGCGATTGCCCTTTGTACACGCCCCCATTTTTGATCCTCATGCATATTCCAATCTGGAGCGCCAGGTGGGAGTGGTCTCGTGACGCTTGCCGACCGCCGCCTGATGATATATGCGGCTCAGTTTGGACTATGCGTTTGGATTTATCTAGGTGCGACATAGGCATGCTGCCTAGTGGTGGCGTGTTCGTTGACGTGGTGCGATCGCCTCCTATGCACAGTCCCACTTTAACCCTCATGCATACTCCACTCTGGAATGCCAGGTGGGAGTGGTCTTGTGACGTTTGTCGGCCGCCGCCTGATGATGTATGCTGCCCAGCGTGGACTTTGTGTTTGGATTCATCTGGGTACGTCACACGTGCGCTGCCTAGCAGTCGCGCATGTGATGACGTAAGCGGACATGCGCATTACCGGCCATGGGACGCTAGGTGGATGGAGAAATTCTCTGGGTGATGGCCTCAAGTGGGTATGTTCTGTGACAGCTGGTTCATGTGTTTGAGTATGTTGATTACCTATACAGGTGTATTATATATAAATCTTTAATCTTATTGGTTGCTTAGCGGTGTGGGCGGATTTACTATGTGCTATTTATAGGCTGTGGTTTTAACTGATTAATATGCTTGACAAAGGCTATGCTTAGCCGAAACGTTGCTGCAAACTGCTCTGTATGACCTGTTATGAGGAGTGTTCCTAAATAAAGAAGCTTTTTGGTGAGACGCTGCTGTCGCCTTCCATTTCTACTACATGCCATTGGACCGCTTTGGATCTGCGATCTCCTGCTCAGCTGTTGCGCTATCACCATTTTGTGCTCTCCAGACGCCGCACGTGTTGCTGCTCCTGAACACATTTATTTTACCTTCCCCTCAAGCACGTCACAGGTACAGCCATCAGAAACCATCCTAATCATGAAGAAAGCTCAAGAGGGACTCAGTTTGATCCCTGTTCCCCGTATGCGTTTTGCACCTTAGAGACCTAGCAATTTTCATTTTTGATGTTCGCATTGTATAACTATTCATTAACTATAATATAGCTTTAGTCTATAGCTTTTTTTTTTTGGGACGATATAGCAGTATGAGGCTTGTTTTGTGCAGGACATGTAGTCTTTAATGCCACCATTTTGAGGTACACAGTCATTAATTAAAAAAGACCATTTGTTTTCCAGTTGGTCTCCGGATTCCAGTGCACTTTTTTTTCCTTCAATTGGTCCCTCTGTTCCTCCGCTACAGCCCCTGTTCCTTTTTTGGCGCCCGATATATAAATCCGTAGTAAAGGTACAGGGAGGAGGAGACCTCAGCTCTCCTCGGTAGGCGCTATCCTCTCCCTCACTGTGACACTGCAGAAGATAGGCTGTTTTTGCAAGATTTACCGAATGTTACAAGTTCAGCCAGTGTAAACAAGTTACTCCGGGGCGTCTTTACCTCCGGTCATAGTGGCGATGGCTCCAGGTGGACTTCCTTACAGGGTCAGATCTTGCAAGAAGAGCAAGTCTTCTGCATCGCTGAGAAGTGGTCCACATCAATTAAGGAGGAAGGCAATGCCGACTGAGGAGAGCCAAGGTCTGCCTTCTCCCTGAATAAAAGGCATTGGGTTCCAAATAAAAAATAATGACAGGTCCTCTAAATTTTATTAACTCTTTCTTGGGAGGACTGGGGGGAACAAAAACAAAAAAAAAACAGCAATACGGCCACTGACTGTTTTGTGACATTAATTTAGTCACTTTCACAGGGATAATATATATATATATAAAAATTGTCACTATTTTTGACAATAAAGCCAGTTAAAAAACAAACTATGGAGCTGTGTGAGGGCTTCATTTTTACAAGATTACTTGTAGTTTATTTGTTATAACTTTGGGTAACAGTTCACACAGCGTTCACTGTGTGAGATAAATTATGTCATATACTTGTGGGAGTTACAGATGTGGAAAAGGTTTGTGCCTTTTTAACTTGGAGTTTTTTTGTTTTGTTTTTTTAAGAAAACATTTTTTTTAAAACCATTAGTCCCACAAGAGGACTTTGCAATCCTCCAATAATACACTGTACTATTTATGTAGTACAGTGTATTATGCTATTAGAAGGACACTGTCAGGCAAACTATTAGGGCATATACATGGGACAGACCTGGGGCCTCATCATTGGACCTTAGGCTGCCATGTGCATACGGCGATCTCATTCGCGGTGGTGTTGTTGCCTGACAAAAAGGAGCCCCCTCCCTCAGAAACCACTAAGATGCTGCAGTTACTATTGACCAAAGTATCTAAAGGATTAAATGGCCGGCACCTGTACTTCTGCAATCCAGCAGCCTGGCTGTCTTCAGAGAGCGGACCACAAAAAGGCATCTCAGTGGTCATTAAGAGGTTAAAGGTTCAGAACAGAACAGTTTGCAGAACAGAAAACTAATCCTGTGAAGGTCAAAGAAGTAGTAGAGGGGATCGGCTCTACTAATGTAGAACGGACAAGGAGAAGGTAGATGTGAGAAAGAAAAAAAATCTGCATTAGATGAGGGTAAATGAATGCACACTGAGGAGCCCATGTAAGGGCGAATTCACATACGCCAGATTAGTTGCAAAAAATTCTGCGTCTATCGTGTTTATCCGAACAGGGCTTGCAGAAATCTACCTTCTTACTGCAGTGAGAAACCCACTCACTATAAAGGAACTGATTTCCAGTCGAGGAAACTTCTGCAAAAAATAAACTGCCATATGTGAATTCACCCTTATAAGCAGACTGGGCATCATCACCTACTGTATTTTCCCTGTGTTGATGTCAGGGTGTCATGCACCGACTTACTGGGTGCCATCACAAGTCTTTTCGGCCACCTTTAGGTGCGTACCTCTTGTTGATGGCACCAGTGTGGACAGAAGTGGGAGTCCAAACCTGAATTTCTCCCACTTGTAAAGAAAATGAACACAATTATAATAGTGAACCACAGATTCCTTGCTACAGTAGTGACGGCTCACTAAGGTGGTAGAGACCCACATGACATGATAACACGCTGGGCTACGTCAGGTGCCTCCTGCCTCAGAGGAGCATTACCTGTGATTCCTATTCTGAGCCGCTTGTTGTTGCTGCACTTGCTGAATCTGTTGAGGTCCGGGCCGTTTGCGGGATTGGTCCATGCCTGACTGAGCCATCCCTGGACGGGCAGCTGGACTCCCTCCATAACCTGGAGGACCCATGGCTGGTCCCTGAGGGGTCATCCGACTGCCTGGAAGCATCCCAGGCCGCTGTTTGAAATGAGAAGAGGTGTGTTAGCATGGACCGGATACAAATCTGTGACAGACAACTCTTCTACTTTACTGGCTGGAGAGATGGAAGGAACTAGGACTGCAGAATCAGACTACATGGGACTTATGGAGACACATGGACCTGAGCAGGAGCTGCAGACTGCAAATATTCTGGACTAGAAATTTCCAATCACATGGCTTTGCTTTTAGATTGGGAAAAAGAAAACAGTTGTGAAGGCCAAAATAGTTTAAAGGGGTTATGCAACACTAAACTTTTTTTCTTTTCTTTGAGTGGCCCGACTCGTGGTTGGGTTCATACTTACCTGGTCCCCGCTGCACTGCTCTATGGCCACCTTCGCAAGTCTTGGGAATCAACATCCTGTTGATGGGATGACACATGACTGCTGCAGACAATTACTGATGGCAACAGTGACAGGATGTGACCCAGTGACATACCACACGGGTGACAGGTCACTGCTGTGGCCAGTAATTGGCTGCAGTGGTCACGAGACACCCGTCAGCAGGATGTTGATGCAGGACCTGCGGAGGTGGACATGGAGCGAAGCAGCTGGAATCCAGCAGTGGTGACCACTCTGAGGTCTGCTAAAAATAAATTTAGTGGATAACCCCCTTTAAAAAGCCACATATGGATAATCCATGCGTCCATCACCCAGTACATAGCTCAACGCCCTCAGTAATTCAACCACGTTGTGTGGGACAGGGAGCATGAGGTGCCGGGCTGGTTCTAGCTTTGTTAGAAAGAGACTGTCATGTACTGTATGATGTCAGATTTTCATTTTTTACATTATTCATGGGATAAACCCTTTAAGACTAATATGACATAGGCTACTTTCACACTAGCGTTCGGGCGGATCCGTTCTGAACGGATCCGCCCATAATAATGCAGACGGAGGCTCCGTTCAGAACGGATCCGTCTGCATTATATTAGCTAAAAAAAGCTAAGTGTGAAAATAGCCTGGGACGGATCCGTCCAGACTTTCAATGTAAAGTCAATGGGGGACGGATCCGCTTGAAGATTGAGCCACATTGTGGCATCTTCAAACGGATCCGTCCCCATTGACTTACATTGTAAGTCTGGACGGATCCGCACGGCCAGGCGGACACCCGAACGCAGCAAGCAGCGTTCAGCTGTCCGCCTGTCCGTGCGGAGGCGAGCGGAGCGGAGGCTGAACGCCGCCAGACTGATGCAGTCTGAGCGGATCCGCCTCCATTCAGACTGCATCAGGGCTGGACGGCTGCGTTCGGGTCCGCTCGTGAGCTCCTTCAAACGGAGCTCACGAACGGAAACCCGAACGCTAGTGTGAAAGCAGCCATACGTGTATTCAGTCCAGGAAACCTGCTCTGTGCGAGGGCTGCATTTCGTGGAGCGAAGACGGCTGCTCTGACCAAACGCAAAGCATCATCATGATTTCTGCACCAGTCAGACAGGAACACAGCCTGATAAGTCAATATGATGCTGGGAGTTCAGTCAGAAGGGCAGTGTCCGGTCCGGTAAATACGACCATGACACGGAGTATGTTACCCACTCTGAACACGTCCGTGTGAAATAAACCTAAAGGACCTAAAATGTATTAGGAACATTGTATCCGAGACCACACTTAGGCCCCTTGCAGACGAGCGATACGGATTAGGTCCAGATGCGTTCATTTAAAAATGTGCGATTTCGCAAGCAAGCTCATTCTGTTTTGTCTGCGATTGCATTTAGTTTTTATCGCGCGGGTGAAATGCGCATTGATGCGGTTTTTCACGAGCGTGATAAAAAACTGAAGGTTTAAAAAAAAAAACCTTCTCTTAGCAACCATCCGTGAAAAACGCATCGCATCCGCACTTGCGTGCGGATGCGATTTTCACGCAGCCCCATTCACTTCTATGGGGCCAGTGTTGCGTGAAAAAACGCAGAATATAGAGTATGCTGCGATTATTACGCAACGTACAAGCTCACATGCAGATCTATGCGTTTCCCTAGTTGGATAACCCCGGGTATCCTCATGCTGCAGCCGACTTCGGTCTGTCCTGGACTACTGCTTCCTCTGGTATCAGTTACCCTGGACGCTCCAGTGATCCTATCAGGGCCCCGACACCGTTACAGATTGACCAACCCAACACGTGATTCCCAATTTACCAATTCCCAGGAACATCTACTTATATCTCGACCTCAAGACAAATCTTGCAGTAGGGATGAAAAGGGAAAAAAGCGATGATATTCTATACTGACTGAGAGCTGGTGACATTTTTCGGTCAGCATCCGTGAGCAAGCTGAAGATTGGTATACTTTCCTCACTGTAAGCCCCCTTCCACACCTCGTGGTCCTCATGGATAGTGCATGTGTCCACCGACTTTAAAGGAGTTCTCTGGGCTTTTAATATTAATGACCTATTCTCAGGATAGATCATCAATATCGGATCAGTGGGGGGTCTGAGACCTGGCACCCCTGCCGATCAGCTGTATAAAAGGAAGGTGCACGCTGTATGAGTCTGCCGTCAACCGTCTCTCTTCCTGCTCACTGCTGCTATGTCAATGGCAAGCAAGAAGAGAGACAGGAGTTGGCACGTGCGCACAGCGCGCAGCCTTCTCTTCATACAGCTGCCAGGTGCCGGACCCCCACCGATCTGATATTGATGACCTATTCTAAGAATAGGTCAATAATAAAAGCCTGGAAAACCCCTTTAATGTGTATTCACACATCAGTGGTTTTCCACGGACCGTGGTGACAGGTCTGAAGCATGCCCTATTTTGTTCCACGATTATAGTCTATGGGTCTGTGAAAACCAAGGACGGCAACCATGTTCTGGACCACAGATAGGAGATGCTCTGGAAATTAATTTTCAGCCTAGCAGTGTCCATGGAATATGGATGACACACACAGGGCAAAATAAAATAAAAAATGGACCAAACATGGATCCCTCATGGACATCTTCCCGGATGAACTTGTGAACAAGGCTGGCCCTAGAAATACAATGTCGGCTGGATCTGGCGTCCATCTAATGTGTATCCGGGTGTCCTGACTCTAGCCGACACCTGATGCCAGGGTAAAGAAGAGCCGGGCATGTTGGATTTTCCTTTTTAAAGAGCTTACTCTCCTCTCCACACATGCATGCCGAGCAAGCATGTGTATGTGGGGGCCAGGAGGAAGTGTAGGCCATGTTAGGCTACTTTCACACTTGCGGCAGGACGGATCCGACATGCTGTTCACCATGTTGGATCCGTCCTGCGGCTATTTCGCCATGCCACCTCTCGGTCCCCATTGACTATAATGGGGACGGGGGCGCAGCACGGCAAAAGGCCGCCGGACTAAAATTACTGCATGTCAGGCTTTTTAGTCCGGTGGCTTTCGCCGTGCTGTGCCGGAGCTCTGCCCCTTCCCCATTATAGTCAATGGGGACGGAGCGGCGGCACGGCGAAATAGCCGCAGGACGGATCCGACATGGTGAACAGCCTGTCGGATCCGTCCTGTCGCAAGTGTGAAAGTAGCCTTATACAGTAATGGGGGTCTGCTGCTGCTATGAGGACCGCGGAGGACCTGGTAGTGTGAAATCACACAGACCTGTCATTGAGCCTTCACAGGCGGCACATTTTGTAGAAGAAAATGTCTGACTGAAAACCGGTTCATTTACGTGAATGGGGCTGTTTTGGCGATGAGCACGTGGATTTCTGCTGGACCCAATCAGGGAAACGGAACCAATTATCAGTTGCAGAAATTTGTGTGTGAAGGCGCCCCCAGAACTGACGCTCTACTGAATAAACAGCGCACATCGACGTATAGCACTTGTACAGGCTGATGGTTTATAGACATGGGGCACATCCCATAAAACAGACATTAGTTTCTCTAACTGTGCCCTGCCATGGGGTATGACACCGGGGCACAACAGTCCCTCCAGCTGCTGCAAAACTACAACTCTCAGCCGGCGGCTGGGAACACACTGGGTATTTCAGTGAAGAGCCCGAGGGGCAGGAGACGGCCATGCTGACAGAAGGACAAGCGCTATACAGATAAATGGCACCAGTCACCGCCTTATAGAGGAGATCGGCCGGGCACCATGCCAGATGCCACCATAAACCAGGGCACACATATTAATGGAAGAAAGCAAGTATGCCATGGCCAGACGCCTCTGTTCAAATCCAACATGGCTGATACTTCTCATCTCCATTGTCTCACTTCAGCAAGTGGCATTTATAACAAAATTTAAGTTATTCCAAGGCCTTTACTAATGTATTGTTATCACCCATATTGCCTCCTTTGCTGGCTGGATTCATTTTCCCATCACATTATACACTACTTGTTTCCATGGTTACATCCACCCTTCAATACAGCAGAGGTGGTCGTGCTTGCACACTATAGGAAAAAGCACCTCTGGGGTGGCCGGGACCGTGGGAGCGCACACAGGCTGGTGCTTTTTCCTACAGTGTGCAAGCACGACCACCTCTGCTGTATTGAAGGGTGGTCGTAACCATGGAAACCAGCAGTATATAATGTGATGGAAAAATGAATCCAGACAGCAAAGGAGTTATGGACAATCACACTATATTAGTAAGTGTCTTGTATTAACTTTCTCTACACCAGGGATGCTCAACCTGCGGCCCTCCAGCTGTTTCAGAACTACAACTCCCAGCATGCCTGGACAGCCTACAGCTGGAGGGCCACAGGTTGAGCATCCTTGCTCTACACGATAAATGCCGTTTACTGAAGTGATCAGTGGGTTTGACAGACACGTGTGCGGCCAGCTTCACTCAATGGGGGTATCCCCATCTGGGACATTGAGGGGTCCCACTTCCCACCTGTCACAGTGGCGCTCGCTTGGCTATTTTCAGACCTTCCAATGTGATGAACAGGGGGTTACGCAGTGTGCTCTCCTTCACGTCGGGAGCCCTGTCCTCTGGGTAGCAGTGGGACCCGAACCTAGCTGACACTGATGACATAGGCTAGTGAAAGGCCAGCAATGTCCCAGGTGCGCTAACCCCTTCAACCCTGCTTCCAGCGCGGATCTCCTGCCACACACAAGACCTTATCCACGTGGCAGCCTATGGGTTTATCCACGCATACAGTTTATAATGGACTGTGAATATCAGCTGTCAAATAAATACTATGTCCATGTTCACATCCCCCACACAAGTCACGGGGTCGTTGTAAGGGTACTTTCACACTAGCGTTTATCTTTTCCAGTGTTGAGTTCCGTCACAGGGGCTCTATACCGGAAAAGAACTGATCAGTTTTATCGCCATGTATTCTGAATGGAAAGTAATCCGTTCAGGATGCATCAGTTCAGTCCCTCTTACGTTTTTGGCTGGAGAAAATACCCCAGCATGCTGCAGTTTTCACTCCGGCCAAAAATTCTAAACACTTGCTGGATCCGGCATTAATTTCCATTGAAATGTATTAGTACATAAAAATTGCTGCATCCGTTCAGCTACGCGCAGACCTTTAAATCTGAAAAAAATAAATAAAATATATATATATATATCAGATCCGTTTTTCCGGATGACACCGGAGAGACGGATCCGGCATTTCAATGCATTTGTCAGAGGGATCCGGGGAGATCCATGGTAGAAACCTGAGGGTCAGATCATAATGTGACGGGGGCTCCAGCTGCCAGGACCCCCATGACACTATAATTTGGAGGAGCTGATCGCCACGTCAGGGGACAATAGCGGGCATCAATGGGAAGAGCCCAGTGGAAAGTGTCAACCAGAGCGGCCATGGTGACAAGTGCAGGGTCTCCCTGTATGACCACTTGCTGGCCAAGTCTACCACTGGTGTGAGTGTGGTACATGGGATGGATGGTCTGCTGTACCATGCACCCCTCCCCCATCCTGGTAAAGAAGCCGCTAGAGGACTGGTCCTCGCCTCCATCATCCACATCTAAAGGCCAGGGAGGCTCCTGCAGAGCACAAGAGCGCCGCCACCGGCTGCAGGAGAGCCGGCAGCCCCACAGACCTCAGCAGAAACCCACATCTGCCCTCTCTTACCGGGTAAGCTGCTCCGGGCATAGGAGATCGGTACATGCCTTGTCCTGGGGCGGGGCCCATCCTTACAGCCGGGCCTGGCGTTCCAGGGCCCAAAGCGGCCACCGCTGGCCCGGATCCCCCCGGAGTCACCGATTGGAAACCAGCCCGCGCCGCCATCGCTTTGCAACAATGGGGCCGGAACCGGAAGTACCGTACCACACAAGGGGGGCCGAGAGGCTGGCAGAACGGCGCTTAGCGTGAGCAGAATCAAAGTCCGGAAGTAAGCAAGCGCCATTTTGGTTGAGGGCGAAGCACGGGATGCTGTGTATTACTTTACGATGTGACAGCTCCTTGGTCGCCATTTTGGAAAATGGCAACTCAAATGAGTTTTATATGTAGATAGGTAATTATGTTATCTTCCGGCTTCGCCATTCCTGCTCGTTTATAGAGAGTCCGTGTCAGCCCTAATATATAAGCCAGCTGCTGTAAGGATTCAGCGGAATGGTATATCCGTGTGGCGACGTGTTAGGACACGCCAGAAACAGCAATGGACGACGCCATTCTTGTTTTGAAAAAATACTTCCGGTCGGACATAGATTACTGAATGAATGAATGCGGCGGTGTACTGCTGCGCCCAGGGGCTGACGCGTCGCACATGCGCAGTTCATTGCAGGGAGGCCTCATGGCGCCCTCTTCTGGTTGTCTACTGCTAAACTGCTGACGTAACAGTTTTCCCGCCAAAAGTTCAGCGTTATTGCCAGGACGTGCTATTGTAGAACCATAGAGCTTTCATTTGGTGGTATTCATTGCTGCTGACATTTTTACTTTTTTTGTTATTAATCTAAATTTACCGAAATTTTTCACTTCCAGTTGTAATAAAAAAAAAAAAAAAACATCTATAGATAAATTTTTCTCTAAATTTATTGTTCTACATGTCTTTGATTAAAACAAAAATGGTTTGGGTAAAAGTTATAGCGTTTACAAAGTATGGTACAAAAATGTGAATTTCCGCTTTTTGAAGCAGCTCTGACTTTCTGAGCACCTGTCATGTTTCCTGAGGTTCTACAATGCCCAGACAGTAGAAACACCCCACAAATGACCCCATTTCGCTGATGGCCATAGTGAGTTCATGGAAGTTTTTATTTTTTGTCACAAGTTAGCGGAAAATGATGATTTTTTTTCCCTTACAAAGTCTTATATTCCACTAACTTAAGACAAAAAAAATAAAAAATTTTAGGAACTCGCCATGCCCCTCACGGAATACCTTGGGGTGTCTTCTTTCCAAAATGGGGTCACTTGTGGGGTAGTTATACTGCCCTGGCATTCTAGGGGCCCTAATGTGTGAGAAGTAGTTTGAAATCAAAATGTGTAAAAAATGGCCGGTGAAATCCAAAAGGTGCTCTTTGGAATGTGTGCCCCTTTGCCCATCTAGACTGCAAAAAAGTGTCACACATCTGGTATCGCCGTACTCAGTAGAAGTTGGGCAATGTGTTTTGGGGTGTCATTTTATATATACCCATGCTGGGTGAGAGAAATATCTCGGCAAAAGACAACTTTTCCCATTTTTATTATACAAAGTTGGCATTTGACAAATTTTGGCACAAAATAAAAAATCCGCTAACTTGTGCCAAAATGTTTTCTAAATGGAGCCTTACAGGGGGGTGATCAATGACAGGGGGCTGATCAGGGAGTCTATATGGGGTGATCACCACCCTGTCATTGATCACCCCCCTGTAAGGCTCCATTCAGACGTCCGTATGTGTTTTGCGGATCCGCTGTGTTCGTCTTTTGCGTATCCACGGATCCGCAAAACACATACGGACGTCTGAATGGAGCCTTACAGGGGGGTGATCAATGACAGGGGGGTGATCAGGGAGTGTATATGGGGTGATCACCCCCATGTCATTGATCACCCCCCTGTAAGGCTCCATTCAGACGTCTGTATGTGTTTTGCGGATCCGATCCGTGGATCCGTTAAACACATACGGACGTCTGAATGGAGCCTTACAGGGCGGTGATCAATGACAGGGGGGTGATCAGGGAGTCTATATGGGGTGATCACCCCCTCTGTCATTGATCACCCCCCTGTAAGGCTCCATTCAGACGTCCGTATGTGTTTTGCGGATCAGATCCGTGGATCCGTAAAACACATACGGATGTCTAAATGGAGCCTTACAGGGGGGTAATCAATGACAGGGGGGTGATCAGGGAGTCTATATGGGGTAATTACCCCCGTGTCATTGATCACCCCCTTGTAAGGCTCCATTCAGACGGCCGTATGTGTTTTGCGGATCCGATCCGTGGATCCGTAAAACACATACGGAAGTCGGAATGGAGCCTTACAGGGGGGTGATCAATGACAGGGGGGTGATCAGGGAGTCTATATAAGGGGGTGATCACCCCACTGTCATTGATCACCCCCCTGTAAGGCTCCATTCAGACGTCCGTATGTGTTTTGCGGATCCGATCCGTAAAACACATACGGACGTCTGAATGGAGCCTTACAGGGGGGTGATCAATGACAGGGGGGTGATCAGGGAGTGTATATGGGGTGATCACCCCCCTGTCACTGATCACCCCCCTGTAAGGCTCCATTCAGACGTCCGTATGTGTTTTGCAGATCCGATCCATGGATCTGTGGATCCGTAAAACACATACGGACGTCTGAATGGAGCCTTACATGGGGGGTGATCAATGAAAAGGGGGTGATCAATGACAGGGGGGTGATCAGGGAGTCTATATGGGGTATCAGGGGTTAATAAGTGACGGGGGGGTGTAGTGTAGTGTGGTGCTACTTATTACAGAGCTGCCTGTGTCCTCTGGTGGTCGATCCAAGCAAAAGGGACCACCAGAGGACCAGGTAGCAGGTATATTAGACGCTGTTATCAAAACAGCATCTAATATACCTGTTAGGGGTAAAAAAAAAATCGCATCTACAGCCTGCCAGCGAGCGATCGCCGCTGGCAGGCTGTAGATCCACTCTCTTACCTGCCGATCCTGTGAACGCGCGCACCTGTGCGCGCGCTTTCACAGGAAGTCTCGCGTCTCGCGAGATGACGCATAGATGCGTCACTCTGCCTGAGACAGCCGCCTCCGGACCGCGATCCTGCGTTAGGCAGTCCGGAGGCGGTTAAAGTGGTTGTCCCATGAAAAATATTCTGCAGTTTTCAACCCAGCACTCGGCCCCCCACCCCCTCCCCCAAGAGTGGGGGGAAAATATCAGTGCGTCATATAGGGCGAATATTAATGAGGGCTTCCATTACAGAAGCACTTACAGTACAGTAGGACTGGGGAGCGGTGAATACAGCGCTCCCTGTGCAGGTGCTCGGCGCTCCCTGGTCTTTTCCTGCTGGCAGCACACGCTGCTCTGTGACCTGCGCTCAGCGTGAGGACGTAGGTTTGCTCTGTAACCTCACGCTGTGCGACGTCGAGTCACAGAGCGATAGAAAGGACGCTGGACGTCAGGAGCGACCACGCAGGCCAGAGCAGGAGTGAGTTGATTATTATTTTTTGGTCCTATTTATATGGGGTTCTCATCTAAGGACTGATTGGGGGTCTGCCCTGAGGTCTAATTAACACAGAGGGTCTGATCTGAGATCTGAGCTGGTTTTTAATTAACATTGGGGGTCTGAGCGGAGATCTGATTAACATTGGGGGTCTGAGCTGAGAACTAATTAAGGGCTCATGCCCACGAGCATAAGCTCTCAGTGCCCGTGCTGCGGACGCACTACTTTTTTGCAGAATGAAACCCCACAAAAGCACTCTGTAGTGTTTCCATTCCGTGGTTCTGTTCCGCACTACATCTCTGGATTTGCGGACCCATTCAAGTGAATGGGTCCTCATCCGTGATGCGGAATGTGTACACGGCCGGTGCCCCGTTTATTGCGGACCCGCCATATGCGGGCCGCAATACGGCCACGACGGGGCAACGGCCATGGGCATAAGCCCTAACATTGGGATTCCGATCCGAGATCTGATTAACTTCCGTCCCGGCATGCTGGGATGGAAGTGTTCCTGAAATTTTAAAGCAAAGACGGCTGTGTCAAAGACCGGCAATTATTGGAGAAAGCTCAAGTGATACTAAGCTTCAACAAGCGTACAATTTGCTGATGACACGAAGCTCCAACAAGCATGTAGTCAGTTGATATCCGGCTTATTGCGAACCTCCAAGCCCGCACAAAGACAAGAGGACATCGATTAGATTGAGGTAACACCAACACAATTGCAACAACAGGTGGGATGCCACCTTGGTACGTTACCGCACTGTGCCCCTTGATCCCCTCTGTCTTTTCTAAGGACTTGTGACATTCACTTATACGCTACTGAAAGCCAGCAGCAATACTATACGGAATCACGATTATTTATGAATACGAGAAGCTTTTATGCCCAGTCTTTCCGGTGGAAACCTGTCCAAGTTTCCGAATTTAAAACTTTTCTGGGCCTTCTCCTCAACATGGGCCTGACAAAAAAAGCATGAATTGCGGTCATATTGGTCCACGAACCCAATTCATCACATGCCCATGTTCTCTGCTGCCATGTCCAGGACACGATTTGAGACCATCCTGCGTTTCCTGCACTTTAGTGACAACAGCACCTCTCGTCCCAGAGGCCACCCAGCTTTTGATGTTAATAAATTTATTGCGTAGCGGCCTGTTTTTTTTTTGTTTCGTTTTTTTACCTTCTAGGTGGACCAACCGATCGACCAGCTGCAGCACTGATGTGCATTCTGACAGAAGCATTGCGCTGCTGTCAGATTACACAAAAGTCGGTGTATGCGGCGCTGCAAGACGAGATTTCTCCTCTGCAGTAAAAAAGATACGTTTGCCGAGGCTTATGAGCTGAGGGGCAGTGTTCATATGCTTTGGCAAACACTTTGTATATGAAAAAAGAATAATATAATTCCGGCAATGATTTATTCATCCACATCGATTGATGTGAATGGAGAAATCGGATTTGCCAGGGCATACGGGCTGAGTGGGTATGGATGTTGGGCGGAGCTCCTATGTCCTGGCAGACGCCTTTCCCCTCGTTTTTTTTTTTTGCACATTTTTGGGCAAAGATTTTTTCTTCCAAATTGATTGATGCGAATGAAGAAATCTGTGCCGTTCATTTTTTCTTTCAGCCCAGAGGCTGAACGGAAAAAAAAAAATCTCATTACCCGTATGCTCAATATAAGGAGAATAGCAGAAACTCCTAATGCTGGCCATACATGTAATGATTGTGGAGACCCTCAAATGCCAGGACAGTACAAACACCCCACAAATTACCCCATTTTGGAAAGAATACACCCCAAGGTATTCGCTGAGGGGCATATTGAGTCCATGAAAGATTGAACTTTTTGTCCCAAGTTAGCAGAAAGGGAGGCTTTGTGAGAAAAAACAAAAAAAATCAATTTCCGCTAACTTGTGCCAAAAAAAAAAATCTTCTATGAACTCGCCATGCCCCTCACGGAATAACTTGGGGTGTCTTCTTTCCAAAATGGGGTCACATGTGGGGTATTTATACTGCCCTGGCATTTTAGGGGCCCTAAAGCGTGAGAAGAAGTCTGGAATCCAAATGTCTAAAAATGCCCTCCTAAAAGGTACTCATTGGAATTTGGGCCCCTTTGCGCACCTAGGCTGCAAAAAAGTGTCACACATGTTGTATCGCCGTACTCAGGAGAAGTAGGGCAATGTGTTTTGGGGTGTCTTTTTACATATACCCATGCTGGGTAAGAGAAATATCTCTCTAAATGACAACTTTTCCCATTTTTTTTATACAAAGTTGTCATTTGACAGAGATATTTCTCTCACCCAGCATGGGTATAAGTAAAAATACACCCCAATACATACTTCTCCTGAGTACGGCGATACCACATGTGTGACACTTTTTTGCAGCCTAGGTGCACAAAGGGGCCCAAATTCCAATGAGTACTTTCAGGATTTCACAGGGCATTTGGAATATGAGACTTTGTAAGAAAAAAAAAAAAAAATATATATATATATATATATATATATATATATATATATGTATATATATATATAATTTTCCGCTAACTTGTGCCAAAAAAAAAAAAAAATATTCTAGGAACTCGCCATGCCCCTCACGGAATACCTTGGGGTGTCTTCTTCCCAAAATGGGGTCACTTGTCGGGTATTTATACTGCCCTGGCATTTTAGGGGCCCTTAAGCGTGAGAAGTAGTTTGGAATCCAAATGCGTAAAAATGCCCTGTGAAATCCTGAAAGTACTCATTGGAATTTGGGCCCCTTTGCGCATCTTGGCTGCAAAAAAGTGTCACACATGTGGTATCACCGTACTCAGGAAAAGTAGGGCAATGTGTTTTGGGGTGTATTTTTACATATACCCATGCTGGGTGAGAGAAATATCTTGGTCAAATGACAACTTTGTATAAAAAAAATGGGAAAAGTTGTCTTTTAGAGAGATATTTCTTTCACCCAGCATGGGTATATGTAAAAAGACACCCCAAAGCACATTGCCCTACTTCTCCTGAGTACAGCGATACCACATGTGTGACACTTTTTTTGCAGCCAGGATGTGCAAAGGGACCCAAATTCCAATGAGTATCTTGAGGATTTCACAGGGCATTTTTTACGCATTTGGATTCCAAACTACTTCTTACGCTTAAGGGCCCCTAAATTGCCAGGGCAGTATAAATACCCCACAAGTGACCCCATTTTGGAAAGAAGACATCCCACGGTATTCAGTGAGGGGTATGGTGAGTTCATGTAAAATTTTATTTTTTGTCACAAGTTAGTGAAATATGAGACTTAATAAAAAATAATTTTCCGCTAACTTATGCCAAAAAAATATATATTCTAGGAACTCGCCATGCCCCTCACGGAATACATTGGGGTGTCTTATTTCCAAAATGAGGTCACATGTGGGGTATTTATACTGCCCTGGCATTTTAGGGGCCCTTAAGCGTGAGAAGTAGTTTGGAATCCAAATGCGTAAAAATGCCCTGTGAAATCCTGAAAGTACTCATTGGAATTTGGGCCCCTTTGTGCATCCTGGCTGCAAAGAAGTTACACACATGTGGTATCGCTGTAGTCAGGAGAAGCAGGGCAATGTGTTTTGGGGTGTCTTTTTACATATACCCATGCTGGGTGAGAGAAATATCTCTCTAAAAGACAACTTTTCCCATTTTTTTATACAAAGTTGTCATTTGACAGATATATTTCTCTCACCCAGTATGGGTATATGTAAAAATACACCCCAAAACACATTGCCCTACTTTTCCTGAGTACGGCGATACCACATGTGTGACACTTTTTTGCAGCCAAGATGCGCAAAGGGGCCCAAATTCCAATGAGTACTTTCAGGATTTCACAGGGCATTTTTACGCATTTGGATTCCAAACTACTTCTCACGCTTTAGGGCCCCTAAAATGCCAGGGCAGTATAAATACCCCACATGTGACCCCATTTTGGAAAGAAGACACCCCAAGGTATTCCGTAAAGGGTATGGTGAGTTCATGTAAAATTTTATTTTTTGTCACAAGTTAGTGGAATATGAGACTTTGTAAGAAAAAATAAATAAAAAAAATAATAATCATTTTCCACTAACTTGTGACAAAACATTTAAACTTACATGAACTCACTATGCCCATCAGTGAATACCTTAGGGTGTCTACTTTCCAAAATGGGGCCAAAACGAAAGCTCTATTAGTGAGAAGAAAAGGAGGTAAAATTCATTTGGGTGGTAAGTTGTATGACCGAGCAATAAACCGTGAAAATAGTGTAGTGCAGAATTGTAAAAAGTGGTCTGGTCATTAAGGGGGTTTAAGCTAGGGAAGCTGAGGTGGTTAAAGACCCTTGTCCACGCTACAGTCATTAAGACGCCAACTACTACCATGGGCAAGACCAAAGAGCTGTCAAAAGACACCAGAGACAAAATTGTCCACCTCCACAAGGCTGGAAAGGGCTACGGGGCAATTGCCAAGCTCAACTGTTGGAGCAATTGTTAGAAAATGGAAGAGGCTAAAGACGACTGTCAGTCTCGCTCGGACTGGGGCTCTATCATCGTGGGGTATCACTGATGATAAGAAAGGTGAGTAATCAGCCCAGAACTACAAGGGAGGAGCTGGTCAACGACATGAAGAGAGCTGGAACCACAGTTTCAAAGGTCACTGTAGGTAGAACACTACGCCGCCATGGTTTTAAATCATGCACTGCACGGAAGGTTCCCTTCTCAAGCCATCACATGTCTAGGCCCGTCTGAAGTTTGCCAATGACCATCTGGATGATCCAGAAGTAGGAGGAGGCATGGGAGAAAGTCATATTGTCAGATGAGACCAAAGTAGAACTTTTTGGTCTAAACTTCACTCGTCGTGTTTGGATGAAAAATAAGGATGAGTTGCATCCCAAGAACACCATCCCTACTGTGAAGCATGGGGGTGGTAACATCATGCTTTGGGGTGATTTTCTGTTAAGGGGACATTACGACTGCACTGTATTAAGGAGAGGATGAATGTGGCCATTTATTGTGAGATTTTGAGCAACAACCTGTCGTGGCTGGGTCTTCCAACATGACAACAACCCGAAGCACACAGCCAGGATAACCAAGGAGTGGCTCCGTAAGAAGCATATCAAGGTTCTGGAGTGGCCTAGCCAGTATCTAGACCTAAATCCAATAGAACATCTTTGGAGGGAGCTGAAACTCCATGTTGCTCAGCTACAGCCCCGAAACCTGACAGATCTAGAGGAGATCTGTGTGGAGGAGTGGGCAAAAATCCCTGTTGCAGTGTGTGCAAACCTGGTCAAGAACTACAGGAAATGTTTGACCTCTGTAATTGCAAACAAAGGATTCTGTACCAAATATTAACACTGATTTTCTCAGCAGTGCAAGACAAATAAATTCTTTAAAAATCATACAATGTGATTTCCTGTTTTTTATTTTATTTTAAATTCTGTCTCTCAGAGTGGGAATGTACCTATAATGTGAATTTCAGACCCCTCCATGATTTCTAAGTGGGAGAACTTGCAAAATCTCAGGGTGTTCAAATACTTCTGTTCCTCACTGTATATACAGTACAGACCAAAAGTTTGGACACACCTTCTCATTCAAAGAGTTTTCTTTATTTTCATAACTATGAAAATTGTAGATTCACACTGAAGGCATAATAAATATGAATTAACACATGTGGAATTATATACATAACAAAAAAGTGTGAAACAACTGAAAATATTTCATATTCTAGGTTCTTCAATGTAGCCACCTTTTGATTTGATTACTGCTTTGCACACTCTTGGCATTCTCTTGATGAGCTTCAAGATGTAGTCACCTGAAATGGTTTTCACTTCACAGGTGTGCCCTGTCAGGTTTATTAAGTGGGATTTCATGCCTTATAAATGGGGTTGGGACCATCAGTTGCGTTGTGGAGAAGTCAGGTGGATACACAGCTGATAGTCCTACTGAATAGACTGTTAGAATTTGTATTATGGCAAGAAAAAAGCAGCTAAGTAAAGAAAAACAAGTGGCCATCATTACTTTAAGAAATGAAGGTCAGTCAGTCCGAAAAATTGTGAAAACTTTGAAAGTGTCCCCAAGTGCAGTCACAAAAACCATCAAGCGCTACAAAGAAACTGGCTCACATGCGGACCGCCCCAGGAAAGGAAGACCAAGAGTCACCTCTGCTGCGGAGGATAAGTTCATCCGAGTCACCAGCCTCAGAAATCGCAGGTTAACAGCAGCTCGGATTAGAGACCAGGTCAATGCCACACAGAGTTATAGCAGCAGACACATCTCTAGAACAACTGTTAAGAGGAGACTGTGTGAATCAGGCCTTCATGGTAGAATATCTGCTAGGAAACCACTGCTAAGGACAGGCAACAAGCAGAAGAGACTTGTTTGGGCTAAAGAACACAAGGAATGGCCATTAGACCAGTGGAAATCTGTGCTTTGGTCTGATGAGTCCAAATGTGAGATCTTTGGTTCCAACCACCGTGTCTTTGTGCGACGCATAAAAGGTGAATGGATGGACTCTATATGCCTGGTTCCCACCGTGAAGCATGGAGGAGGAGGTGTGATGGTGTGGGGGTGCTTTGCTGGTAACACTGTTGGGGATTTATTCAAAATTGAAGGCATACTGAACCAGCATGGCTACCACAGCATCTTGCAGCGGCATGCTATTCCATCCGGTTTGCATGTAGTTGGACCATCATTTATTTTTCAACAGGACAATGACCCCAAACACACCTCCAGGCTGTGTAATGGCTATTTGACCATGAAGGAGAGTGATGGGACGCTGTGCCAGATGACCTGGCCTCCACAGTCACCGGACCTGAACCCAATCGAGATGGTTTGGAGTGAGCTGGACCGCAGAGTGAAGGCAAAAGGGCCAACAAGTGCTAAGGATCTCTTGGAACTCCTTCAAGACTGTTGGAAGACCATTTCAGGTGACTACCTTTTGAAGCTCATCAACAGAATGCCAAGAGTGTGCAAACCAGTAATCAAAGCAAAAGGTGGCTACTTTGAAGAACCTAGAATATGACATATTTTCAGTTGTTTCACACTTTTTTGTTATGTATATAATTCCACATGTGTTAATTCATAGTTTTGATGCCTTCAGTGTTGAAAATACTATCCACTGATTTATGTCAGTTACAACTAAGGCTCATTAACTTTTCAGAAAACTTTTGCAATGTCATAGAGACATATAAAAAGTTTAGAATGTTATGGTCTGAGTGCAGAGACCCCCACTGATCCCTAGAATGAGGAGAGAGAAGCATGCGCATAGTGCTGCCTCTCTGCTCGCTGCTGAGGATGAAATTGAGATAGGTCGATAGACTTTTATGGAGTCTGTCTCTTGTTCTAAGGATCGGCAGGAGTCTCAGCGCTCAAAACCCCACTGATCAAAACCCCATTTTTTGAAAAGTTAGTGACTTTATAAACAGAAGATAATGTAATTCATAACCATTAACCCCTTTCAGGTCAACAATCATGACTGTGAGTCTATTGAACATGTGGATAGTGAATTTTCCCCCAATTTATGTAAGGTCCCCCAAAACACTTAGAGGGGTTCTGCAGGAACCGGGACCCCCGCTGATCAGCTGTTTGAGAAGGCAGCAGCGCTGGCAGTAGCGACGCGGCCTTCTTGCTGTTTACCGCAGACCCAGTGACGTCACTAGTATCACTGGCCTGGGCGCGGCTAAGCTCCATTCAAATGAACAGAGCTTAGCCCTGCCCATGCCATTGATACTAGTTGTGACGTCACTGGGCCTGCGGTAAACAGCGAGAAGGCCGCGGCGCTACTGCCAGCGCTGCTGCCTTCTCAAACAGCTGATCAGCGGGGGTCCTGGGCGTCGGACCCCCGCCGATCAGATGCTGATGATCTATCCAAAGGATAGATCATCAGTTTAAAAGAACGGCAAAGCCCCTTTGTGAGGTATATGGATTCATATTTACTATCAGCCATGTCCTCACACCCCCATTTGCTGACAGATAGCGGAGGTAGTGAACTTGGCATGTTCAGTGTACATGCAAAATAAGTTTCCACCCCCCCCCCCAGCCATCTAAGTGTCAGTTGGCAAGGAAGAAAGTACCAGGGGTCCAGGCTTTAAGGAGGCCCCAGGTGGAGAAGGTCACACCTCAGTCGACCAGTTTGGAGCCAAGCTAAATCCTGCAGGAAAACCCCCCAGCAGGAGGTATCAGCCCTGTCAGGATCAATGCGACCTCCCAGACATGTTGGCACCTACATGTCATAAGGAATTATGAATCGCCTGGCCATCGCAGGCACAAACCGGATACATATTTGTGTCCCGGTGGCCACGATGTACGTGCCCATGGTCTTTGTTTAATAGGGCGAGGTCAGGGAGGGGAGATATCCATATCTCCCCTTAGAAACCACATAACGGTACCAGGTTTGGACTCTACTTGTAGCCGGAACCCAGGCAGGTCCGTTGGTCCCAGAACCATCTCCCTGTGACCCTCTGGTCTGGAGCTATGAACCCTAAAGGGTTTTGTGGGTCATTTGCTGCCAGCCCAGAAGAGGGGGAGTGGACCCCTCCCTGAGGTCGGGAGGGGAGGGGCCAGTTACTGGTTAAAAGGCTTGGGCCAGCAAGCGGCCATGTCTTTCTCTGAAGAAGGGTCACATCGTGTAATGTGTTTAGAGGGATGCAGAAACTTGCTGAGATCACGGCCCTTCATGTGGACTCCAGGAAAGAACATTTCACAACCACAAGGAACTTTCATCTTACCCGGTAACTGACTTTTACTCTGCTTAACCCTGTTGTACCCATATAACCCGTATCTGTAACCTCAGACCACTGTGTATATTCTCTGTGTATATTGTGTTAAATCTAGTGTGCCCTTACGGCGATTAAATATATAATTTTATCTTGTGCTATCTTGTATCTCTATCACGTCCGTGTTTTGGCCTAGTTATAAGCTACCGCGGGTTGGTTTCTGACCCTATATAATCCCGTTAGCGGACCGGACTTATATCAAACGAGAAGCTGGTGGCAGATTTCCCAGGCTGAGACAGCGCTGTTTTCACTGCGGCAGTGAAAAGGCTCTCTCAGCTTGTTGCCTCTCTGTGCCCGCGTGGACAGGAGGTGGGTGTGTAAACTGTACCAACCGACCATACCTGCGCCTCCCGGAGGGTGTAACGTCACGTTTTTGGTAACCAGGGACAATACCGCGTCTCGCGAGCTTGACGTAGTTGATGTCAAGCGGGCACAAGGTGTGGTATTCGTCACACCCTTTAAGGTGGATTTACATGGGACGATGGAAGGAAGTGTTCCTTCCTGACAGTCGGCTGCTTGCACAGTGAATGAGACCACTGCTTTTACATGTAGCAATCTCCTTCACTCTATAAGGACGAAGGATCTCTATTGCGATACAGAATCATACAAATCATGGTTTCTGCGCAGCAGTACAAGTATACAAGACACATGAAGGCACAATTATAGCACTTGCCGAGTCACTTATTGAATTTATAGCATATACTGAGGATATTGGAGAATATGTTGTGCAAGTTACAAATTTTCTTTTGAAACACAATATATTTTTTTAAATTAAAATCGAAAGCCCAAAGTCTGGGCTTTCTCACCCTGTGCAACAAAATTATGCAGCGTGCCACACAAAAACGTGCACTAGGTTGCGGTCTATCACAGGCCCTCTTCATAAATAATAAATAAGCCTCAAAAAAGTACTTTGCTTAGTGGCGTCGCAGGTCCCAATGGTGAAGTGGGTACAGGTGGAGTGGGTGGGATGAATACCCCTGACGAAGCTCGACTGAGCAAAACCCGGGTCGGGTGATTGATCCATTGATCCATTGCATACTGCCTGTATATACTTGTACATTGTGAGTATAATAAAACCATTTTTTACTCCAATTTGCATGACGGTACTTCATTATTGGATGCAATTTTGGTGTTCCATAGAAGCTTTGAGAGGAGGAGAGGCTTTGACTGGCCTGTTTGCTTCCCCATGTCCGTGATTATCTTGCTGGGTTTGATTGTGGATTTCCTGTCCAATCAAAAGAAACCTCTTCATAAGAGAAGGGCCCCCCACAAACCATTCCCTATCCCTCCAGACCTATGGCTCCTGCAAGGGACAGAGAAATATGGCAACCCTTAGCTGAAGCCGAGGGTATGCACGTCTGTGCTCCCGGCTTTCGCCTCGGCTGCCACCCAGGGCGTGAGCAAGGAGCTTCAGCATAGGTCTGGACTCTCCCCGACGGGAGAGCCCAAAGGGGTTGGCAGGGGGGTGAGGAACCAATATGGTCACCCCCCAGACCTTAAGGGGGGGTACCCATAAGTGTGCCACAACCCTAAAAATCCTAGTGAACACAATAAATGTGTAAAAGTGCACACAGTGAACACAAAAAATAAATAAAGTGAATTTGTGCCATTATGGCCGGGACAAAGTCGAGCAAATAGAGGTGTGTGTGCTAAAAATATAAGAAAGAAAAGTGCCAATGCAAATGTGCCATCACTCTGTGGGCCAAGGCTAAATCCAGTGAATTCAGGCACCCCATGGTCACCACCCCTGGGGCACTGTGCACTTTGGGCTTTCAACACAACCCAGCCTCATGGCTTCGATCAGTGGTTCTTTGTCCCGCTCAACATCAATGGGTTGGGTAACCACTCCTCCCCATAGATGGAGTACAGTGCAGCTGCACTGAAGGACAGGTACTACACAGTGGTTCTCTGCTCTACATCCCGGGAGTAAACTCGACCGGACGGATATGAACAGATACTACATTTGATCCTAGCCAAAAGGCCTAGAAGCTGAAACACAACTATTTCACTTTTGACAGTCGTTTCTATTTACATTTACAAGGCTTCCCAATGGGTGCATCATTTTCGCTGTCTTTGACCCACTTGTACATGTGGCATTGAGAGAAGAATTCTATATATTCTCTATCCAATCCTTTTGTGGGGCATATACTGTGGTATGGTAGGTACATCGACGACCTCCTCCTTATTTAGTGGGTGTTGTTTATATATACATTCCTTTCTTACCCATGTAAATAATAATTCGGTTAATTTAATATTTATTCATACAAATCAGGAGACTTCTATTCCTTTTTTTTTTATGTATGCCTAACAGTTGCCATTGAGTCCCAGCGGGTTTTATGTTCCCCTTATAGAAAACCAGTTGCGGATAATTCTCTACTGCATGCCACAAACTACCACCCCAGACATGTAGTTCAGAATTTGTCCGTGGAGGAGTTTATTGGGCTCAGGAGATACAGGGATATTGATTTTCATAAAGAAGCCATAAATCTATGCAATAGACTGGATACCAGAGGATATACACTGAAAAATACAAATAAAGCATATGGTATGGCTGTTTCTAAAACTAGATCTGAATTACCATTTAAAACTATTGAGAGCAGCAGTATAGTCAGCAGTGTAATAGTATTGTGGATATTGTGGGGTTTCGCTCTGGTAGATAGGGTAAGCGGGCGCAGTACAGTGGCAAAATACAAGTTCTTGACTCAAAACGTCAGTGTTTATTCACACTTGAGCCAATTGCACAAAACAGCACGTAACTTTGCAGTCTTGGTGTTAATTCACACACAATAGAAAGTTCATATAACACAAGTCACCTTGCTGGCAGTTATGCCTGCAGTAGTCCACAGCGTGTGGCTCTAACTGCTCCAACATGGCACAAAGCCTCAGATCCCAAAAATAGAGACATCTCTGCTGAGCCCAGCTGCCTATTTAAGGACAGCCAGGTGTGCTGCCAAAACCAGGGCTGGACCGTGGGGAGTAGTCACCCACCCAGCACTTTGACTACTCCCAGCCATACTAGCTAGCAAGGTGCCAAACAGCAACTGCTGCTGACACAGAAAACTGTCTCTTACTCCACCGAGGCCAGGAACCTCAGTGACATATACCTATTATCTACGATGATTCTTTGTACCTTCTTACACACCTCCCCCTTTGTTCAACCCTGAGGGGGTAAACACATGCCAGACAGTGCACTCGGGACAGGGCATCCGCGTTTCCCTGCAACCGGCCTGCCCTGTGTTCTACGGAGAACTTAAAGTTCTGTAAGGACAGGAACCACCTGGTGACTCGGGCATTTCTCTCTTTGGCCTGCCTCATTCACTTGAGGGGGGGAGTGGTTAGTCACCAGGTGGAACTTTCTCCCCAACAAATAGTAGCAGACATACTCGAGTGCCCACTTGATAGCCAGGCACTCTCTCTCCACTATACTATACCTGGTTTCAGCTGGGGTAAGCTTGCGGATTAGGAAGACAACGGGATGCTCCTCCCGTTGACTTCCTGAGACAGTACAGCACCGAGGCCTACTTCGGAGGCATCCGTTTGTACCACGAACTCCCTCTTGAAGTCGGGCGTCACCAAAACCGGTGACCCACACAGGGCCGACTTCAAAGTGGCCGAAGCCTATTCCGCCCGATCATCCCAGCGAACCATCACTGATTTTTGTCCCTTCAAGAGCCCTGTCAAGGGCGCGGCTAGAGTAGCAAACTGGGGAACAAACCTCATGTAATAGCCCACCATTCCCAGCAATGACTTTATTTGCCTAGTGGTGACAGGTCGGGGCCAATTCTGTATTGCCTCTATTTTATTCACTTGGGGTTTGATGACTCCACGCCCAATGACATACCCCAGGTACTTAGTCTCTTCTAACCCTATTGCACATTTTTTTGGGTTAGCGGTTAGGCCAGCTTTCTGAAGGGAGTCCAATACAGCCTGCACTTTGGGTAGGTGACTTTCCCAGTCGGTACTGTGAATGACAATATCGTCCAGGTAAGCCAAAGTGTACCAACGATGTGGGCGAAGTCACTGAAAAGTGGCGGGGGCACCATGCAGACCAAAGGGTAAAACCTTATATTGATACAGCCCCTCAGGCGTGATGAAGGCAGTTTTCTCTTTGGCAGCCTCCGTTAAGGGCACCTGCCAGTACCCTTTCGTGAGGTCCAAAACAGAAAAATACCGAGCTTGTCCTAACCTCTCGATGAGCTCATCCACCCAGGGCATGGGATACGCATCGAATTTGGAAACCTCGCTAAGTTTGGCTTGGGTATCAATACTATAGGACTGGCCCACTCACTTTTTGACTCCTCAATTACGTCTAGCTGCAACAGTAGCTGCACCTCCTTCGATATAGCTTGTCAGACAGATGGGCCGGTACCTCTTCTCCTAGAAAACCCGGTTGCGGTGTCATAATGTGCTCTGTGCGTGGTTCCAGGAAGCGGGGATGGCCGAAGTGCGCTTGCATCATCAGCGCGCCCGGCGTCACCCGTTCCTGTGGTAACCACACTGGGGCTGAGTGCCGAGCTGATCACTCGCCGCTTGGCTGTATTGGAAATCTGCTGGTCCTTCCTGCGATATCACTTACCCGTTTTGTTGGTCCTGCTTGTCTTTTGATTACTCGTCCGTCTCATCCCTTTGTCTTGGCGTTTCCTCCTGTTTCTGACTTCAGCTTCTCCTGACAATCCTCCGCTTGCTCCTGTGGTACCGTGATGCTCTCTTGGTTTTTGACTCGGCTTGTTTGACTACTCTGTTGCATGTTTTGTCTGTCTTCCCTGCACTTATCCTAGCTGAGGGTTTGTCGACCAGTTGTCCCTTGTCACTAGGACTTGCGAGGCAAGTAGGCAGGGACAGGGGCACGGGTTGAGCTCAGTGGTCACTTCCCCACCCCCTGTGTGTGTGACATGCGGGCTGTCTTCTGTACAGGTTTCCCTATCTTTCCACAGTTTGAGTAAATTTCACATGGTAAACCTGGTCCGGCTTTCGCCGCCCTGGCTGGTTTACCTTGTAGTTTACATCTCCAATTTTCTCAAGTACCTCGTAGGGCCCCTGCCACCTAGCCAGGAACTTACTGTCCATGGTCGGCACCAGAACCAAAACCCGATCACCCGGTTTAAAGATCTGGACCCGAGCCTGCCGATTATAGACCTGACTCTGGGCTCGCTGAGCTGCCTCCATATGCTCCCTAACAAGAGGCAACACTGTCTCTATCCGATCTTGCATCTGGGTAACGTACTCAATGACACTTTTATGTGGAGTGGGTTGTTGTTCCCACGCCTCTTTGGCCACGTCCAAGAGACCGCGAGGGTGTCTGCCATATAGCAGTTCGAAGGGCGAGAACCCAGTAGAGACCTTGGGGTACCTCTCGCACTGCAAACATGACATAGGGCAGAAGGAGGTCCCAGTCATTCCCATCTTAGCTATGAGTTTGGCCAAGGTATGTTGCAGTGGCACTGCCTCTGGGAACCGAGTGGCATAGTCTAGAATGAAAAAGATGTGTTGATGCCCTCTCGCGGACTTTGGTACTGGGCCTATGAGGTCCATAGCTATTCGGTCAAACGGTACCTCGATAATCAGGAGAGATACTAGGGGACTACGGAAATGTGGCTGAGGGCTAGTTATCTGACAGGTCGGGCAAGACTTACAAAACCCTTCCACTTCTTTGAATACCCCTACCGATGGCCCTTCGGCCTCGGGCTCCCAGGGTTCTGGCCTCCCCCTGGAGCCAGGCCACTCTGCTGGGGTTACCCCTGTCTCATAGGTATCAGTCACTCTCATAGCAGGCCACAGTACCTGGAAGGCCGGGAAGTCTCTCCCTATTATAAGTTCGTAGTGTAAATTTGTGGCAACTGTCACTTTGTGAGTCCACCTGCTGGCCCCTGTGGTTAGAGACACCAGGGCGGTGGGATAGTCTTTTAAGTCTCCATGGATGTACATGACCCTGACTTTCCGGCCAGTATACTCCGTGGACCTTACCATGGGAGCCCTTACTGGGACACCAGACTCCCTGAGTCCAGCAGAGCCTCCGCTGGAGTGTCTCCCACTTCCACCCGGCACAAGTGGTTTAGAGTTTCTGGGGTACCTGCTGCACACAGCTTCCTGGGATATAATGACTGAAGGTGGCCATAGTTAGTATCCATGGGGTCCACCTGATGTGGACAGTGAGCTCTTACATGGCCAGGCTCCTGACACTGCCAGCAGACTATCAGAGCCAGGTTCGTAGGGGGTACATCCCGGGTGAGTTTGGTTGGTACAAGTCGCCGGGTCTGGGATGGAGATTTACAGGGTTTGACTGCCCCCTCCCAAAAGAACCCCCTGTAAGATTCTTAGTAGCCTTATAGTGCTCCACCAGGTCCACCATTTCCAGGGCATTGCCAGGAGATACCTGGCTGATCCAGTGCTGGAGAGGGGGTGGCAGAGCCCTCCAGAAAATATCAGCCTATAGTCTATCCAGCATAGCCGTGGGACTCAGCACATCAGGCTGGCCCGGACCAACACATTCACCCCAAGTCTTGCCAGAATCTCACCCTTTACTTTTTGGTAGTCGGCCGCTTGATCGTCCGGCAAGTCGAAATACACTCACTGGGAATCGGATGCCAGGAACAGAGCGATGACCTCAGCCCACTGGTCTCGGGGTAGCTTCTCCCTGATGGCCACTTTCTCGTACATCGCCAGGTAGGTTTCGATGTCGTCTGCGAGGGTCATCTTAGGAATCACAGCACAGACTGCTTCCCAGTCATCGTGGACGTTTGGGGTTGCTCCTGCTGTCTGCAAAGCCATCACATGTTGTAGTAGCAACTGGTTGGTCTCCTGCTTATTAGCCTCGCATTGGTGCAGGTTTGTCTCTCGCTGCTGCAAATTAGCCTCCATGAGGGCCTTCACAACAGCCTCTATTTTGTGCAGAACCCCTAAATATCGGCGTTCACGCCAGCCTCACTGCTCTTGCCCGCATCCTCCACCAATTGTACAGAGTACGCAGGACAGAGGCAAATTACCAGTTCTTAATTCAAACTTCCATGTTTATTCACACATAAAGCAAAAACAAAACATCACTTTGCAGTCTTGGTGTTAGTTCACACACAATGGAAAGTCTACATAAAAAAAATCACTATGTTGGCAGTTCTGCCTCCAGCAGTCCATGGCAGGCTATTAGGGGGCCTGTTTCCCTTACAGACGGGTCTCAGCCCTCCAGCACGGCACAAGCCTCAGATCCCAGCACACGCACCTCCTGAGCTCCACTGTCAATCTGAGGTAATCCTTCTCAACTGGCAGTGCTGGCTGGCTTTTAGGCCTGGCAAAACCCGTCCTGGAACATGGGAGTAGTCACCCACCCAGCACTTTGACTACTCCCAGTAAGAGCTGTCCCGGATCAGCTATACAGCCATACTAAGTATTAAGGTGTCAAACAGCAACTGCTGCTGACATATAAAAAACGGCTCTTACTCCACTGAGGCCAGGAACCTCGGTGACACGTACCTATCATCCACGATGATTCCTTGTACCTTCTTACAATACTTAGACTCTGAGCTATATATACTATAATTATCACATAAATGTAGAATCTTCTGTTTACAGCGGCGCCCATGTTCATAAACCAATAATGTTACAAATCTTTCTTTTTAATTTGCGTTGCCCTAGGAACTAATCCTAGTGAATTGTCAAGAAAAGTTTTACCGCTGAATAGTTATAATTACACAAATTGCTGGCAGTCCTCTAGTGAAATAAACACACAATAAAACTTGTTTTTTGTGCTTCCCTTCTGTCGGTAATCTGTGTTTTATACTTTTTCAGTTAGGTAAGAACAAGGGAAAAAGAACAGCAATTTGTGGTATTGTAACACTAAATGGGGCAGTCGTAGGGATAAAAATCAATGCTTCTATTCATATGAGTATACTGCAATTAATACTGGACTGCTGTGCGCTGTGGTAGACTGTCTACAGGAGATGTCCTTGGTGTATGTCCTATGAGTACAAGTTATGACATATTACTAGAAATGGCACAACTTACTTATTTTGGAGGACTACAGGGACCACCACCATCACAAGAACAAAGTGGCTAGTAAAATTAATCTGCCTATATGGATAGCTCCTGCAAAATACATTTGATGCAAAATTAAATTTACAATGAACAATGTTGCAAAGGGACATAAGAAATTATTTGTGTTGCTAGATGTCCTTTGTTTTCAGTGTTCATATGCCTGACATCAGGGAGACAGGAGGAAGAAGAAGAAGAAGAAGCAGCATCATATGTTAATGACTGAGCTGCGCCTGCACAGTGCCACCCTCCCTGTCCCATTCAACAGATTGTTTGCCCCACTACAGAACTGCCTGCAGTTTTGAACAAGAAGACTCTTATTGGTACTGGCCTGCAGCATGCTATACGTGCAGGCACAGTGCTCCCAGGTCCTCCACGATCTTGAGACTCAGTGCATCCGTTTAAAAGTTAACCTGAAGTACTGAACACTGGCATAAAAAAGCAGTAATTTTATTTATTTTTTTATAGTAAAGAGTTTTTCTGGGGAGATAAAAAAAAAAGCAAAAACAGGCCAGAAGTTGTTAAAAATAACACAGCATGAGCTCTGTACTGCAATCCGATAAAAAAAAAAAAAAAAAAAAAAGAATGGGTAATTTACTTCAGAATCTTATTCTACATGTATTTTATGGAATTACCAGAATGGCTTTATAATTAGGAATTTACTAAGACCTTTATGGACTATATAGTGGCATGGTGGGAAATTAAATTCTTGGAGAACTACATTGCTAATAATATAGTTCCCAAGGGTTTGCGTATAACATTGACTCCCACAGTCTTGATTAGGAGTGCAGGGGTAATGAGCAAATGGGACAAGGAAGCAACATCTTGCTCCCTTAGATTCATGAGTATTCTGCTGGAGGAGGAAAAATCACAGAATAGAGCATATATCTTCCACAGAATAAGGCTACATGCACGTGAACATTGTTTGTTTCCGTGTCCGTTCAGTTTTTTTGCGTATAGGATACGGACCCATTCATTTCCGTATCAGTATGTCCGTACTGTAGCCCCGCAAAAAAAATACATGTCCTATTCTTGCCCGTTTTAGGCATTGTTACAACGGATCCGCAAAAAAAACGGATCGCATACGGAAGTGATCCTTTTTTTTTTGCGGACCGCAAATCACATATGATCGTGTGCATGTAGCCTAAATCAGCAGATATGGATATATCGCCATCTGAAGCGATAAACAGTCATCAATCTCTCTTCCAGACTACTTACCCATATTGAAATATCAATCCTTTCTAAGGGTTTGTCTATTGTCTCCAGACCCCAGTTTGATCCCTTTTACTGGGTGAAAGATATAGCTTTATTTGTGTGTAAACTGAAATGGTTTAAACACTTTTAGATTAGGGCTGATAATCTGTGTAGGGAACACAATATTGAACTCAGTGTTTTGTAGGCTGCAAGAACCCTGGGTGATCTCCTGGATGAAAATGATAGGGGACCCGGGGCACCTTTTACTTTCCTAAAGAATGAAAGTGACCCCCACCAGCAGATAATCTACTGTCACAATGTAGGGGGAGGGGAGGAACATCAGAATGACAACAGAAAGAAAATGACCAGGAACTAGGCCTCAAGGCTAGGGAAAGGGAAACGGTACCCACCTAGGAAACCCTAAACCTAGCCCTGACTCCTGTCAGTATGAATAGACCTTGAAGGTGGGAATATTCATACACTGGAAACCTAGGCCCTAGTAATCCTGAATATCCCTAGGAGTAGTGACAGGGTCTGAGACTACTGGTTCCTTCCCAGATGAACGAACCAGCGTCTCCCTGAGGCCTAGTAAACAATGAGCAAATGGGAACAACAAAATACAAAAGGAAGTACACTTATCTTCAATAGAAAATGGATGAGCAGAACCGCAGATGAAAACCACACACCAGCTCTTCCAACTCCAGGCAGATAATATCAACCGCATGGTATGAACTGTGAGTCCAGACTAAATAGAGGAGCAGTAATGACCACAAGCTACACCTGAAACAAGAGGTGTGGTCATTACCAACAACACTGCAACAAGTGAAAACCTAGAGGCTGTCAGATAACCTCACAAGCAGCCAGTCTCTCAGATCTTCTAACCTCTGTCACGGGAGGGATCGTGACATCCACATACTGAGATTTTCCAACTTCTGGTCACATAGGAACTGGAAAATCTACACCATTATCACTATAAATGGATGACCTTAATTAAATCAGAGAAAATAGCAGTGGAGTCCCTCCAGAAGTATAGGGGTATTATTATAAAGCCTGCCGATATGGGAGGGAATATTGTTGTCATGAATTCTACGAATTGCTAAGAAATGTGTTTGTCCTGTCTAAAAGAGGTGACCTACTATGAGAAAATGTCAATTAATCCGACCACACAGTTTCATGGGGAACTTAAAGATATCATAGAGGAAGCATTGACGGAAACCGGACGGATCCGTTATGCTGGCCATAGACTTCTATTATGACGTGGCTGAGTGCGATAGCTGCTACACAATGTATGCTTGGTAAGCAGGGAGAGGGCCGCGGCGCTCCCTGCTCACCAAGCACTTCAATAGGGCTGAGCTGCACCTATGCCATATGACTGATGAACGTGTCATTGCCATTGCCATTGCCTCATTGTCTGCCTATGCTGTTATGCTGCTGGTGGTCTCCCTGATGGGCCTGCAGTAACAGGCGAAACGCATCGGAGAGCGGTTCTCCGCATATAGGGCAAGAGAATTTAGGTCCTGGGATTAGGTTTCAGCACCAGTTCAAGGGTCACCTTTTTCAGGGTGAATGCTCCGCTTATGTCTGGTTGTAGGGTTTAGGAAATCATGTGCAACAGACAGCTAGGGATGTTCTAGTGACCCCAATCTGATGCTATTTAAGAAACAAAATTTGAACCCCTGTTCACTAATCCATTCTGGAACCACGAATGTTTATGACTTTGGTTTTATCACAAAGTGCAGTTTTTATCCTAATAATAAACATTATGTTTTAATTATTACGTTAGCTGTATGTTCCCCCACAATATATTTATGGGTGGTTATAAGCTGGGAACATACCTTGAAGATTTTTCTGCCCTTCCCTTTTTACAATCTTAATAGGGACATAGGGGATATAGATCTGACTTCATAAGCACTCAGAACCTAAATGCTTATAGGAACTTTACTGTAAAGTAGTTTCTATGTTTTACATGCACAGTACTGTTCAAATTCAGGTTTGGACTGGTCCACCAGAGCACCAGAGGATCCTAAAGTTCCAGGAGAAAGAAATCCATTTGGCTGCCTTTGGAGCCAGTCACTTTCCACTAGGGTCTATTTCTTTGATGATTAATAATTCCCTCTGATAGGCCCAAAGAACCTCAGTCCAACACTGTTCAAGTCCTGCCTGACCAAACCGTAAGCATTTCACTTGGTCAATGAAATATATATCCTTGTGTGCAGCTAAGGCTACTTTCACACTTGCGTTCGGGGTTCCATTTGTGAGTTCCGTTTGAAGGCTCTCACAAGCGGCCCCGAACGGATCCGTACAGCCCCAATGCATTCTGAGAGGATGCGGATCCGCTCAGAATGCATCAGTATGGCTCAGTTTCGCCTCCGTTCCACTCAGCAGGCGGACACCCGAATGCAGCTTGCAGCGTTTTGGTGTCCGCCTGACCGTGCGGAGGCAAACAGATCCGTCCTGACTTACAATGCAAGTCAATGGGGACAGATCCGTTTGACGTTGACACAATATGGTGCAATTGCAAACGGATCCGTCCCCCATTGACTTTCAATGTAAAGTCAGGAGTCCCTATTAATATACTATCAGATCTGAGTTTTCTCCAATCCGATGGTATATTTTAACTTGAAGCGTCCCCATCACCATGGGAACGCCTCTATGTTAGAATATACCATCGGATTTGAGTTACATCGTGAAAACTCAGATCCGACAGTATATTCAAACAGAGAGGCGTTCCCATGGTGATAGGGACGCTTCAAGTTAGAATATACTAAGAACTGTGTACATGACTGCCCCCTGCTGCCTGGCAGCACACGATCTCTTACATGGGGCTGTGATCAGCACAATTAACCCCTCAGGTGCTGCACCTGAGGGGTTAATTGTGCGTATCATAGCCCCCTGTAAGAAATCAGGTGCTGCCAGGCAGCAGGGACCAGACCCCCCTCCCTCCCCAGTATTAAATTAATTGGTGGCCAGTGCGGCCCCCCTCCCTCCCCAGTATTAAATTAATTGGCGGCCAGTGCGGCCCACCCTCCCTCCCTCCCTCCCCAGTATTAAATACATTGGTGGCCAGTGAGGCCCCCCTCCCTCCCTCCTCTGTATTAAATTCATTGGTGGCCAGTGCGGCCTCCCCTCTCCCCCCCAATTAAAATCACCCCCTCCCCCATCATTGGTGGCAGCGGAGAGTTCCGATCGGAGTCCCAGTTAATCGCTGGGGCTCCGATCGGTTACCATGGCAGCCAGGATGCTACTGCAGTTCTGGCTGCCATTAGCATTATACTTACCTGCGCTGTCTGTGGCCGGCCGGGAGCTCCTCCTATGGGTAAGTGACAGGTCTGTGCTATAAGCAATGCGCCGAACAGACCTTTCACTTACCAGTAGAAGGAGCGACCAGCCGGCCACAGACAGAGCAGGTAAGTATAATGCTTCTAAAATTGCTAAGTAACCATGGCAGCCAGGACTGCAGTAGCGTCCTGGCTGCCATGGTAACCGATCAGAGCCCCAGCGATTAAACTGGGACTCCGATCGGAACTCTCCGCTGCCACCAATGATGGGGGTGATTTTAATTGGGGGGGGGGAGAGGGGAGGCCGCACTGGCCACCAATGAATTTAATACAGGGGAGGGAGGGTGGCCGCATTGGCCACCAATGAATTTAATACAGGGGAGGGGGGCCGCACTGGCCACCAATGAATTTAATAATAGGGAGGGGGGGCCGCACTGGCCACCAATGAATTTAATACTGGGAAGGGAGGGAGGGGGGCCACACTGGCCACCAATGAATTTAATACTGGGGAGGGAGGGGAGTCTGGCCCCTGCTGCCTGGCAGAACCTGATCTCTTACAGGGGGATTTGATACGCACAATTAACCCCTCAGGTGCAGCACCTGAGGGGTTAATTGTGCTGATCACAGCCCCCTGTAAGAGATCGGGTACTGCCAGGCAGCAGGGGGCAGTCATGTACACAGTTCTTAGTATATTCTAACTTGAAGCGTCCCCATCACCATGGGAATGCCTCTGTGTTAGAATATACTGTCGGACCTGAGTTTTCACGATGTGAAAACTCAGATCTGAAAAAGCTGTTATGCAATAAATGTGCTAGGTGGCAACATTCACATCCCATTATGTTCTTGGTGGTAATTCACAGGTTCAATTATCATAGGCTGTGGGATAAAAGCTGCTTTGTAAGCAGGTACATTACCCTCCTGGCGGCTGTTGGTGAGCTGGTCAGCGGCTCCTGCCTTGGGGGCGGCGTCCACGTGTGCCGTTTCCCGCTCGCTGTAAGTTCCTTACAAAGCAGCTTTTATCCCACAGCCTATGATAATTGAACCTGTGAATTACCACCAAAAACATAATGGGATGTGAATGTTGCCACCTAGCACATTTATTGGGGTTCTATTGGTTCACCCCTTATTGAGAGTCATCAACCTCTTAGTCCATATCAGGACACTGTAATTCCTCATCGGATACCATGATATGAGACTGGCCTTCCTTTTTCCCAACAGGCTCACAAGACTTTCTTTCCCTCCTTCCAGCAGGATTCTTCTCCTTTTTTTTAGCAAGATTTTATACAATTTATACAATTGTTACCCTATTGTATCTAGATACCAACAGTTACTTTTATTATTGGTCAACACAATATTAGATTGGACTTTCCTCCAACAGGCTTATAAGATTGACTTCTTGGTCTCCAACAGGATTTCACCAAATTTCATCTTTTCTACCATATATCACTATGTCTTTTTTATCCTGATATTAATACTATATTCTTTTATATCTAAGATTTTTTATTTTTTCGTTGTATGCCACTATTTTTAGCATATTTTTAGCTTATTCACCTATTCTATATTAAATACACCTTTCCATACACCCCAGCTGTCTTGAGTGCCATCCCTTTATTTTTATTCATTTATCCCCCACTACAAGCATTGGGTACGCTCTGTTTGGATTGAGCACCATACTCCATCCTCTTGATAATAGAGAGCCGCCTCACCTTTGCATTTTATTCAAAAAAGGAATATGACCTGTAATTTGATCCAATATGTACCTTTGAATGTAAATGTGCAAATTATATCAAAACCTAATAAAATGTTTTGATATTCATTGATTCTTATTGTGTTCGAGCATACACAGTATTCGGGCCAAACACTGCGATGTGCCGAGCATGCTCGCTCAACACTAGTTCTTACATTGTGCAAAAACTGCGTAAATACATATAATAGACCATTTGTATTAAAACTCTTTGAGATTTTATCCTTATGATCAATGAATGTGTAGCATTGATTTCTCAGTCCTTTCCTGACAGATAATCATGTCTATGTCAATCTCCTTACCTTACAGTGCTGGTTGATTTTTTTTTGAGTTATTGAAGCAGCCCTGGCTGAATTCCCAGTGTTTGTCATTTTCGATGAAACCAGAATTAGTCCAATTGGCAATCTGTTAATAAAACAAGTTCAGAGTTGCAGCACAATGATGCAAACTGCCAGTGACTATAACAAACAACACCAGGATATGTATCACAGTATATGTATTAGAGATCTGGGAGGACATTTATTAAGACCAGCGTTCCTCTGTGCTGCTGGAGGTGCAGGCCTCTACATGTTTGGCGCTTCCTCCATGATTTTTAGTAACTGCATCTGAGAGAAGTGACTCAGGAGATCTCATCTTCACACATGATAACAGGAGAAGCTTCACTACAGTCCTTCTAGGACCTTTCACACAATGATGTCATATTTAAGTATTTCATTGCCTCTGGGGAATTGTAAAAATCAAACTGGCGGTGTTTTGAAAATTCACCTACAAAATTAAGCACATTCTTTAAGTGTGTTTTTCATGCGTTTTTTAGCGCATTTTTTATGTGGTTTTTCAACGCATTTTTTTTTAAAGAATGGATGTACTTTAATACAAAACTGCATTTTCAACTTGTGGATTTTGGCACAGATCCATGCCAAAAACTGCGTAGAAAACACACACTAAATGCACGGACACGTATTGAGCGTTTTTATTTTACGCTTCCCATTTATTTCAGTAGGAGTTTCTGTGCGGATTCCGCCCCGTTGGAGCATACTGGTTCTTTTTCCATCATGGAAAAAAAAGCAAATGCTGCTTCCCATTGAAATGAAAAAAACTCTGTGTGAACTAGCCCATAGACAGAAGGGAGGAGTGGGGTGTAGGAAAGTCTAGTCCAAAGAACTGAAGGACAAAACATCCCCACTATGAAGATCTTCAATATGGTAAACATTTCCTGTTTCAAAACTATAGCAGGCGGCCTATACAGGAAACCACTGAGCTTCAAACATAAAGGCTCCAGCAGTAGTTGCTGCACCTGACGATCAGGAGCACTGAGAGGTCTTTATTTTTGGACAGACGCATTTCAGAATTCGACCTTCCATACATTTGCTCAATGATTCGTACTCAGCCCCTCCATCTAGTTTAGCACTAAAGGGAGTTCACAGCAGTTCTGTAATTTGAAACCTTTGAAACTTGGTATGTCTATTGATCGAAACTTCTTCAATTTTTACTTGATCAATCATTTTATATTAAAAAATCATTTCCAAACCGTCTCTTTTCAGGCTTTACACAGCCAGGAATTCCAAGCCTCCTTCTTTCCTAAATAACAGCAGCAATAAACAACATGCAAGGCTTAATAAATTGACAAACAAGCTCTGCACTTGGAGCTGCAAGGCCTTGGGACTCTTATCACATCTGCCTCATCCTAATGGAACGCTCATTGACTTCCTGCCCCAGGAGACCAATTCTACAAACTGAGTATTGAATCAGTTGTGCTATGCAGCTCACCAGAAGGTTTCATTAACCCCTTGACTGCAAAGGTCGACAGGCTTAATGGTGAAGGGTCACTTGTTTTGTGTCCTTTAGTGCTCTTGGCGATTTTTTTTGTATGGTGCCAGGAAGCTGCATTATCGAACCCAATGTCTCATGGTATATTGGTAAGAGTCATATTTGGACTTTGTGAAATGTGCGCATTGCATTATTATTGACATGTATATAAGCATATGCATTTCTAATATTCCAATGCAAATTTATAGTAATTGCACAACTTCCAAAATGTATGGATAGTCTTCTTATAAGGCTACATGCACACGACTGTGTGTGTTTTGCTGTCCGAAAATTGCGGTTCCGCAAAAAAAAACGATGATGTTCCGTATGGCATCCGTTTTTTTTTGCGGAACAGTTTTTTTTGCGGATCCATTGTAATAATGCCTTTCCTTGTCCGCAAACTAAAACTAAAAAAAAATAGGACATACTGATGCGGACAGCACACGGTGTGCTGTCTGCGTTTTTTGCGGACCCATTGAAATGAATGGGTCCGCATCCTATCCGCAAAAAAAAAACGGATCGGACACGGAAACAAAATACGGTTGTGTGCATGAGGCCTAAGGCTCACAATTGAAAATGTGTTAGGTAAAAAAAAATGTATACCCTTCATGTCATTATTTCTGGTGTTTTTTGCCTTCTAAATCATGATTTAGTCTAGGATTGCGCACAACTAAAGGTCTTATTAACATAGAGCCATTTGCATGAAGCTTTTACAGAGTCACATGGAATCTGTGCACCTTCATACTGGCCTTAGGGAGTCTCAGCATTATCACTGTGGAGATATTCTCCTTATATTATGTCACCTGAGTACCAGGGGCATCGCAAAGTCAGTACATTCGGGCTTGGGTCTGGAATGTATTGGACACCAAACATACAACATACAATTACAGCAGTGGGACACGGGAGCCAATTCGCCTGCACCAGGACACAGACGGCACATTGACTTCAAAGTGACTGCCTGAGCAGAGATGCCAGTAACACAGGCCTGTGGCCTGCATACTTTAGGGGAGGTTAGTACTAGGGGCAGCTATGTGGGAGGCATTACAAGTACTGGGGGCACTATGTTTGTGTGGGGGCATTTCAAGTACAGGGGAAACTATGTAGGCTGGTATTACAAGTACTGGGGGCACTAGTTAGGTGGACATTACAAGTACTGAGGGCACTATGAAGGGGGGACATTATAAGTGCAGGGGGTATTGTAAGTATTGGGGCATTACAGGAGGACAGTAAGTACTAGAAGGACTACATGGGCACTATATTACTAGGGGGCACAACAGAGGGCTGTTATAACTACTGGGGCATTATAGGATGCATTATACTTACTGGGGGTACTACAGAGGACATTGCAACTACTGAGGTACTATAGGAGGCATTATAACTACAAGGGGGTATTATAGCTTTTGGGTGCTCCAAAGGGCCTTATGGAGGGGTCCTATTGCTACAGGGGGATACTTTAAGGAGATTTATCACTACTGAGGGCACTATGGGGCATTATTATTACTAGGGTACTGTGGGGGCAGTATTATTGGGCACAATATGGAGGGCACTGTTACTAACGGGGGCATTATCACTGTAGAGTGCACTCTGGGATAGGATTACAATTGATGGGACTTTGGGAGCGCTATTAGTATGGGGGACTATCTGTATGGCACTGTTATTTCATAAGTAGAATACTGGGGAGCACAGTGGGCACAGTATTGGGGGTAGCAGCAGGATAACACTGTTGGGCACCAGGAGGGAGGAGGATGATGGAAAAGTGAGGATTCCAAGATGTGTGTGTGTAGCAAACTCGGACGAGACATGGTTGAACATGGCGATCTGGGCCAAATGGAGAAAATGAGGAAAGAGAACATGTATATCAGAGGAGACATCACTAGATATAGCAGCTATGTAGTGGTGTATAATCCTGTATCTGTTACAGTGGCAGTTCATGGCCGCCGCTGTCATGTGTGCACAGGTGCCAGCTTCCTGAGAATTAGGGCATGTATTCATTGTTCCTCTGTCCTCAGCACCTGCTCTGTGAGATGCTGCATGGCTGTGTCCAATTGCTAATCATCTGCTCCTATGTAGTTGCGCTGTTGACCTTCCTTGCCTGTGCAATTGATCTCTGTTGTTCTCTACAGATGTTGCAAGGTCTCTCTCTAGCTGGACCTAATTCCTGGTTCCTGATCTGTGCTAGTTCACCGCACTGATCCTGGGCCACCTGTCTTGACCTTTGGATTAATCCACAGATTTGCACAAACTCTGCCAGCCGAGACCTCTGCCCGTTTCCTTGTTATGTGTAGTGCCGATCCCTCTGTGCTTTGCACTGGTGTCTATGATCTCTGTGGGTCAGCAGTCAACTATACTGGGACTATTCCGTGAAGTAGCAGCCTTTGCGACCCCCTACAGCGAAGTTAAGATCCCTGTATAGGAGTTAAAGGGTGAATACCAGGGGACGACCAAGAAAATGCACCAGGATTTTTGAGACACTAGCAATGCCCCTGGTGAATACTCTTGTCATCATTGTCTCATTATAGGTACAAAACAGTTTCACATTCAGGTGTGGTTATTCTGCAGTCACGTGAAATACATTTTTATGCAAATTAGCTCACCTCCAGAAGGAAGAAAATTGCCTCTCTGGTGCCACTTATTGAAGGTGTCAAAGTGTCCATACATATTAGGCTAAAATGTTGCTGGAAATGGATGATTTCAAGCATTACATTACAAATGTTAATCTGCACAATTTTACACTAAACAATCCGATGATAGACCGTCATCTTCTGTAAAAAAGTTGGCAGAGATTGAAATTTTTGCCCAATGTCTTGTGCTCAATGTCATTGAACATGTATGACCGGTTTGGACGACTCTAACGGCCAATACGGATTCAAATTTTAAATAATTTTTGTGGATCACATATTTCCTATAAGGCCTAATGCAGACAACTATATTAGCCCTAAATTGTACACAGCCATAAATATGGCACCCTTTAGTTGATTGGGCCATACTGTACTCCGATGTCTCTGATTTCATAGAGGCTTTCTCTTGGATTTATATGGAATCTTAGAGAAGAAGATTGTGTCATGTTCTATGCCATATGCTATATATCAGATGCATAGAACACTATGGCTCCATGGTACTGAACTATGGGGACTCCATGTGCTCTTGTACTTGGTTCAATACATTTTTAAAGAGCATAATAATACATTTTGACTTGCGCTAGTCAGAAATATAGATATTTGAATTAGTAAGAGGCGGTGGGAGAGGCATATTTTCCTACATACAGAGCACCCAGTATAGTAATTCTCAGATATGTATGAGTTTAATACATATTCAGCACTATTCACATTATTTGAGCATATACATCTTCCATTTTCTTTGATGCTCCAACCGATGTTCTCCAAAGAGAATTAGCTTTTAAAACCGTGCAAATAGAGAAGAAATAGCATCTCTAATACGAACGGAGAGGTAATGGCAACGTCTTTACATTTAAATAATAATGTGAAACGTGTCAGATTTTTAGTGGTGTAGAAAAAAAAGAAAATCGAAATACACACGCACATTTTCCATAGTAATCATTCTTTATATCAGTTCTGAGGAGTATACATTGCTTTGCCATTTTGTGCTCTGTATGTAATATACATAGACCTGTGTAGTTAACATTCTTCACAGGGAAACACGGAACAGCGCCCCCTATCCCATCCCAAGATTATATACACTGAATTTTATACATATATATATATACATATACACTGATTTTATCTGTTCATATATTTATAGATGATGGAAAAATATAAAAAATAATTATAAAATAATAAACTAAAAACAGACTCCTCTTTAAATTACCCCAAATGACACACTCTCACATGCATAAACACATACTTTTTTTTCTCATTTACACTTTTTTAAAGGTTTTTTTTTAGTAATTGTTTATGTTAGGCCACGTGGAAAAGAAAAAAAAAAACAGCTATTCCTGTACAGTTATACTGAATGAAACGGGATGGTCTGTGTATGGGTATAGTTTGTCTCTATAGTAGATGAATTACTGTATGGTATTCAGTTTTGCGCACCTCCTCTGTACCTCTCTGTGATGTTTTTTAGATTCATTTTTAAGCACTTCCTCCATCTTGTTCCTGTATAGTGAGAGGTAGAGAAAACAAGTTGCCTACATGATCTGATTTTTTTTTTTTGGTCATATGACATTTTCTGTATGGTCTAATCCTTACTGACGCATGATTAGGGCAACTATATGTAGTAATTCGAGCCTTTGGTAAAACACACAGGATGTTGAAGCACTAAGAGCTATATGGAGAGCAGATGATGCTTTAGGCATTGTGACTGATGACACCACTGTGCGGGCTTACTCACAGAATAGATGGCTGATAAATAAAGTAATTCAAAATGAAAAGGTTTGTATGGGCCCTGAAAAAATTGGGAATGGCCAGGTAGGATATGTAAGTAACAAAAAAAAGAAGAAAACCCATTCACCTCTTTGGTGTTTTCCAGTTCCTGTGGCACGCCTCTGTCCCCGCCACTTCCAGTCCCTGTGTGACTTAAAGTGTGACCACCTATCGATGGCCACAGTGGTGGACATGTGCAGGCATGGCACATGACCATTAATACTATTGAATGGCTGGAAATGGGTGACAAACTGGTAGTTGGCATGTCACACTTCTGGTCAGGCAGGGACAGAGATGTGTCACAGGAACTGGGACAACCAAAGCAGAGCTTCAATTTTTTCAGTGCTTAGACAGCCCCTTTAATACTTAATTTAATATTTAATGGTTGCCTATTGTCTTTATGTGTCTAGGTTGTCTACATGCCAGAAATGGGTCTACTAAGGGCACGATAAGAATGTCATTATTGTTATTGAGTTATTATTACTGATATTAGGTAATAGATAAGGATGCATTGTTTTGTGTGATGGATACTTTTTGTGCACTTGCTCTTTAAGACACTTGCACATACAGACTGGAATTAATATATATATATATATATATATATATATTTTTTTATTTTTTTTTACAAATGAAGGGAGCTTAAAGGAGCATCTCCATTTGGGACATGTATGGCATATTGATAAAATATGCCATAAATGTCAAATAGGTAGGACCCACTCCATCTCAAGAATTGGGGACCTACCGTGTACAGAGAGCACACCATGCATTTGCAATGTCCTCTCCATTCACTGCTATGGGACTTGGCTATTTTTGGAAGTCCCATAGCTGTGACTAGAGAGCAGGCCATGCACATGTAACCACCCTCCATTCACTGTTATGGGACTTCTGAAAATAGTCACGCTAGCAATCGACTATTTTCATTCATCCTGTAGCGGTAAATGGAGAGGTGGCCATGCATGCGTGGCTTGCTCTCCATTTACTTCAGCATCAAGCTCTTAAGATAGGAGCTGGTCCCAAAGGTGGGACCTGCACCTCTGTGAGATTTATGGCATATTATCTCCATATGCCATACATGCCCTACATAGGAATACCCATTTAAAGTCAAAGTTCTAGATAATGCATGACCACTCTGCTGGAAATGAGAAGCAGGGCTGGATTCAGATGATAAAGCAACCTTGGCATATAAACCACATTTTTTAGTATTCTTATTTGAATCCACTCCTGTAATTTCACTGAAACCTCCATTATTTACTGGGAGATCCATAGTTCTATGTATCCGCTGTCTTTTAAGTTAAACCTGCCAAATTAGTAAAATGGCTATACTAGGATTATTTAAGATACCAGGACTTTTAATTTTTTCACTGAATTCGTCCACTTGTAAGTTTCCCAGGTGCTCTGTACATTATAGTTCCTTGATACTACAGGCAATAACAAAATGACTACATTACTGGGTTGTAGAGGAGTTGCTGAAACAAGCCCCTCCTCCATTCTTACTGCATCACACAGAGCTCTGCCGCTATTGGCTGAAGCTTCACCTTGTAGACTTCCTGTTCTGCCCTCCCCTACCATGTACCCTGTAGAAGTCTCTCTCTATCTTGTATTGCATATGTTACCTGTTTAGAGCAGGAGGCCTGCAAGGTGCAACTTCAGCCAACAGCAGGAACTTTGGGAACTTTAACTTTAGGCACCAACAAGAAAAAAAAATAACAGTCCTGGTATGTTACAAGAGCTTAGTAGGCCCATTTTAAGAATGTTAAAAATGTGCCTTGTGATTTACATTAACAAAGTATTGAACAACTGAAAATGACCAGTTTCCTATTTTAAAAAACCCTATAAAGTTTCATATTATGAAGCCATGGGCAGTCTGTGCGTCATATCAAGGGTCCTCACCATGAAACACTGTATTTTCCCATCTAGACATTGAATGCCACATTTTTTCCCTCATGAGTTATAGTATGAGCCTACCGCTAGATGTGGGTGCCATAGTACAGATCTGTGCAACACAGTTCTGTAGGACCATTATAGTCATAGGCTTTTCCATTAACCTAGCCTGAGAAGAGCTTAAAAAGTACAAAGAATTCATATTCAGGTCACCAATCCCCCACTACATGACACTTCCCGAGTCATCTGCTGGTCTTCACATTCTGGCTCCTCTCAACATGTAAGTCACTACTCAACCAGTCGCTGGCCGAGGTGCTTCACCACTCTGGCCAATGAATGGATAAGTGGTCACACTTCCTGTATTAGGAAGGAATTAGGGACCGACAGGCGATTGAAGAAGTGTTGGAAAGGAGGGGATTGTTGAGGTGAGCATGACTTCTTTTTTTTAGGCCATTATGACTCTTTAAAAAAAAAAAAAAGACTGTCCGGACAGCCCTTTTAACAAGTGCCGATTAAAGGTTCCTATACACTGCTCAATGTTCAGGCAAACTATTGCTAACGAGCATTTATACGAACACTCATTAGCGATAATCTGCCATTGTAAAGGTTCCACTGATTACCCAATGACTAACCCAAACACTCGTTCATTGTGTAGTAGGATCGTTAGTCACCTAAATCAGTGTTTCCCAACCAGTGTGCCTCCAGCTGTTGCAAAACTACAACTCCCAGCATGCCCGGAACAATATGGCTGTGCGGGCATGCTGGGAGTTGTAGTTTTGTAACAGCTGGAGGCACACTGGTTGGGAAACATGATTCTGTATGGGGATGAGCGATGGCTTTAGTGATCGCTACTCCCCATACTGTGAAGGAGATCGCTGCATGTAAATGACGAGTCTGCGATTGTCAGGAATTAATGGTTCCTTTCCGACAATAGTCAGCTACATCGGGCCATGTAAAGGGGCCTTAAGTTTCCAATCCACCAAACTTCCCTGATTAGAGAAATCTTAGGAACTCTACAAATCCTATTAAGAAGCTCATTTCAAATGGAGGTTATGAGCAATCTATGATGACGATGAAGTGATTTCTATATTGATCTTTATGCATACTGTATATTACAAATACGGCTGCAATAATCATGACATGGCACAAGACTTGGTTTCTTCATCCTGTGATATGTGGGAAGATTTAATAATCAGTTATATAAAGACATATGTACATAATGGCATGGCAGGATGTTTTTTTTTTTTTCATTGTATATGGGGTGAGGAGGTATCAGTGATGGTAATGATATAAATAAAGGCAAATAGAAGATTCCTGGTCACAGGAGAAGTTTCAGGCTTCCCAAGGTTCATTTTTGAGTCCACTGAGCATCAGCAGTTGAAAGCTGTAGACGCGGGTCCAAGTGTCCACATACCCCCAGCAAGATCAGCGCCTCTTCACATTATGGTCACAGTGATCAGTCCTCCACGGTCAAATATTTAGTTCAGCTTTCAGGGAGTTCATACAATCTGGTCTCCAGCAAGGTACACAATGACTTCTCATAGTACAATCAATGTGACCAAGGATAGTAAACACATAGGAAGGTATGACGTCTCCCATCGTTAAGAGTCTTTTAAAATAATGAAGTAGTAATAATTTTTGTTTTTGTAGCACCCGAAGGTCAGGCTCAAAGGCCACCATGTAGAACAATCATCTGCTCATTGCATGGATTGGGAGAGTGATTCATTTTTTAAAATAAAACAACATTTCTTATCTCCGTTCAGATCTTGTGTTGTTTTAGATTTCCCTAATGGGAAAGTTCACATTCACAGAAATCCTACAAATTCTATTGAGGATGAACCTTGAAGATCACATCCGCATAATAGAGAGACCAGGAGAATGAGAGCAAGGCAAGAGAGAGAGAGAAAATCTCATACAACCACAAAGAGCACTGGATATCTAAATAACAGGAGACACTGATGTCGGTCAAATAAGTTTACTGAGATAGTGTCCATGGTAATAAAGTAGAAGGTATTGAAATCTGGGGAACGATTCTAATATTTAACCGCTCTGGTTATCCTCTGGATAGAAATAAAGTTCTACTTATTTTAAGAGAATATATAGAATGTTTAGCCTCAAAATAACAGTGAAAATTAACATTTATTTAATTTATTTAATTGGACTCTATGGTAATGGGAATTTTTTTCTAAATTATTTTTTTGGGGAGAAAATACAAATGCAGTGATATATAAAATAATCTATTTGAGGTTCCGAAGATACCTATCTCGTCCTCCCTGATGAGCTTGGCATAGCATGCATGTTTATTTCAATGAGGAGAGAGGACTAAAGGGCCATTTACATGGGGCAGATAATCTGCCTGTAAATGAGTGCCATAGGAAGATATAGCATGTTGATTGGCGCACATTTAATACGAAGCATGAAGCAGTCATCGTACTCTGTGAGGAAGAGTGATCATTAGTATGATCGTTCGTCCCTAGTTTGCATATTGGTGGCATCGCATCTCCTAGTAAATGTGTCGCCAACAAAATGTGACTTTTATGCCTGACATATGAGCATCTGCTTGCTTGTCAGCTGATTGCTGTGCATGTTGTTGGGGGAAATAATCAAGAACGAGCATTCCTACATATGATTGTTCAGCTAATCATCAGCCTGTGCAAAGGGGCCATAAAGGGGTTGTCCCACCATTAAATGTTATTTAAATATAATTCACTAAACTAGTTATTTTCGGTTACAAAAATACTCTGGTTGTGGGATATTCTCTCTACTTCATTATAATGGCATCCCCTGATGTGTAATCTGTATAGTAATATGCATGTCCTCCTACTAAGGTGGTCGCACATGCCCAGTTCCATACTTCAACTGCCTCCAGCCATATCTAGTGTTAGAATCTGTGACAGTTACAGTTAGAGACCTCAAGTAGAAAGTACATCCCCCGGAGCTGTGATAGGAAGAGGGCTGGAGCAGAAAGGATGCACCCCCTGAGCTGCTAGTCTGAAGAGAATGTAGCACAGCAATTTGGGCAATCAATTATGGAATCTGTGGATCCATATGAGTTTAATTTTTACATTTATGGCATAACCCCTTTAAGCTGCTGCTTGATACTTAACACAGCAGGTAATTTTCCAGATCCTTGTTTCCTTGCCGTTGGGGTATTATGTATGGGCAGGAAAGCAGTATCCTCTCCTCTATCGAAATCCATGCCCATTTCATTAGAAACATGAAAACAGAGCTTTATGTCTCTATCAAGAATTACTATTAAAGGTGCCTTATTTTACTATAATGGGGAATACCCAAGTAGACTTCGCTGTGAATCTGTTCATGACTTACACTAAATTACTACTGGAATTTTCAGATAACAAATAGGAATTATTATTTTATTCTTCCACGACAAAGGAGCAATTTCTGTCTGTATTACATTGAGACATTGATTCTGAGGTTTTTTAAAACTCTACCCACTTTCTCTTGACTTCAGCTGGATCAAGCATATACTGTTCAAACAGTCGGCTTCTTAATGGCATGTAGCATTATCGTATGTGAGAACCTATAGAATTTATTACCACTCCTGCATGCCGTGCCTTCCCCATCTTTAGTTGCATCTTCCTTTGGAGGACAGATTGCCCGTGTCTTGGCTGATAGAGATTCTATGGATTTATGTGGTCTTCGTCATTATTGGTAGCCCGTCGTTTGCAGATGTTTCTATGCTACATATCTCTGTGTCTGGCATTAAATTACTGTGTCCCAAGTATGTAAGTATAATAATATAGGCCTCTTATATTGCTCGCAATGTCTCTGCTGTCATTAGTACAGCTTATTTTCTTAGTCACAGACTTGAGGAGGTTGAGGTGGCCTCTTATTCATTCTCGCACTGCTCACTAGGCTGTCTCTTACACAGAACAGATTCACACTCTTTATAGTTAAGGAGTTGCCGTTTTTGGTTATGTAGATTTTCATCCAGACTCTTGTGCTCTCTTCTCCACTTCTCCCAAACTCTTGCTACTTTCAGATGATGATTTTGCTCTCTTGGCTGTTTCAGGACATGGTCTTAGCATGTAAAGTCTTCAAATGCTCCACGTACCGCATGGTGGGGGAGAATGTTGGCTGTGTAGCTCATACCTGCTGGGTGCCCTCTTACACCCTCACATGGAGCCTGTAAAGAGAACAGGATATTTATTATAACAAGAACAACTGAGAAAATGTGAACTAGTATTAGAAATATGTACTTAATATACGTTGCTACAGCAATTCCATAATAGCTCTATTGAAACACTGTGCACAGATCTTCATACCCAGCAACCTTTATTGAACTTTTGTACCAGTTAGCTGCGTGCCAACAGACTAAGATAACGAGCAAGACGCTGAAAGCATGCAGAAATGTATATGACATAACAGACTGACTTTTTTTGGTCTATTTTTGGGTATATTATCCATGGCAGGCTCTGGATGCAAGCTGCAAAATATGTTACTGTACTATTTGTACAGTATCAGAATATTTTTTTTTAATATTGGTCTCTGGAAATGAACAAGTTCAAAGCTAAATGTAAGGACATATCTCCTGCGACAAGAGCAACAGGACTAGAACTTATTAGAAGCAGCCAATTGCTCATAGAAACAGAACGAAGCCAGCAGTGATTATATGACAGGCCTTAACTTGCAATGTGGTAAGTTTGGCATTGTTTTAAAAAAAAATGTAAGCAAATAAATGGACCAGTTTATACTATATGTACAGTACAGACCAAAAGTTTGGACACGCCTTCTCATTCAAAGAGTTTTCTTTATTTTCATGACTATGAAAATTGTAGATTCACACTGAAGGCATCAAAACTATGAATTAACACATGTGGAATTATATACTTATCAAAAAAGTATGAAACAACTGAAAATGTCATATTCTAGGTTCTTCAAAGTAGCCACCTTTTGCTTTGATTACTGCTTTGCACACTCTTGGCATTCTCTTGATGAGCTTCCATAGGTAGTCACCTGAAATGGTCTTCCAACAGTCTTGAAGGAGTTCCCAGAGATGCTTATCACTTGTTGGCCCTTTTGCCTTCACTCTGCGGTCCAGCTCACCCCAAACCATCTCGATTGGGTTCAGGTCCGGTGACTATGGAGGCCAGGTCATCTGGCGCAGCACCCCATCACTCTCCTTCATGGTCAAATAGCCCTTACACAGCCTGGAGGTGTGTTTGGGGTCATTGTCCTGTTGAAAAATAAATGATGGTCCAACTAAACGCAAACCGGATGGAATAGCATGCCGCTGCTAGATGCTGTGGTAGCCATGCTGGTTCGGTATGCCTTCAATTTTGAATAAATCCCCAACTGTGTCACCAGCAAAGCACCCCCACACCATCACACCTCCTCCTCCATGCTTCACGGTGGGAACCAGGCATGTAGAGTCCATCCGTTCACCGGACTCATCAGACCAAAGCACAGATTTCCACTGGTCTAATGTCCATTCCTTGTGTTTTTTAGCCCAAACAAGTCTCTTCTGCTTGTTGCCTGTCCTTAGCAGTGGTTTCCTAGCAGATATTCTACCATGAAGGCCTGATTCACACAGTCTCCTCTTAACAGTTGTTCTAGAGATGTGTCTGCTGCTAGAACTCTGTGTGGCATTGACCTGGTCTCTAATCTGAGCTGCTGTTAATCTGCGATTTCTGAGGCTGGTGACTCGGATGAACTTATCCTCCGCAGCAGAGGTGACTCTTGGTCTTCCTTTCCTGGGGTGGTCCGCATGTGAGCCAGTTTATTTGTAGCGCTTGATGGTTTTTCTGACTGCACTTGGGGACACTTTCAACGTTTTCCCAATTTTTCGGACTGACTGACCTTCATTTCTTAAAGTAACGATGGCCACTTGTTTTTCTTTATTAGCTGCTTTTTTCTTGCCATAATACAAATTCTAACAGTCTATTCAGTAGGACTATCAGCTGTGTATCCACCTGACTTCTCCACAACGCAACTGATGGTCCCAACCCCATTTATAAGGCAAGAAATCCCACTTATTAAACCTGACAGGGCACACCTGTGAAGTGAAAACCATTTCAGGTGACTACCTCTTGAAGAGAATCAAGAGAATGCCAAGAGTGTGCAAAGCAGTAATCAAAGCAAAAGGTGGCTACTTTGAAGAACCTAGAATATGACATATTTTCAGTTGTTTCATACTTTTTTGATAAGTATATAATTCCACATGTGTTAATTCATAGTTTTGATGCCTTCAGTGTGAATCTACAATTTTCATAGTCATGAAAATAAAGAAAACTCTTTGAATGAGAAGGTGTGTCCAAACTTTTGGTCTGTACTGTAGCTTTAGGTTAAAGGGGATTTCTCAGAATTTGATATTAATGGCCTATCTTCAGGATAGGTCATCAATATCAGATGGGTGGGTTCCCAGTCCCAGCACCCCTGCCAATGAGATCTGGTGAGAGCTGAGACCTCCTCAAAGCTTGCTAAGCACAGCACCATATATTGGATAAAGTATGTGCTTGGTATTGCAGCCCAGGCCCATTGACTTGAATGGGACTGAGCTGGGCTTTAGCCATGTGATCGATGTACTGGGACATCTGTGGCCTAGGAAGAGGCCTTTTTGAACAGCTGATCGGCAAGGGTGCTTTTATTCATTTACAGATGGACATACATTGGATATAAAAAGTCTACACACCCCTGTTAAAATGTCAGGTTTCTGTGATGTAAAAAAATGAGACAAAGATAAATCATTTCAGAACTTTTTCCACCTTTAATGTGACCTATAAACTGTACCACTCAATTGAAAAACAAACTGAAATCATTTAGGTGGAGGAAATGTGGTTGCATAAGTGTGCACTCCCTCTTATAACTGAGGATGTAGCTGTGTTCAGAATTAAGCAATCATATTCAAAATCATGTTAAGTAGGAGTCAGCATACACCTGCCATCATTTAAAGTGCCTCTGATTAACCCCAAATAAAGTTCAGCTGCTCTAGTTGGTCTTTCCTTTCCTATTTTTTTTAGCCGCATCCCACAGCAAAAGCCATGGTCCACAGAGAGCTTCCAGAGCATCAGAGGGATCTCATTGTTAAAAGGTATCAGTCAGGAGAAGGGTACAAAAGAATTTCCAAGGCATTAGATATACCATGGAACACAGTGAAGACAGTCATCATCAAGTGGAGAAAATGTGGCACAACAGTGACATTACCAAGAACTGGACGTTCCTCCAAAATGGATGAAAAGACTAGAAGAAAACTGGTCTGGGAGGCTACCAAGAGGCCTACAGCAACATTAAAGGAGCTGCAGGAATATCTGGCAAGTACTGGCTGTGTGGTACATGTGACAACAATCTCCCGTATTCTTCATATGTCTGGGCTATGGGGTAGAGTGGCAAGACGAAAGCCTTTTCTTACGAAGAAAAACATCCAAGCCAGGCTACATTTTTCAAAAACACATCTGAAGTCTCCCAAAAGCATGTGGGAAAAGGTGTTATGGTCTGATGAAACCAAGGTTGAACTTTTTGGCCATAATTCCAAAAGATATGTTTTTTCTACTGAAAAGATTTCAGTTTGTTTTTCAATTGAGCTGTACAGTATATAGGTCACATTAAAAGTGGAAAAAGTTCTGAAATGATTTATCTTTGTCTCCTTTTTTTACATCACAGAAACCTGACATTTTAACAGGGGTGTGTAGACTTTTTATACCCACTGTATGTGGTGTATTTTTGATATATATCTTTATTTTATTATTTTATTCAGTACATTGTCCTTGTTTTTAACTTTTATGTTGTGATCAATCAGTTTTATGTTTATTTTTATTTCTTACATAACTGCCACTGCCTTCAAGTAAATGTAGTTATGTGAGCATAAACCAGCAAAAACCTCATAATACTAATAAAACTAAAAAAAGAGAATTTCAAATAATATCAGACTTTGATTATAAAGTTTTTATGTTTACTGTATAACTTACATGGCGCTTTACATCGTCCATACTTAGTGTTGCTCCTTTGTCATTGTTGTTACGTTTTGAATCCTTCCCGCATTTTCCGCCTCCACACAATTTGTATCTTAAAATCTAAAGAAAACCATCAGCATTAATCCTGTCATTTCCATAGAAACTAGCATAGAAGATACAGCATTATCTTTGCCTGCCACCTACCTCATAGGCATAGTCAAAGAGCTCGAGAACTGTTAAGATACTTGCTCCAATAAATAGTCCCATCTGTCCTCCAATGTCCCCTACAGGAAAGAAAAATCATAGCACCGGTACATGAGAACAAACAGACCTTAGGGAGATGTAATCAAGTCAGAAAGATTATAAAGAGAAAAATTGTTGCCTATAAGGGTGAAAAAACATTGAAAAAAGCTGATGGTAGTGATGATAATAGTTCACATTAAAAGAGACCAACCTTCGGCACTCCAGCTGTTGTGAAACTACAATTCCCAGCATGCTCCATTCATTTCTATCAGAGTTCTGAGAACAGCACAGCAAGTATGCATGCTGGCAGTTGCAGTTTCACAAAAGCTGGAGTGCTATAAGTTGTCCACCATTGGTATAGACCAGGGATGGCCAACCTGTGGCTCTCCAGCTGTTGCAAAACTACAACTCCCAGCATGCCCAGACTTGCCTTCAGCTATCAGCCTACAGCAGGGCATGGTGGGAGTTGTAGTTTTACAACAGCTGGAGAGCCGCAGGTTGGCCATCTCTGGTATAGGCTATGAGCAGAGTCAAATGAGCACAGACAGGATCTCACATAGCACATTTCTGCTCCTGCCTGAGCCAACCCCACTAAAGCCTGGCAGAGCACATCAGTGATGTGCTATGCAGAGCTTTTAGCGGGTGGAGCTGGTACAGGCAGGAGCAGCAATGAGTGCTGCAGCTAGTACAGGGCTCACTGCAGCCCCAGAGGAATCCATACATCAGTACAGACATATCAGCAGTGTACAAGTGTACAGATTCCAAACACTTAAACTTCAGGTGCTTATTTTGCAAGGAACACAAAAAAAAAAAAAAAATGAACGTATATTACAAAAAATCTTTTTTATTATATTTAGAATAGGTTTTACTAAAGTTTAGTTACACTTGATGTTTAAAGATGCACCAAATTTAACACAATTTTCTTCTTGCACTTTGCCCCATGTTGAAAGCGGGACATCCAGCACTTAGCAAAATTTCTGTATCTGTGTAACGCCCCAGAGGTGCATTACCACCTTTTAAACCTCTCCACTATCTTTTATGGTTAATATAATGTCCTCATATGTATTGATTTTCAGATCCTGTAAAATGTGTATTGTTATTTCTGATTACGCAACTGTTTATGTGTAATGTGCCTGGTTCACCAGCAGATGGCGGAAACAATGGCAGAACTAGGTTACCTAGAATGGAACCTCCCTTTCCATTCTATCCCTCTCTAGAGAGGGAGGAGTTTTAGTTAGTGAAGGGCAGTTGAGAGTACCCCCTCTAAGGGGAAGGAAGCAGACCCTATTCCCGGCTGGACGGACCCTGCTAAAGCCAGCAGAGCACCATCAGCTCTGCTGGACCTGGAGACCCAAGCTACAAGCCTCAGGAGCCAGGAGTAAAGGTTCCCTGGATAAAGATAAAGAGAGAGAGAGAGTCAGACTACAGAAAACTAAGTGCAGCAGAGAGGAAAGGTTCCTATTTAATCCTGTCAGCACAGCAGAGCCAGAGAGTAGCATATGTAGCAGAGCCAAGTGTTTTTGCCTGCCAGAATGAATGCCAAAGCCTGCTGGTGACCAAGACAAAGTTGGAAGATTGTTTCTCTGATGAAAGTTTATTCAAGTAAAGCTGTTGTTCAACGTTATACCAAGTCTGGACTCCAATTTCTTTCTTCATCCCACCATTCAACTACCCCTTGATTTTGCGGCGCACGACAACGCCTGGGATTCCACTGTATCCATGTAAGTGCACAGCCACATCTTAGGGGACATTAGGCCCCCCTACACCACTCTGGAATTCCTACCCTGGGTACCATCCACATCACTAAAAGGGGGCCGTGCGCCCCTGATGCTTCAGGGCAACAGGCGTCATTACAAACACTTATACCATCTTAAAGGGATCCCACGGATGTTAACCCCTGTGTGCTGCATCTGCACCTGCGCTGACCGCCTTCAGCGCATGCGCAGTACAAGAAGGTACTGATATGGATGGTGGCGACTGTTTACATTGCTAGATGGGCACCTCCATGCATGCTACGGTAAGCCCATTGGGCCATATGCTAGTGTATGGCATTACTGTTATTTAGCACAAAGTGGACTATATATTAACGTTATACATTTTTCCTGATGCAAGATCACAATTTCTGCAAGCACTGGATCTGAATCCATTCATAAATCTGCCCCACCATATTGGAAATACATGAAAAGAAGGCAGTAAGGAAACAGTGAACCCTCTGTCATGTAGTCAGACGCTGTGTTCCAAGGAAGCCATGTTTCCCTGTCACACTCCAGTGCTTTATCTGCTGGGTGCACTTCTCCAGTCACAGGACGGATATCAGGAACACATTGCAAAACTGCAGAGGAATGGTGGCATGCCCTACTGAACCACGCCTGCTACCTCTGCACCCCCTATAGCTACACCCCTGTTTATGACCAATTGTTGCAGAGGGTACCTTTTCTTGTAGGGGAGAGGGGGTTTATTTTGTAGAAAAGACATCCCAATATTCCCCCTCTGTGAGAACACTTAAATTAAATGTGTCACCAAAAATGTTTTCTGCCAGTTAATATGTTAAACATGAAAACGTGATTTAAATTTTTTTTTTCTGCCAGTTAAAACCAGATAGTAACACATTCCCGTTTTTTTCTAATCTGTTTTTATTTTTCTCATTACAGATTTATTTATTCTATTTTCTGAACATGATTGTGGGGGCGACCATATTGCCTGAGCTTTTGTTAACAGCATTTAAGGTGCTCATACACATTAGCATAATGTCAGCTGATCCTGCTAAGGGTCCATTCACACGTCCGTTGTGTATTGCGGATCCGCAATACACCGGGCCGGCACCCCTATAGAAATTGTGGACAAGAATAGGACATGTTCTCTTTTTTTTCGGGAGCCACGGACTGGAAGGTCGGGGCCGCGCACCGGAAATGCGGATGCGGACAGCACACTGTGTGCTTTCTGCAACTCTTCCAGCTTCATTGAAAATGAATGGGTCCAGATCCGTTCCGCAACGTTGCGGAATCGATCCGGACCCATTTCACGGATGTGTGAATGGACCCTAAGAACGGCAGGTTCACCCGACACTCTAATGTGTATGGGGAGCTCACAACTGTCCCCCAACAGCAAATATAAAGGGAGAGAAGAATCATACAAAATGAATATTTTTGCCTGATCCTTTTGCTTTCCCCAGAGATGAGCCACGCCAGAAGTGTCTGGCAGCAGCTTTCTCTGCTCCTCCCATAGAATCCAATCACGCGTTCGGCCAAGCCAGACTGGTATAGGTATGGAGGAGCCCAGAGGGAGTCAGGAGAGGTAGCTATTGAATGTATATTCCCAGCTTTAGAGATATGCTTTACGGCAGCCACTATGAGTCACAGACACAATATATTTCACATGCCTTCTGCAGGCCAATGTAAAATATTACTCTATGCATTTCGAGGCGGCCATAAACATAATGAATGTGCACAAATGCCAGAATGAAAGAACGACTTAGTTAATGAGATATCTCACCAAGAAGTCCTGCCACCTCGTATGCCTTCTTCTGCTCTATGGTTTCATAGTTCAGTGCTTCAAAGAAAATATCCAGTACCAAAATGTTCTCCCTGTAAGAGACAGTGAAAAGAAATGAGAATGTGTGGGAGATAAACCGTTGTGGGAAGGGGTTAAGGAGAGCAGTATGATGAGCAAATATAACATCGTAAAAATGTTTAATGTTCCTACAATCCAGAACCTGGGACGTGTCCAGCCCATCAATTAACAAGCCTTAATTAAAATGCATAAGATCTATACACAATGTAATTTGTTTGAGAATTTATTTCAGAGCTATACTGAAACGTAAAGAGAATCAGTCACAGCGGGCTGTCTTTACATTATCGGAAAGTCTGTTCGCGCGCCAAACGGAAGCTTTACAATCCAACTCAGATCCTCACAGCATCGTGAAGAACAAAAAAACAACTTCTTACAGAGATGACAGGAGGACTCCTAGTTTGAACACAATATGACAATGGATACTGTGTTTATATCTCCATCTTTTGAAGGCAAAAGTAAAAAAAAAAACATAAAGTACATTCCTTAGGCTACTTTCACACTAGCGTTGTTTGAATCCGGCGTTCAATTCCGACACCGGAACTGCCCGCCGGATCCGGAAAAACGTGTGAAAACTGATTACATTTGAATCCTGATCAGGCTTTCGATCACAATGGAAAAAATCATTGGAAAAAACGGATCCGCCATTTATGGACTTTAACTTTTTTTTCCTATTTTTCGGGTTTAACATGCAAAAGCCGGATCCGTTTTGACTGAACACACGGCGCCGGATCCGGCGTTAATGCAAGTCAATGGGAAAAAAGCCTGATCAGGCGTTCAGTCAAAGTGTTCAGGATTTTTGGCCGGAGGTAAAAATACTGCATGCTATGTTTTTCTGAAAAGCCTGATCAGTCAAAAAGACTGAATAGAAGACATCCTGATGCATCCTGAGGGACGGACTCTCCATTCAGAATGCATTAGGATAAAACTGATCAGTTCTTTTCCGGATTTGAGCCCCTAGGACGGAACTCAGCGCCGGAAAAGAAAAACGCTAGTGTGAAAGTAGCCTTAAAGTTTTTTTCTATTTGCCTCAACAGCCTTTAAAATACTCATTTAGGAAGCTAGCTGTATTTCCGTACTGTATTTTTTAAAAACCTTTACTGCTCCTATCTCCTGTTCTGCGCTGTGGTTACATGACCATGTCCATTCAGCTCTTTCTTATTTCCTGTGAGGTCACGTCCATGGGTGTGTCTGTGATAGGGGAGTGTCTATGTGACCAAATGGCTGTCAGGGGCGGTGCTGGAGGTGTGGCAAATAGAAGAGAAGTGCATCATGGGTTTGGTTGGATACAACAGGAAGTGCTACATACAGGATGGAAACAAACCAGAGAGACTGGTTTACATGGTGAAAATGGATCAGGAGGGTCCAAATAAAAAAAAAAAAAAAAAAAAGGAAAGACAAAGGAAGGACAAAGCCATTATTCTAGGCTCTAGGCGCCTTTGTATCTAGGTGTAGGACTTATTAGCTTCTGGCAGCCTCACCGTTATTTGAAGGACAGATAAGATTTCTGTTGCATCGCTTGTGTGTAGAAGACGAGGACTTGAACTACCTCAACTGAGACTGAAGCAAGGCAAAGAGCTGTTTATTAGTGAGTACATAACTAACTACCCTCGCCTGACACATTACCACCAGCACAGCCTGTTACTGGGATTAATCACATCCAAATTACATGTGTATCAGAGACTGTTTAATAACTGGATGTAAACCTGGTTATAGTAAAGTTCTCAGCTGGATTTAAACCTGCCTCATTCTTCTAACTCCATACCACTACCACTCCTAACATTTTGCACCATCAAGGTGCTGGCGTCACGACAAAACCTAAACCAGGGGCCCAGCCACACAAGCACTCAGAAATCCAATCACCATCAATGGCTCCTCAATCACCACCTGGCCGGTGTCCCCTGTAACCGAGTGTGCCCCGGTAAATCCAGTGCTGTTCTCCCCTTCACTGCACTACTGGCCCAAGGAGGCGTCTGCTAAACCGTGAGTAACCAATGAACTGTATGTACATTCCAGCCCTTTGTGACACGCACATTTTGAGGGACTTGATAGTCTGTGACCTGTCATTCTTTATATAGCGGTTACCAGTAATGCTTTATGTTTACTGTCACTATGTTAACCGACTGACGCGCACGGAAAACATATACATGCACAGTAGGTGCCTGATGGTCATCAGGTGGTCTGCAGTCATCAGGCCCCGTGTTATGGTGGTGAGCCTTATGGTACATTCATTTCTAATCATGTCACATGACTTAATTTAACTACAGTTGTTGCTGCAATATTTTTTATGGTCAATCAATCATTTTTCACTTATGAATTATGCATCTCGAGTAGACTGCAAACTACAGATTGGCAGAAAGTGCTCAACCCCATATGCAGTGGCGCATCTATACCGGGGGACAGATCCTGCTCTTGTGGTCCGCTGCTAATGGCAATCCCCAGCAAAAATGAATACAACCTAACGCTAAACCTACCTGTGCCGTATGGGCAATACCAGGGGCAAGTGGGCATATTACAAGCGTGCAAGGTCCGACTCACAGCAATCTCCCAGTTACATCCAGCATGTGACCAAGCATACAGTGGGAGGTGGGAGAGAGCTCTGAGCCCCACCGAAGACTGGCTGATATAACCCGGGCCTCACATGTGCACCAGTATGCTGCCTGTGGATGGATATAAAGGCACAGGTAGGTTTAGCATTCGGTCCCGAGCTACTTGAGAAACCTTGGCGCGGTGCTCGGGCTCAGACATGTCCTCCACAGTAGGATATGTTGGCTAATCTCTCAATTTTACATCAGTATGAGGGTTAGTAAGACCGCAGAGTGCACCTGTCTTTGTTATTGTTATATTATTTGCACTATGAATTACATATGAATTGTTTTATGACCTTATATGGTCAATTTTATTCACTCTGATCATGTAACATTATGATATGAATGTATCTAATTTTTATTTGTGTATTAATAGAACCAATCATGTAACCAATTACACTGATGTTATCTATCACAATTATGTACAGTATGTATATACCCACATGTGACACTATCTCATTGCTTGACAAAGGCCTCACTGAGTTGGGGAATAAACGGGTCCAACACCCATTCACCGCATATCTGGAGTGCTGCCTCATTATTTTCATTTGGATTTGCACCCTATCTTTACACACTCACTGTATTGGATAATATGAACCATAGTAATTCCAGAAAACCCCTTTAATCTTTTGGGGTGCAGTGGCCTCTTCTTTACACAGGTTTAACAATAAACATGTTGCGCTGAGAAATGATATTCGAAGGACGAGCCTTATGGACCACAACTGTCATAAACAATAGATTTGTTCCCTTTCTCATACAAGCAGCCACCAAATCTAAGTCCCTTTTGAAATAATGCATGCTGGTCAAAGATAATTGCAAATTTATCTTATTGTTATAACAATCTTATTGTTATACTAGATTGACCAAAGAAATTGGGAATATAAACGCCAAATCTTTGGAAGTTAAAACTCAATCATATTAAAAACAAAAATTAAAAACAAAAATGAGATGGAACTGGCAATGACATTTGACCACCCTGTATAGTTATAGTTATGTATATGTCAACTTTGAATTTAATTCTTTTATATATATAATTGGGTGTATTTACACCTATTAAACCATCCATTACATGATATGGTGCACCACGGACTTGTTATATGGATCAGGCACTGAATGTATTACATCTGATAAATGCAGTCCCCCCCCTTTTTTTCAGTCTAAAGATTGACCTCGGTTCACACAATGCGTTTTCCAAGTATAAGGAAGAAAACCAAATACTCTAATGTATTGGATGAACGAAAGAAAGGAGAAAAAATTAAAAGAACAATGTATGGAACCAAACAGAGATGTGACACACATGTGATACAAATGGGACAATACAATACTATAAAATTCCTACTTTTGTGCGCTGACTGTGATCCGGAGATTTTGTATCTATTTGTATCTCTGTCTTTTGAATATTAGATCTATTTATTCATGACTCACATGGAATCAGAATAGAATCTTATGTTAAATATGTCTGGAGGGACGACCTACAGAGGATTTTATATTAGTTTGTTTTATTTATGTACACATTCCTCTTTTCATGGAATACTATAGAGACTTGGATTGTTAACATGTGATTGGGTTTACACAGGTGTCTCCCATGGGCCCAGCCGATTCTACTGCCGGCCCTGTTCCACTATGCCCCTCCCTTATTAGGAGGGGATAGTGGCGGGCGGACAGTATTTGAGGCTTGGAGCATGGGGGACACCTAGGATCATGACTAAGAACTCAATAGTTCGAAACGCGTAGATCCGGGGTACCGGGGACCACCAGTGTTTGTCTTTGATTGCTGTATACACCTGACTTTTCTGTGTTGTTAATAAAGACCGGGATTTTCATACTATCCATCGCGGTGCTGGAGCATTTTTTTCTATCTTCTTCCGCTTACAAGGGACTGGCTTGAGTCCGCCCCGTGCACCGCCGTGCAGGACAATGAGGTGAGCTGGCTACAACCTTTCTCTATATTACACTGCTCAAGTGCTCGTGCTCACCGAGTCTGGATCATTGTGCTTATACCATTATATGTGGACTATATATTCCCCGATTACAGCGACAACACTGACCCCTAGTACCCCTAGCAAACCATGGCCTATGCTGCACGCCCGGACCGCAAATCCAAGGCGGATCAAGTCTTTTCGGCACATGAATTTACATCAACAGATGAGAGCAATGCTAATTCCCAGCTACAAGAACTGGAGAGACTTTTAACACATGAGACCAAAATTTGGTGGGACCAAACGACCCTAACAAAATATGTGGAAAAAGCGATGATACCACGGGGTCTGAGATTAAAGAAGGTCCCAACCACGGTTTTCTCAGAATTATTTGTCTCCAGCTGGAACCAAATCTAAGCACCTGCTCACTTCAACTGATGTCTCTAATTATAGAGCATGAAGGTGAAAGGCTTGTTAATATACAAGCAGAAATTGATGTATGTAAAGAGGCTCTGAACAAATGTAAACCATCAGAAGATTTTTCCAAAAGAGAGGAGGAAATTATGACATCTATTAAAGTTATGGAGGACAGCATAATGGATGTAAAACATCGGAAATTCCAAAGAGACCTCCATGACTATAAAAACAACCAAGTGTATGAGTGGGGAAGGAGGGATAACCCGTATACAACACCCAAGTCGATCTTGAAGAAGAGGTATAACAACAAAAAATACGCGAAAAATAACAAAAGAACAAATAAACAGGACTTTCCAAGAAGAGTCAGTTTCAGTAATTCTGAACTAGAAACCTCAGAGTCATGTGAATCGGCAGGGGAAGAAATACAAGAGGATCCCGGCACACACAACTTACAGCAAGCAAAACCTTCTTACTATCAGAAAAATAGAAACAACAGAGATAAATCGGGACAATCAAAAAACGATATAGAAGGGGGGGCCGCAAGCACAAAAAGACCCCATCAGATGTCCACCCGCTTGCAAAACAAATAAATGTGGGCCATGGTAATGGTATACAGTTTTTGGATGTTGTAAATTTATCTAACCAAGTATTAAGTGTGGAACAGAGTGATGTATTGTCTTTGGGTTTAAATTTTGTTCCAACTATTAATTTTGACCCGTTTACAACTATTTTACAGGTTAACAAGTTTGTTAGGAATCTCACATTAAGGAGATGCTTCCATGAATCCCCGTTGCCACAAGGAGATAATATCAGTGATAGACATGAACACAACTATGACAATCAGTTTTGTAATATGTCATTTAAAGAACAGCAATCTTTATTATGTCTCACTGATTTACAAGTTGACAGCGGGGATTCATGTGAACAACATATACAACACAAATTTGTAACCCCTAATAGTAAATATTATCCTACTAAATTTCGTACTGATAGTATGGATACATTCCAGGAGGCAGTGGAAGGCGAATTGCACAGAATACAAAGTAGTATCCCTTCAAATAGAGAATGCAATTTGAATTATATACAGAAAACTGCACTAAGGGAACTGGAAGATAAAAAAGACCTTATTATCAAAATGGCGGACAAAGGTGGCTCTGTGGTGGTACTAGACAAAATATGTTATCATGCTCAGATGCTCGAAATGTTGTCTGATACCACCACCTATAATATTCTAAGAGGTAACCCCCTTGTAGTTTATAAACAGCAATTGTCCTCCATTCTGAATAAGGGTCTAGAAAAGGGTCACTTAACACAAAGACAAGTAGACTTTTTAGATGTGCAACACCCAATAACTCCCATTATCCATGCCCTCCCCAAAATACACAAGGGAATGAATCCTCCTCCTCTACGACCCATAATATCAGGCATTGGGTCTCTAAATGAGAAACTGGGTGAATGGCTGGATTCAGTGCTGCAACCATTAGTGAAAAGACTACCAGGATATATAAAGGATACCACCGATGTACTAAAATACATGCATAATTGCATATGGTCAAATAAGTATACATGGGTCACTTTGGATGTTGTAGCACTGTATCCCTCCATTCCTCACTCATTTGCCCTGTTGGCATTGGAATACAATCTCCATAAATACAGTAGTTTCTCAAATGTGTTCATTGATTATGTGTTGGAGATCACTGCTTATCTCCTAACACACAATTATTTCACATTTGACGAAACCTTCTATGTTCAGATCTCAGGAGTCTCGATGGGGGCCAAATTCTCTCCATCTTTGGCCAACCTATCGATGGCCTTCTGGGAAGAAAAATATATATATTCAGTAGACAATCCTTACTCCGGTTCCCTTGCCTGGTATGGCAGATACATCGATGACCTGCTGCTCATATGGAGTGGCGATGTGTCTGCCATACCGGGCTTCACTGATTATTTAAATCATAATCAATATAATCTGAGATTTACTTGTTCCCATCATTCCGATAATATTAATTTTCTAGATTTAAAATTGACTGGGAAATCAGACGAGATAGTGATGACAGAGACATACCGTAAGGAGGTGTCTGGCAACACTATCTTAAAAGCAAACAGCCATCACCCACTACACACCATTAAAAGTATTCCAGTGGGGGAGTTTATAAGAGCGAGAAGAAATTGCAGTACAGACTCAGCCTTTTTGAGGGAATGTGGTAACATCTGGGATCATTTGAAAAAGCGAGGCTACCCACATTGGATGTTACACAGGGGTTTAAAAATAGCGAAAAATAAATCTAGAACAGATCTATTAGGACTCACAACTAACTATAACCAAAAAAGATCTCTTAACAGATACAATTATCCTCTACAGGATAGAAAGACAAAAGATGATTCTGGTAATACATGTAGTCTGTCTGCAAAAGTTCGGACAAATGAATTTATACCAACATTGGTACTAACTTACAGCAAACAATTTCCTGAAATTAAGAAAGTTATCCAAAAATGTATTCCAATCCTGTATGAGGATAAAATTCTGAGAGAAGTCCTACAAAACGGATGCCGTATAGTCTCAAAGAGACCGGGAACACTAGGCAAAATGCTGTCACCTTCCATGTATAGTCCAATGCAGACCAAGGATCCACCTACGTGGTTAAAATATACGGGCTTTTCTAAATGTGGAAGTAACAGATGTATAACATGCAAATACGCTATTAATACCAAGGAATTTTCTAATTCCTCTCACCTAGAAAGCTTTCCCATCAAGAGCTATATAAATTGTGGCACAACTGGAGTTGTCTACATTATTACATGCACACTGTGTGATTTAATATATATTGGCTGCACAAGCAGAAAATTTAAAGATAGATTACGAGAGCATTTAAATTATATCTGTAATCCATCAGCAACAGGTATATCAAATGCGGCCAAACATTTCATCAATGTGCATGGGCGTAGTGTAGACAATCTCAGTACATTTGCTTTTGAAAGAGTGACACTACCAAAAAGGGGTGGAAACATAAAACAAAAAATTCTCCTCAGAGAGGCATTCTGGATCTGGAGATTGAGCACAAGATACCCTCTGGGGCTCAATCTCAAAAGGGAACTAATGTATTTATATTGAAAGGGACGTGCAGCATATGTATGGTTTTGCTATTGTTTTTAGCCCAACATATATACCAATATATGTTTATTTTAACTCTAAAGGTTTATTATTTCCTTTCCTCTTGCAATGGTCTGTTCTCTCCTCACTAAAATACCATCATAAAAACAATACCAAAACTAGTAGGTTCTGGTGTTAGAACTGGAACCGCATGTGCGTCTGACGATATTCACATCATCCAATCATGCAGTGGGTTTTGCAGGGGAATGAGAATTTATTCTCTCCTGTCTGCATACCCCTGCATATCAGATGAACAAGAAATACATAAACATCATAGGCTGAACTAGAGCACTGATGTGGACACACATGCGGTTCTGGTTATCTGTATCTGTTGGTTTGCATTTTTCTAAAAAAAGCTTGGGGTACAAAAGGTTTATGTCCTAGAAATGAAAAAATGATGATACGAATAATATATAGGACTTTATATAACAACTTATTATATATCAGAAAAAATTTGGATAACTTGTATATCAGTCTATATAGTCCAATAACTCGTCCGTGATGTACATGTATAAAGTTGATAAATATACAGAACTACATAAAGGGATTTTCCCTTTTGAAATAATGCATGCTGGTCAAAGATAATTGCAAATTTATCTTATTGTTATAACAATCTTATTGTTATACTAGATTGACCAAAGAAATTGGGAATATAAACGCCAAATCTTTGGAAGTTAAAACTCAATCATATTAAAAACAAAAATTAAAAACAAAAATGAGATGGAACTGGCAATGACATTTGACCACCCTGTATAGTTATAGTTATGTATATGTCAACTTTGAATTTAATTCTTTTATATATATAATTGGGTGTATTTACACCTATTAAACCATCCATTACATGATATGGTGCACCACGGACTTGTTATATGGATCAGGCACTGAATGTATTACATCTGATAAATGCAGTCCCCCCCCTTTTTTTCAGTCTAAAGATTGACCTCGGTTCACACAATGCGTTTTCCAAGTATAAGGAAGAAAACCAAATACTCTAATGTATTGGATGAACGAAAGAAAGGAGAAAAAATTAAAAGAACAATGTATGGAACCAAACAGAGATGTGACACACATGTGATACAAATGGGACAATACAATACTATAAAATTCCTACTTTTGTGCGCTGTCTGTGATCTGGAGATTTTGTATCTATTTGTATCTCTGTCTTTTGAATATTAGATCTATTTATTCATGACTCACATGGAATCAGAATAGAATCTTATGTTAAATATGTCTGGAGGGACGACCTACAGAGGATTTTATATTAGTTTGTTTTATTTATGTACACATTCCTCTTTTCATGGAATACTATAGAGACTTGGATTGTTAACATGTGATTGGGTTTACACAGGTGTCTCCCATGGGCCCAGCCGATTCTACTGCCGGCCCTGTTCCACTATGCCCCTCCCTTATTAGGAGGGGATAGTGGCGGGCGGACAGTATTTGAGGCTTGGAGCATGGGGGACACCTAGGATCATGACTAAGAACTCAATAGTTCGAAACGCGTAGATCCGGGGTACCGGGGACCACCAGTGTTTGTCTTTGATTGCTGTATACACCTGACTTTTCTGTGGTGTTAATAAAGACCGGGATTTTCATACTATCCATCGCGGTGCTGGAGCATTTTTTTCTATCTTCTTCCGCTTACAAGGGACTGGCTTGAGTCCGCCCCGTGCACCGCCGTGCAGGACAATGAGGTGAGCTGGCTACAACCTTTCTCTATATTACACCAAATCTAAGTGCAGAATTACAACTATGAGAAACGAATACCCTTGCAAACCTTACCTCCTATTCTCTGCCGCAATAAAAGATGTAAGACATATAAAAGAATATGTATACCCAACTTGCAAAACTCAATAGTGGGAATTTTTCATCCGGGTAATATGTGAAGTCAGTTTATCTTGAACCTGCATAGGAATAATTTGGGCCAAATTTATCAAAGTTTGCATGTTGTTTGTTAAATTTGGTGCATCTTTAAACCAAACACTTTTTTTCTAATAATGCTACTCCAATTTTTTTTTAAGCTATGCCCCTGGTGGAGTGATTTTGTGACTTTTTTGTAACTTTTTTTTTTAAAGGTCACAGTGATAAATCTGCAATGACATTCATCAGCATACCCAACCATGCCCACTCTCCCACCCACAAACTGGAGTGAGCGGTGTAAAAATGCAAAATGTAATACAAGTGTGAGTAACACCAAAATGTTGCAAAAGCCCCATTCTTCAGCATAATGCTGAAGTACAGGGTGTGATAAATTCTCCAAAGGAATTCTTCTATACATCCTAGAACGTGTACACATTGCTCTGCACAAAATGCCTCAGTGGAGACATATATATTAGGCAAATGAGATACATATTGGAAGTAAAAGGTGAATCTATGCAGACATCTTATAGCCCATTTCCATGTTGTACCTTACCTACCACCAATTAATGATAATTGATGCTCAACCACGAGGTGGATATTTACTCATTAAGCGACTGTATATGCTGCTGTTTACAAATGCTTGAATTACATCCCAGTACAGATAAGGTAAGGTGGCCGTATATATTAGATGAATGTTGTCTGAACCCACTGCCTATGGCAGGAACAACCTGCTATCTAAAGTGTGTGGAGCTGCCCGACTCTCTCCTTACAAGAGATGTTGGATACAAAAAAGATTGGATTTCACCATAGCCGATCTTTTGTTCTCACTGAAAATAAATCACCGCCAGAGGCGTCTGGCAGAAACTTACTTCCCTTCTCCCCAATGAGAAAACATGCACATTCGGCCAAACTGACTGCATATTATTACTGCCAACCATCAATAAATTCCTGGACAGTCTATATATGCAGGGCAGTCCTTGTTATTTTCTTGAAGCTGACGGAGCTTGTGCAGGTTATTGTGACTGTAACAATTATTCACAGGTCACAATGGGTACAACTAATACATGTCCAGCCAGGTCCATAAATATTGGGACATGGACACAATTCTAACATTTTTGGCTCTATACACCACCACAATGGATTTGAAATGAAATGAACAAGATGTGATTTAACTGCAGACTGTCAGCTTTAATTTGAGGATATTTACATCCAAATCAGGTGAACGGTGTAGGAATTACAACAGTTTGCATATGTGCCTCCCACTTGTTAAGGGACCAAAAGCAACGGGACAGAATAATAATCATAAATCAAACTTTCACTTTTAATACTTGGTTGCAAATCCTTTGCAGTCAATTACAGCCTGAAGTCTGGAACGCATAGACATCACCAGGCGCTGGGTTTCATCCCTGGTGATGCTCTGCCAGGCCTCTACTGCAACTGTCTTCAGTTCCTGCTTGTTCTTGGGGCATTTTCCCTTCAGTTTTGTCTTCAGCAAGTGAAATGCATGCTCAATCGGATTCAGGTCAGGTGATTGACTTGGCCATTGCATAACATTCCACTTCTTTCCCTTAAAAAACTCTATGGTTGCTTTTGCAGTATGCTTTGGGTCATTGTCCATCTGCACTGTGATGTGTCGTCCAATGGGTTCTGAAGCATTTGGCTGAATATGAGCAGATAATATTGCCCGAAACTCTTCAGAATTCATCCTGCTGCTTTTGTCAGCAGTCACATCATCAATAAATACAAGAGAACTAGTTCCATTGGCAGCCATACATGCGCACGCCATGACACTTCCAGCATCATTCACTGAGGTCAAAATATAAACCACTGTACTATACTTTTATACAGCAAGTACTGTAAGAGAAAGGGGTTGTCACAGTGCTCACCTACTGCTCACTCCGGATGTACGGAAATACCTGAGGCACAGCATGTGGAACAGCTTGAAATGAAAGAAAAATCCAACTTCCGATAAAAGGAGCAACCTTTTTTTTCCAGCGATTAAAATCCAAAATACACAAGGCACACTAGTCTACGTGTTTCGGATCACGATGTGAAGATCCTTACTCCTGTCATATAACAAACTTATCCCAGGATAACTCATCCCAGGATACCTGCAGGACACTAGATCTGTCCTTTGATGATTTTGTATGGAGTACGGATAATGTATGGGTCACCACGGATGTGGTTTCCCTCTTTACTAATATTCCCCATGATTTAGATATAACAGCTTTGAGATGCTTTCTCATTACTTATAGTAATTATACAATGGATTTGTAGGAATTCATTTGTATCTCAGTGGAGTTTTTTTTTATCACACAGCTTTTTTGTTGTTTGACAACTTATTTTTTGCAGGTATCTGGTGTTTCTATGGGGAGAAATTTTCGCCTTCTATAGCCAATATATATATATGGCGTGGTGGGAGAGTCGATTTTTTTTCATTCTGTCTAATGCATTTTCTGACAGTATCAGGTGGTATGGCCGCTACATCGATGACCTGCTATTTGTATGGTCTGGAGATGTAGCGGCCATATCTGCTTTTGGGGCATATTTAAATGATAATGATTGTGCTCTTACTTTTATTTTACATTATGATTTACATACTATATCTTTTTTTAAGGTAATTCCGATCCTGGCACGGTATCTACCTCTACATATAGAAAGGAAATGCAGCGTCCCACTATATGTGTGTGGGCACTGCTTAAAAGAACTTTCTACCCTAAAAACTGTATTATGCTGTATTATATGACTTTGTGCTAATTTATCTGCAAAATCCCTGTGACCAGGCAGATTAGGTGTAATTTATACATCCCACCACTAGATGGGGATAACACTTAGGTTCTATATATACCCTAGGTCAGGCCTAGTGAGAGAGTGGAGAATGGATTTAGAGATTAGAGCAGATCTGAGGAGATTAGTGGGAGAGAATGCAGAGTGAAGACTCGACAACACAGATTAGTGAGTGGAGCCAACTTCGCTATAAGGTAGAACCAAGATGTGAGGTGCAGAAGAGCGTTTTCCTTCTGTGGCCGGACTATATACTTGCATCCCTGACCATACCAGGGAGGCTTTCTGCTAACCGTGAGTAAACTGATGAACTGTGTTTTACTGCTTGACCCCTCATTGGTCCACCGTGCACCTCACGTGTTGCCCCTGCACTACTGGCTGGCTGCAGAAACATCAGGCAATACCACGCTTCTTGCTACCTCATGTCACCCACCTCATGTCATCAGGAATATTCCTAAAGGGGAGATGGTCAGAGCAAGACGCAATTGTTCTGATGACATCTCCTTTGATATTGAGAGTAAAAAAAATATAATATGTGTGAGATTGTGGAAGTGTGGTTATTCTTCTCTTTCAGTTAGCCGTGCTAGGACTTGGGCACAATCATTAGATAGAAATGTCCTGGTCTTCCCAATAAAAAATAAGCATAAACAAGGTATGGCCAATTGTGCAGTTACTTTTTCAACCAACTACAGTCTGGAATATGCCCAAATTTGAAGCATCATAAAAAAAAGCACACATCAGTGTTAAACTTTGATCAAGAATGGAGTGCTATAGCATCCTCAGGTGTTAGATGTGTGGCACAGAAGGCTCCTATGCTTAAACAAAGAATTAGTCCCAGTCTTTTTTTTGCAGTCGTACCACCTCTAAACCTGTGCTAAACTACTCCGACATACGGGTAGTTATAAATGTGGCCATAAACGATGCATTTGCTGCCAGTATATGAAGGTCACATACATTATTTCTATGGCCAACAAAAATATGATATTAAACAATACATTAACTGAAATACAGACCATGTGGTTTACTTAATTACATGTACAGAATGTTGTGTACAGTATGTGGGATGCACCAGTAATGAAATTCAAAACCAGGGTACGCAAACACATTTCTGATATTCCGCATTACAAAACTAGGAATGTGTCAGCTGCCACTCTTCATTTTGCAAGTGTTCACAAGTGGGATATCTCTGCTTTCTCTGTGCAAGGTGTGGAAACAGTCATCGCCCTAATAAGTGGTGGTGACCATAGAAAAAAGCTACTAAGTAGAGAAGCTTTTGAGATGTTCCAATTAGGTAGCTGCTTTCCCACTGGCCTTAACAGAAAGCATGATCTCATATAGCAATATTTTTAAATCTTAGTGATTCTTTTATAACTTTTGTTTGTCTTTGAGAAATAGATTTTTTTAGTTCCATGTTTTTTGTATTCCCTGAATTCCCACACCCACTGTCATGTGAATGCATGTGTTTTGATTGTGATTGGTGGGGGGAGGGTATATCATCTTGGGGAATAAGTTTGTTAAATGCCATGGGTAAGGATCTTCACCTCGTTATCCGAAACTCGTAGACTAGTGTGCATTGTGTATTTTGGATTTTAATCGCTGGAAAAATAAAGGTTGCTTCTTTTATCGGAAGCTGGATTTTTTATTAATTTCTACCAAGTACTGTAAGGGCTCATGCACACAAACATACACTGCCTATCCCCCCAAAAAAAGTCGCCACCTGAATTTAACCAAGCAAATAGTTATGAGCCTCCTATTGGATAATTACTGCAATAAGTTATTTAACCCCAACTGGTGCAATGAGTTGCTTCTCATTTCTTAAAGGGGTTGTCCAGGTTCAGAGCTGAACCCGGACATACCCTTATTTTTACCCCAGCAGCCCCCCTGAGCCTAGCATTGGAGCATCTCACGCTCCGATGCGCTCCAGTGCCCTGCGCTAGATCGCGCAGGGCACGGGCTCTTGTGTTTTCAATAACACACTGCCGGGCGGTAACTTCCGCCCAGCAGTGTGTTCGGTGACGTCACCGGCTCTGAGGGGCGGGCTTTAGCTCTGCCCTAGCCGTTTTACTGGCTAGGGCAGAGCCAAATCCCGCCCATCAGTGCCGGTGACGTCACCGGGGTTCCTGTCAGCCCCATAGAGAGCCCGGTACGTCACCGGAACTCAGAAAAATGCCTTTGCCCTGTGCAATTTAGCGCAGGACAAAGGAGAGCATCGGAGCATGAACTGCTCCGATGCTCATGTGAGGGGGGCTGCCTGGGTGAAAATGGAGGTATGTCCAGGTTCAGCTCTGAACCTGGACAACCCCTTTAAACAACCATGTCGAAAGACACATCTCATGGTTGTGGAAAAGATGTTAGTCTGTTTGATAAGGGTCAAATCATTTGCATGCATCAAGCAGAGAAAACATCTAAGAGATTGCAGAAACTACTAAAATTGGGTTAAGAACTGTCCAACACATTATTAAAAACTGGAAGGATAGTGGGGACCCATCGTATTCGAGGAAGAAATGTGGCCGGAAAAAAATCCTGACTGATCGTGATCGGCGATCACTTGAACGTTTGGTAAAATCAAATAGAAGAAAAACAACAGTAGAACTCAGGGCTATGTTTAATAGTGAAAGTAAGAGCATTTCCACACGCACAATGCAAAGGGAACTCAAGGGATTGGGACTGAACAGCTGTGTAGTCGTAAGAAAACCACTAATCAGTGAGGCAAACCAGAAAAAAAGGCTTCAATTTGCTAGGGAGCATAAAGATTGGACTCTGGAGCAATGGAAGAAGGTCATGTGGTCTGATGAGTCCAGATTTACCCTGTTCCAGAGTGATGGGCGCATCAGGGTAAGAAAAGAGGCAGATGAAGTGATGCACCCATCATGCCTAGTGCCTACTGTACAAGCCTGTGGGGGCAGTGCTATGATCTGGGGTTGCTGCAGTTGGTCAGGTCTAGGTTCAGCAACAGTATGTGCTCCAAGAATGAGGTCAGCTGACTACCTGAACATACTAAATGACCAGGTTATTCCATCAGTGGATATTTTCTTCCCTGATGGCACGGGCATATTCCAAGATGACAATGCCAGGATTCATCGGGCTCAAATTGTGAAAGAGTGGTTCAGGGAGCATGAGACATCATTTTCACACATGGAATGGCCACCACAGAGTCCAGACCTTAACAACATTGAGAATCTTTGGGATGTGCTGGAGAAGACTTTGCGCAGCAGTCAGGCTCTACCATCATCAATGCAAATTGATCTTGGTGAAAAATTTATGCAATACTGGATGGAAATAAATCTTGTGACATTGCAGAAGCTTATCGAAACAATGCCACAGCGAATGCGTGCCGTAATCAAAGCTAAAGGCTTGTTTTTGGTGGCGACTTTTTCTTTGGACAGGCAGTGTATATTTTTTTCTGTTTCCATGCAGTTTTTTTTTGTGGCCTGTACAATCACTTCAATGGGTCCGCATAAAAAACGGAATTTAATCTGTGTGCATTCCATTTCCATATGTCCACATGTCCCTTCCGCAAAAAAATAGAACATGTCCTATTATTGTCAGTATTACGGACAAAGATAGGACAGTTCTATTATGGGCCAGTTGTTCTGTTCCGCAAAATGCACATAGCTGGTATCCATGTTTTGTGGATCTGCAATTTGCGGACCGCAAAATAGGCAACAGTCATGTGCATGAGCCCTTACAGTGTTAAAGCGAACCTTTCACCAGGATTTCACTTAATAAACTATTACCAGTACCTTATAGATCATCCTCATTGTGTTTCAATGCATTCTTGTGCCGCTTTCCTGGGATGGATATTCATGAAAAAAACGACTTATAAAGTCCTCGTATCCAGCTCCTGAAGTCACGCTAGAAAGTCAAGGGGGTAGCCCTTCCCTCACTCCGGGCTGTAACTCCCCTGCCCTAACCCCGCCTCTAAGTAGTGTAACTGACACCCGGCTCAGTCCCCTGGACCGCGCTTGTACAGGCGGCGCATTGCGCGTGAGGAAGAGAAGACAGGCAGGCATCGGGGACGGCGCATGCGCGATTCAGTTACAGGATCGCGCTCGAGTCCGACGGCGCATGCGCCGCCGGTACAAGCACGGTCCCGGCGACTGAGCCGGGTGTCAGTTGCACTACTTAGAGGCAGGGTTAGGGCAGGGGAGGTACAGCCCGGAGTGAGGGAAGGGCTACCCTCTTGAATATCCATCCCAGGAAAGCGGCACAAGAATGCATTGAAACACAATGAGGATATCTATAAGGTACTGGTAATAGTTTATTAAGTGAAATCCTGGTGAAAGGTTCGCTTTAATATCAGTGATATCTACCAATGTAGATCATTTCAATGACTTGCCAAGAATTGTACCCTTCTTATAAAAACCAGTACACATCAACGGCACAACGACACAACATAGCAATCGGTAAAAATGAGATTCCACTCATGACTGGTTCAAATTTCGATGTCAGGATGTCAGTTTGTTCCTAGGAAGGCACTATCTATAGGGAACCAGCTATGCCCAAGTCTCTATTTGGATGATAAAAACAAAAACACACAAAAACGCACCAGACTGGCTAGTACTGGTTCACGCATGCGTGACCATATATTGTATTACTTGTGAGAGCTGCAGGTTACAGTACACAGGATGCCCCATTAGATCTCTACGTAAATTAATTAATGAACATTTATGGGACATCTCTAATCCTAATAAACGTAATATGTCAGCAGCATCTCAACATTTTGTGCAATAATAATAGTAACACCGTTTCCAAGTGATAGGAGCAGAGTTTTAAAATCTATACGAGGTGGAAGTTCATAATCGGGAAGCTATATGGATCCTGAACTTAGTTTGCAGGTCACCACATGGAAATCTTTGTACTGACCAGTACTTCTATTAAGGCTTGTATGTTGGCTATTGTTGAGTTTTGCATACAGTTCTACACAGGATTCTATAATCCTGTTTTATTGGAGGGAGATGCATTAGTGGAATTTTAGGGAATTAATCTTAATCTCCATGCTGACCTTATGTATTTATATGTCTTTTTATTAAGGCTTACATATTGGCCAGGCTCAGACTGGCCCACAGGGGTACAGGTGAATCCCCCGGTGGGCCCCTGAGCAAGGTGGGCCCCTAGTCTCCCACTCCTTACACAAGTGGCACATAACACAGTAGACTTACTGCACTACATACATATATTCAATGTACAGCACCTCCACCAGCCTATGTTCATATAAAAAAAACTGAGAGATTAAAGAAACTCCCGAGTTTATTATTATAAACTCGATCAGATAGCTGAGATGTCTTCTAGGTATAGAGGAAAGCTGGCCAGTGTCCTCTTCTCCGCAGGACCTACCTTCTCAAAGTTGCTGTAGGGACCCCCATATCCAATCATCTGGTAGCATCTTGCTGCTGTGTGAGCAGGTAATATTTGAATGTATCTGTACGGTAGGCCCCCGAAATAAATTTTACTGGTGGGCCCTAGTTTTGCAGGCAGTTCGACACAGGATACTGTAATATTAGTTTATCAGAGGGAAATGCTTAGTGACATCTTAGGGAATGAAGGAGTTAAAGTCTGTGTTAGAGGTAGCAATCAGAGTTCAACCTGTCTGAGCAGGATGTGATATATCTATGCTATTTTAACCTCACTTTTTAATTTTATTGTATGACTTAAGGGTGATTATATTCACCCGAAACGTGTTGGTAAGGGTAGTTTCACCCTAGCGTTTTTGTTTTCCGGTATTGAGTTATGTCACAGGGGCTCTATACCGGAAAAGAACTGATCAGTTTTATTCTAATGCATTCTGCAGGATGCATCAGTTTAGTCCCTCTTACGTTTTTTGGCCGGAGAAAATACCGCAGCATGCTGCAGTTTTCTCTCCGGCCAGTAATCCTAAACACTTGCCGGATCAGGCATTCATTTTCATTGAAATGCATTAATGCAGGATTCTGTTTTGTGGTCTGCGCATGTGCAGACCTTTAAAAATGAGAAAAAAATAAATACCGGATCAGTTTTTCCGGATGACAACCGGAAAGGCGGATCCGGTATTGCAATGCATTTGTCAGATGGATCCGCATCCGGATCCGTTTCACAAATGCATCTGTTTGCGTCCGGATTGCCGGACTGCCTGCCATAATCCTCTGCCGCAAGTGTGAAAGTACCCTAAGACGCTATCTGTAAGCTACCTGCATTTTCTTTTAACAGGGATTAAAGAAAGTGTTTGGATTTTATTTTGCGAGTGCCGAAGGTAGAAGTTATAAGTGGCACAAGCCGACACGGATCTGCAGCACTTCAGAGCACTGCAACCATATGCCAGGGGAGGGAGCACGTTTGGGTGGGATACGCACTAATTCCCCAATGTTTTTTCTGTTGTTGCATAGAAAAATAGGAACCCCATAAAACATACAACACAACCACAGCAATGGAGAAGACACAACTTTGTTTTTTTTTGGGATGCGTGTCCTATTGGTTTCATAGAAGACACATTTTCCCTGCTGCAGAGGATATAACTTTCTGAAAACCCAACACAATTTTTAAACCAGTCTGAAGCTTATCTTCACATACACTTAGGATTTCCTTAAGCCTTAATACATCCAGGTTGTTCTTCACTGAACTCTTCAACAGCAGGCAGGTCCTTGTCAGCATCTATCCACGTCTCAACTTATTTTTCCTACATCCTGCTGATTAGGTTTCCCCCTGGGCCATGTATAAGACTTAGTCAATTGTCAGAAAAGCTTTGGCCTGTGTCAGAACCTTCCAACTCTTCATCTAAAGGCCTGTCAAGAAAGCTGAGGCGTACAGCTTTCCTAGGGTAGTCTCCATTCCAAAGTAACATCATATATAGCAGACCTGTAGGGCTAAATGTCATAACATGGCTGTCAGTATTCATTAGTGTCCGTACATTAGTTCTTGTTTACAACTCTGGATGACACCAAAGATTTACTAGTTTGAAGGTTAATAAGCTGGTCAGCTTGTGCCTTGAATTATCCAAAGGAGGATAGGCTTAAATGGAGTTACCAGGAAATTCTCTGATAAACCTAGTACAATCCTTTATATGTTGCATTATTCTGGGAAAAAATAACTATTAATCCATATGTATACGAGCAGTAAAGTGCACCAAGGGCGGACCCTAGCCGTCTGTGCACCCATGCTCCTCCTGCTTCCTCTGCCAATTTTTTCATCCCCTTCTTGATTGACAGGGCCAGGCAAGACGACTAAGCAAGTAGTACAGGTGAATCTTCTGGTGGGTCCCGAGCAAGGTGGGCAACTAGTCCTTCACCCTCTGCATACCTGGCACATGGCAAAGTAGAGTGACTGCACTAGGTATGGATAAGCAGAGTACAACATCTTAACCAGCCTAAATGTCCATATAAAAAACTGGGTAGATTATTTAACAGTTTATTATTATAGATGGATTGGGTGGCTGAGATGACTTCTAGACACTGGGGCAGGCCAGCCAGTATCCTTGTTTCCTAGGCACATGGCTTCCTGAAGTCACTGCAGGGACCTCTATAATCAATCACCTTGTAACAGCTTGATGCTGTCTGCCACTGTGTGAACGGGTAATATTTGCATGTAGCTGTGTATTGAACCCCCCAGAATAAGGCTCCTTTCACACCAGCGTTTTGTCTGAGCGGGTATTTAGTGCTGCTGGTGGCATTATAACAGATAAGCGTATCCGCCTGTCAACTGAAAATGCTGACAGGTTGACTCTTATAAAAATGAACAAGGCCTGGATTGCCCCTGACTTCTCGACTCCACCAGAGGAAAGCGGCTGAACATAAAGGCTCTTTAAATGTGTTGTTTATAATGTGCTGAATTCAATGTATTCCCATGCACCCCTTCCACCACAAAAAAGGGTATATGGTTGAATCTTCCTTTTCTCATCCTCCTCTTCCATCATATCAACATGCTTATTCGTTGCATATAATGCCCTCGCATCTAATGTGTTACAGGGTCACCTCACCGGCAGGCCCTCGCATGTAATTTTTTTGAGGGTTAGGTCACCAGCAGGCCCTCAACTACAATCTTTTACAGGGTCAGCTCACCTGCAGGCCCACACATATAATGTTTTACAGGGTCAGCTCACCTGCAGGCCCTCGCATATAATGTTTTACAGGGTCAGCTCATCTGCAGGCCCTCGCATATAATTTTTTAGAGGGTCACCTCGCTAGCAGGACCTCACCTATAATCTTTTACAGGGTCAGCTCACCTGCCTGCTCTGGCATATAATTTTTTAGAGGGTCTGCTTACCAGCAGGCCCTCACCAACAATCTTTTAAAGGGTCAGCTCACCTGCAGGCCCACGCATATAATGTTTTATAGGGTCAGCTCACCTGAAGGCCCTGGCATATAGTTTTTTAGATAGTTAGCTCCCCATCAGGAACTCACCTACAATCTTTTACAGGGTCAGCTCACCTGCAGGCCCAAGCATATACTGTTTTACAGGATCAGCTCAGCTACAGGCTCTGGCATATAATTTTTTTAGAGGGTCAGCTCACCAGCATACCCTCACCTACAATCTTTTACAGGGTCAGCTCACCTGCAGGCCAATGCATGTAATGTTTTACAGGGCAAGTTCACCTGCAGACCCTGGAATATAATTTTTTAGAGGGTCAGCTCACCAGCAGGACCTCACCTACAATCTTTTACAGGGTCAGCTCACCTGCAGGCCCATGCATATAATGTTTCATAGGGTTAGCTCACCTGCAGGCCCAAGCATATAATTTTTTAGAGGGTCAGCTCACCAGCAGGCCCTCACCTACAAGTCCTGTCTCACTATCCAAGAGTCTGGTCAACACAATCCTCACCGCCGGGGGTCGCGTAACTAGTTATCATGGAGGAGTCTCGATAGTTATCGGAATTAACCAGACAAATTGCTCCACCAACTAAGAAAGTCCATGCACCACCACCCACAGAATCGAGAAAGACCTATCAATCTGTCAATCCTTTCCGTGTCCGGGCCGGGTGAGGTTTCCCGTGTTGAGTCAAATTAAGCCGCAGGCTCCACTCTTGGTGGTGCCCTTCCATCAATTCTTTTAAGTTTCAGCTTTGCAACCATACTCCCCCAGAACCCAAAGACTTTGGTTTCCCCGAAGCTGCTCGGCGGGTCATTGGAATAATGCCGCCGGATCGCCGGTCGGCATCGTTTATGGTCGGAACTACAATGGTATCTGATTGTCTTCGAACCTCAGACTTTCGTTTTTGATTAATGAAAACAGTCTTGGCAAATGCTTTCACTTTGGTTTGTCTTGCGCCGGTCCAAGAATTTCACCTCTAGCGGCGCAATACGGATGCCCCCGGCCGTCCCTCTTAATCATGGCCTCAGTTCCGAAAGCCAACAAAATAGAACCGGAGTCCTATTCCATTATTCCTAGCTGAAGTATTCAGGCAACCCGGCCTGATTTGAACACTGTAAATTTTTTGAATGGTCAGCTAAGCAGCAGGCACTATCCCATAATTTTTTAAATGGTCAGTTTAGCAGCAGGCCCTCAATCATAATGTTTTAGAGAGTCAGCTCAGAAGCAGGCCCTCAACCATAATTTTTTCGATGGTCAGCTCAGTAGCAGACCCTCACCCATAATGCTTTAGAGGGTCAGCTCAGCAGCAGGCCCTCGCCCCTAATGTTTTAGATAGTCAGATCAGCAGGCCCTTGCTCCACATGTTTTAGAGGGTCACCAGGAGACCATAAATCATAATTTTTAAGGGTGTGCATGATTTCCTCCTTTATGTGTAACAAAGGGTGTATTGGAGTGCCGGTTCCTTGTAATTTTTGGCAGCCCTTTCACTTAGTGCATAGGCTTTATGAGTGTAGGAGTCCCACTACATGAACAATTGTAGCACAATGTGAATGAGGCCCTCCTTTATGTAATATACAGGTTGTATCGGAGTGCCTCTTGCTTGTAATTTTTGGCAGAACTTGCACTTTATATACAAGTAAATATACAGGAAAGAATGTTTCCTAACAATTTTTCCTCTAAAATCGATTTTATCTTTGCTTTTGTGCGTATTATTGTGAGTTTGTAAAAGTGGCATACTACTCAAACATCGTTCCCAGCAGTGACCTTGGAGTCCAAGATGCATCCAGACATCCTCCCCATGCTGTTCCAGAACTATTTAGGTTGTATTTCCATCAATTTCTGACCTTTTCCCGAGAACCAGGCACCCTCCCCTCTTCAGAGCAGGGGGTGCCTGGTTTAATGCTCGGGTTCTCCCATTGACTTCCATTATACTCACCCGACCATCCTGATGTGTTCGGCCAGAGCACCCGAGCACTTTGGTGCTCGATCAACACTAATCTTCAACTTAATGTTTCTTGTGGACAGCCACACAGAATCACCCATTTATACGTTTCCTTTCAGCCACACGTTTATACTTGTTGCCCATATTGATCAAGTTATATAGAATTTTCCGCCATATAGATGACAATGATGATGAAAAATGTTCCTCCTCAGGGATACCAGAAGTATCTGAACCAAAAAATGTGGCAAACGGCGGGTGAAACCCATATGCCCCAAAAAACAGCGACTTCCCAGTGGACTCCTGTCTATGATTATTTATGGCAAACTCTGCCAAAGACAAAAAACATCTCAGAGACAAAACATCTCAAGTAAGTCTCCAGACTCTGATTAGTGAGCTCAGTCTGTCATTTCGACTGAGGATGAAAAGCCAAAGAAAAGGACAGTTGTACCTCCAGTCAAGTAAAGAACACATTCCAGAATCTGGTAACAAACTGAGTCCCACAATCCGCGACCACATCAGAAGGAATGCCATGGAGTTTCACAATGTTGTCAACAAACACTTGTGCAAGTGTTTTAGCATTAGGTAGGCCTAGCAACGCTATTAAGTGCACCATTTTACTAAACCGATCAACTACCACCAGAATAACTGTCTTTCTTGAAGAATTAGGTAGATCAGTGATAAAATCAATGGATAAGTGAGTCCATGGTCTGGACGGGATGGGCAACGGAAGTAGAGATCTGGAAGGCCGAGTATGTGTCACTTCCGCGTGTGCACAGGTACTACAGGCTGACACATAGTCCTCAACACACTTACGCAACCCTGGCCACCAGAATCTACGAGAGATTAGGTCGGCAGTGGATCTGCTCCCAGGGTGTCCCGTAAGAACCGTACAGTGATGTTCCTCAAACACCAGGTGACGCAATTCCGATAAATAAATCAGCTTGAACCAAAGTTCTGTTATGTGGCTGAAGAGGCCAAGATGAGTTCATGGCAAGTTCAGTTTATATAAGAGTCATCGTGAATATGAACGGACATTATATTTTAAAAGTTATTGCTAAAAGATACAGTTGCAAGAAAAAGTTTGTGAACCCTTTGGAATAATATGGATTTCTGCACAAATTGGTCATAAAATGTGATCTGATCTTCATCTACTTCACAACAATAGATAATCACAGTCTGCTTAAACTAATAACACACAAAGAATTAAATGTTACCATGTTGTTATTGAACACACCATGTACACATTCACAGTGCAGGTGGAAAAAGTATGTGAACCCTTGAATTAAAAAACTGGTTGAACCTCCTTTGGCAGCAATAACTTCAACCAAACGTTTCCTGTAGTTGCAGATCAGATGTGCACAACGGTCAGGAGTAATTCTTGACCATTCCTCTTTACAGAACTGTTTCAGTTCAGCAATATTCTTGGGATGTCTGGTGTGAATCGTTTTCTTGAGGTCATGCCACAGCATCTCAATCGGGTTGAGGTCAGGACTCTGACTGGGCCACTCCAGAAGACGTATTTTCTTCTGTTTAAGCCATTCTGTTGTTGATTTACTTCTATGCTTTGGGTCGTTGTCCTGTTGCAACACCCATCTTCTGTTGAGCTTCAGCTGGTGGACAGATGGCCTTAAGTTCTCCTGCAAAATGTCTTGATAAACTTGGGAATTCATTTTTCCTTCGATGAAAGCAATCCGTACAGGCCCTGACGCAGCAAAGCAGCCCCAAACCATGATGCCCCCACCACCATACTTCACAGTTTGGATGAAGTTTTGATGTTGGTGTGCTGTGCCTCTTTTTCTCCACACATAGGGCCAGATTTATCATTACTCTGACAGGTCACTCCACTTTCACATATAACTAAAGTCAGTTTTAGCCAAGTCAGATTTATGATCGGCCCTTTAAGACTCTAATAAATGTGGTTTGACGGTAGCAGTTTATCCGTCAGTAAGCAGCTTTACAAAAGTCGCACGTTTTTACGAAAAAGTCGCACGTTTTTATGAAAAGGTCGCACATTTTTGCGAAAAAGTCGCATGTTCTATTAAAAAGTCTCATAAGATAAGCATGGTCCTCACTGGAGTGAAATTGCGCATTTTTTTGTGACTTTTTTGCGACTTTTTAAATAGTCCCAATAGTAAATCTGTCTAGAGATTAATTTACAAGAAAATACGCCCACTTTCAGAAAAAAGTCGCAAATTTGTCTGCAGTTTTAGCGTTTGCGCATTTTTTTGTGACTTTTTCACGCCATTATTCTGACTTGAGCTAATGATAAATCTAGCCCATAGTGTTGTGTGTTTCTTCCAAACAAAGCAACTTTGGTTACACTGTCCACAGAATATTCTGCCAATACTGCTGTGGAACATCCAGGTGCTCTAGTGCAACTGTAAACGTCCACATGTTTTTTTTGGACAGCAGTGGCTTCCTCTGTGGTATCCTCCCATGAAATCCATTCTTGTTTAGTGTTTTAGGTATCGTAGATTCGCTAACAGGGACGTTAGCATATGCCAGAGACTTTTGTAAGTTTTTAGCTGACACTCTAGGATTCTTCTTCACCTCATTGAGCAGTCTGTGCTGTGCTCTTGCAGTCATCTTTACAGGACGGCCACTCCTAGGGAGAGTAGCAGCACTGCTGAATTTTCTCAATTTATAGACAATTTGTCTTACCGTGGACTGATGAACAGCAAGGCTTTTGGAGATACTTCAACAATTCTTAATCGTAGGTCTTCTGAGAGCTCTTTTGTACGAGGCATCATTCACATCAGGCAATGCTTCTTGTGAAAAGCAAACCCAGAACTGGTGTGTGTTTTTTATAGGGCAGGGCAGCTGTAACCAACACCTCCAATCTCATCTCATTGATTGGACTCCAGTTGGCTGACACCTTACTCCAATTAGTTCTTGGATATGTCACTAGTCTAGGGGTTCTCATACTTTTTCCACTTGCACTGTGAATGTTTACATGGTGTGTTCAATAAAAACATGGTAACATTTAATTCTTTGTGTGTTATTAGTTTAAGCAGACTGTGATTGTCTATTGTTGTGACTTAGATAAAGATCAGATCACATTTTATGACCAATTTGTGCAGAAATCCATATCATTCCAAAGGGTTCACATACTTTTTCTTGCAACTGTATGTGTTTATCTATGGGGAGTATACTGGTTTCTCCAGACATGTCTGTCTAAAGGGAACAATGTTTGTTTCATGGCTAAGCCATGACAAGATAAGAATTTATATCCTTAAGACACATCTGCTGTGTGAGGTCCAATTCATATAATTATATTCTATATATTTCTGTATGGTATATTTAGATTTGCAACATATTTTAACCAATGATTCATATAATGTGTTATTTATGTGTAACCATATATCGATTTATATATATATTGTACCATATATGTGTCATTTAGAATGTATCCTGTAGAAGATACAAAAACACTGAAGTAATTTTCTGATAATTGGATTTCGGAGAAGAGTTAAATGTTATTTCAGATGGTAGTTATTCATCCATGTGGACAAGTAAAGTATACAAGTCCCGATGCAGAGTAACAAGGCCATTGTACCGTTATCCGTTAACATACATTCAAAAAGATAGGAGAAGACTCCAACAAGTCTAGGTTATGGGTAATTAAAGTGTCAGGAAGTGACCTACCTTACTGATGTATATTGGAAAGGTTAAGAAGGTCATGTGAATGTATTATTAGGTATTTAGAATTAGTGTTTAAGGTTGTGATATTCATCTGCAGTACAACAGTGCCATCTGGGGGCAGATGGGCAGCATCCCATCTAGCATATTAAGGGTTAATATGAAATCATTGTGTTATTAGCATACAAATCCCTAATTCAGAAGGGGTTGATTCTTAGATAAGGTGGGGAATAATTACTCATGTGCAGAGCATCAGGATATCTATCACTCACAAAAACCCCCAAAAAAACTCACAAAGGGAACTGACCACAAGAAAAATATACCAAAAGAAACTTTGGCTACTAGGAAGGTTCTTGAGAACTGGTCCCATCTGAAACTCTGTCTATCTCTGATCCGGTAACGTATACTGTGATTACTGCTTGTGATATTAATAAGATATTTCTCTTGGTGTATAGCCAAAAGTCCCCATACTGTGGGAATATATAGTGTTAGACGCCTCCATAATGCTGATTATTCTCTTGGCAAAGATGCATATTGCTAATGGAAGATCTGACATTATTTGTAAAGAGGACTAAACCCTTGGAAAGTTATTTTCCATAGTCTGATTGCCGAGCTGGATATTTTGTCGTAATAATATCATATATTTTTGATTGGTCATAGGGAAACAGAGTCAAGGGATAACATTTATTTTTCCTATATTAATCTGTGTTTTATTGTTATAGCCTGTTTGGTAAACAGAAGATCCTAAGTTTCTCTTAGTATATAAATCATTGGTTTGTTTGTTAAAAATATAGCACTGGTTTTGTGATAGATAAAGTTGTACTGTGCTGTGAGATAGTGGTGTATTAGCACCACCGTGCGGCATATTTTGGGTATTACTTTACCGCTTCATTGTTTGTCTTTGCAATCGCATTGATTTTATATTCTTGATTTGTATTGTGTATAATAAATTACATATATATTTTTGCATAGACAATTGTCCCTTGGTTTCACTGCTTGCATAAATCAAATTAAGATACTCGATAAAAGAACTTATGTCCGCCTGAAGGATCATATCATTTTTTTAAATATTCTTTTTGATCCCCTCTTTTATATGAAGATTCTTTTTATATAGAAGATATTCAACAGCAGATAAATCCGAGAAAGCACCAGGTGGAGATGGGCTCCCCTTTGAAATATACAAAACCTTTGCACAGGTACTAGTTCCAGAATTAAAAATAACATTGGATGAGGCTCGAAAATTAGGTGATCTACCGAGCTCTATGAAGGAAGCAATTATTATACTAATCTTAAAAAAGGGGAAGGAACAAACAGACCCCGGCTCATATAGGCCTATATCCCTCTTGAATACGGATGCAAAAATTCTGGCAAAAGTTCTAGCAGACAGGCTCTCTAAGGTTATTAAAGAAATAATAAATAAAGATCAAACAGGTTTTATACCGGGTAGAACAATATATTCCAACATAAGAAGGCTATTCCTTAATATTGAAGCTAATAGATCAGACGCAGGGGAAAAAGCGATACTCTCATTGGATGCTCAAAAGGCGTTTGATTGCATTGAATGGGAGTATCTATGGGCAGTATTAAGGAGATTTGGTATAGGGGAAGGATTTATAAGGTGGATTCAGCTAATCTATTGTAACCCCAGGGCTAGAGTGGTTGTGGATGGGAACCTATCCCCCTCGTTTGCCCTATCACGCGGCACAAGGCAGGGATGTCCTCTCTCCCCATTGCTATTTGCAATAGCAATTGAACCCCTGGCAAATATAATAAGAAATGATAGGGAGATTAAAAGTTTTACATATGTGGGTGGAGAAGAAAAACTGTTGATGTACGCAGATGATATTTTACTTTTTTTGCAAAACACCGGGGAACAGTTTAATAAAATAACAGAGATAATAGATAAGTTTGGTTTTTTTTCCGGTTTAAACATTAATTGGGGTAAATCACACATGTTATTATTAGGAGAGGGGCAACTACAGAGAGATACACGGGTGCACGTTTTAAAAAGGCATGAAAACTTTAAATATCTCGGCATACAAATCTCCGGGAACATAGAAGAATATGAAAAATTAAATATTCTCCCCTTAATAAAAGAACTAAGAACTAAAATACACATATGGAAAAGATTACCACTGTCAATGCAGGGCAGGGTGAATTTAATAAAAATGGTCTTCCTCCCAAAGATACTTTACGTATTGCAAAATGCCCCAGTAAGAATACCAAAAAATACTTTTAAATTATTGGATAGACTAATGGGGGATTTTATGTGGAAGGGTGCGATTCCTCGGATAAAGAAGGAAGTCCTTCAGCTCCCAGTGAAAGAAGGAGGATTAGCGCTTCCTAATCTATTTTTCTACTATTTAATAACACAATATGGGAATATAAAGGATAGCTTAGATAGCCAGGTGGGTAGACAAGAATTAAATAGATGGGGATGGAAAGAAAAATTTAATCACTTAGAGGTGTTGGAGTCAGGTTTTTTTGGGCAAAAAAATACTAGTAATAGGATATTCAATTTGTTAGAATACGTATGGGGGGAAATTAAGAAACTATTGGAGATTAAAGGGTTTTTGAAATATACACCGATATGGAAAAATCTTAATTTAAAGGAATTGGAAACAATAAGAGATTATATAGATTGGGAAAAAAAAGGAGTGAAATACCTAGAACAGATTTTTGAGGGAGATAAGCTGAAGGACTTCAATATAATGGTGTCGGAATTTGGGATCCCCCATAGGGACTTGTTTAAATACTTCCAGCTTAGGAATGCATTGCGGATAGTGGTACAGGGGGATAAGTACCGAAGGGAAACATCAGATATGTTGGACAAGTTTGTTGCAGCAGGGGAGGGAGCTGGAATAACTGCAAAGAGATATAAGATCTTGATGGAGGAAAAAAGAAAAATAATTACAATGCTTGCCGTGAAGAAATGGCAGAAAGACTTAGATTCCCTCACAGAGGAAAAATGGAGGGATGCCCTTAGAAATTACGCGACAATTTCGGATAGGGGTTCGCACAAGATCTCACAATTTTTTATAATACATAGACTACATCGTTCTCCATGGATGTTAAAAAGAATGGGAGTGAGACCAACAGATAAATGTTTAAAATGTTGGGAGGAGAGAGCTGATTTGATACACTGTTTCTGGAGGTGTCCCAAGCTTCATAGATACTGGACAGAAATTATGGAAACTGTGTTTTTGTTACTGAAGGTCCGAGTACCAAATGACCCAGTAATTTGTATTTTAGGGGCAACCGAACATTTGAAACTGAATAAAAATATACGATTGGTTTTGAATAAAGTATTATTTCAGGCCAGAATCCTGATACTTAGGAAATGGATAAAGGTAGATCCACCGACGGTGGAACAGTGGAGGAAAACAATAGACAAGTTAATTAAAGAAGAAAGTGGGACGAAGAATTATACTAAAAAATTCCCAAATCTCGACCAGGTCTGGAAAAATTGGGTACTTTAGTTATTTATTTTTTTTTTTTTCTCTCTCTCTCCACGTGGGGGGAAACGGGAGGGTGGGCGTTGGGAGGTGGTCGGGAATGGGGTGAGGGAAAGAAAGGGGAAGGGAAGGAAAAAAAAAGAAAAAATAGAAATGAAAGATGAATAGTAATTACTATTTGTTAATAATTTTTCTTATGTACTGTTGGGATAATGTTTTGCTATGGATGTATTTATTGTACGAAATCGAAATAAAAAAGATTTAAGCAAAAAAAAAAGATATCACCACCCCTTCCGACAGTATAGGACTCGGATTTTCAAAATCCCCACCTCCAGGAAAACTATGTGGCAAGGCATCTGCCTTGATGTTCTTAACCCCAGCACGATAGGGGACAGTGAAATTGAATCTGGTGAAAAACAAAGACCATCTGGCCTGCCTCGGGTTCAGTCGTTTAGCTGACTCCAGGTATGCCAGGTTTTTGTGATCAGTGAACACCGTGATCGGATGAATTGCCCCTTCCAACCAATGACACCATTCCTCAAAAGCCAACTTAATGGCCAGTAACTCTCTGTTACCCACATCATCATTTCTCTCTGCAGAAGAGAGTTTTTTTTTGAGAAAAAGGCACATGGACGCCATTTACCAGGTGACACGTCCACTTCCACAATGAAAGGTTGTGATACATCCGGCTGCACCAATATAGTGCAGAAGAGAAGCATTCCTTAATCGCAGAAAAGGCTTGCAATGCCGAATCAGACCACACTGAAACATCTTAGTCATGTCAGTTAAGGGTTTTACTATTGTCGAATAGTTTTGAATACATTTTCGGTAATAGTAGGTGAACCCCAAAAACCGCATAAGAGCCTTCAGATTTTCGGGTCGATCCCAGTCCAATACAGCACAGATTTTCTCTGGATCCATTCGAAAACCTTAAGATGACAGCAGGTAGCCCAAAAACTGCACCTCGTGTACAGCAAAAACATACTTCTCTAATTTTGCGTACAATTTATTATCTCTTAGGATCTGTAACACCTGTCTAACGTGATTCTGATGTATCTCCACGTTTGGAGAATAAATTAGAATGTCATCCAAATACACAACTACAAACCTCCCCACAATGTGATGAAAAAATTAATTCACAAAATTCTGGAAAACTGCTGGAGCATTGGTCAACTGAAAAGCATTGGTAAGGTTCTCAAAGTGCCCCTCAGGAGTATTAAAAGACGTCTTCCATTTATCTCCTTCCTTGATCCTAACCAGATTATATGCCCCCTTAAGTCCAACTTGGAGAACACCTTGGCCCCAACAATCTGGTTAAACAAATCGGGAACCAAAGGAAAAGGGTAAGGATCACAGACAGTAATCCGATTGAGTTCATGGAAATCCAGACATGGCCGAAGACCTGCTGCCACTGGAGACTTGGAAGGTCTTATGTATCCATTAGCCAAACTCGGCAATATACTCTCTCATGGCCAGTCTTTCAGGTCCAGAAAGGTTATACAATCTAGATTTTGGCAATTTAGCTCCGGGAATAAGGTTGATAGGACAATCATATTCCCGATGCGGAGGTAAACCCTGACATCCACTCTCAGAAAATACATCGACAAAATAAGATATAAAAGAGGGTAATTCCTTAGTAGTTAAAACAGAAAAAGATGTATTCAGACAATTGTCAATGCAATAATCACCCCAATCCAGAATCTGTCTAGCTTGCCAGTCAATGGTTGGATTGTGCTTGCTTAATCACGGTAAACCCAGAACCACTGGAGCAGGGAGACCCTCCAACACAAAACACGAGATAAGTTCTTGATGAAAGTCACCCACTCTTAATCTGATATCATGCACCACTTGAGAGTTAGAGGTGCAGAATCAATAGCAAAAATGGAAATGTTTTTTTCTAATGCACTCTGTGACAACCCGTGCATACGGATGAACTGAGCATAAATCAAGTTCACCCCGACCCCGCTGTCGATAAACACCTCAATCCCCACAGTTTTGACGCTAACGCCACCTCAGCAGTCAGGAGAAATCAGGTACTACCAGTAAAAGACAAATGCACATTTTCTGACTCTCCTCTCACCCCTCCAAGAGTCAGATGGGAATTAAATGTACCTTTTTTTTCTTTTTGCCGTTGAATGTATGGACATACTCTGATAAAATGTCCCTTCTGTCCGCAGAAAAAACACACTCCCTTCCTATTACCAGTATGCTTTAAAGCGGATCCAGGAGTAGCTCCCCCTAATTGCATGAGTTCGTCCCCAGACATAAACTCAGGAGTAGCTTCACCCAAAGTGTCAGAGGAGCATGATACATCATGTGATAGTACGTCCTGAGAGTGGGGGACCTTAGAACTCTCTCTCAGGCGTCTATCAATACGTATAGCCAGAGACATTGCAGCCTCCAGAGACACTGGGGTTTCATGAAAGGCCAAAGTGTCCTTCAGCCTCTCTGATAACCCTTGACAAAACTGGCTACGGAGGGCAGGATCATTCCACTCTGTATCCGTAGCCCACCTCCTAAACTCAGGGCAATAAATCTCAGTGGAACGATCACCCTGACGAAGGCCGCGCAGCTTGGTTTCGGCTAGAGAGGTCCTATCCGGACCCAAAGTTTCGAAAAATTTATCTACCGACCGGAGAGACTGCGATCCGGTCGGCAGAGAAAAAGCCTGTGACTGCGCATCTCCCTTAAGCAAGGAAATAACCACAACGACACGCTGTTTCTCATCCCCAGATGAATGTGGACATAGCCTAAAATACAGTTTGCAAGCCTCCCTAAACAAAATGAAATTATCACGTCCCCCAGATAATCTGTCGGGGAGGGCAACTTTAGGCTCCAGATAGGCCTGGTTTCCACCACTACCACCAGGACCAACAGCCTGTGATCTCTGCATTTGCGAGACGGTCGTGCGGAGGTCAACTACCTCCAAAGACAGCCCTTGCAGCTGACCTGCCAGTGCAGCAATAGGATCCATGGCTGCACACAAACAAACAAAAAATTATGGTTTTGGCGGTTTATGATGTCACGCTTCGGTGTGGGAGGGAAACACCACACCAAGCATAGGTGGAAGGGGGAAACAGAGAATCAGGCCTGAGAACTAGGGAAGGAAAATGGACACCTCCTAGTGAAAACCCTAACCAATATCCCGACTGACTACCAGTATGAACAGACCCCAAAGGTAGGTGAGTTCATACGCAGGAATACCTAGAGTTCTATCTAGCCCTATAGGACCCTGGTACTAATGTCAGGGACGAGACTACCTGTTCCTCTAAAAGCAAGGACGAACAGGAGTCTACTTCAGGACTAAAGAAAACAATAGGGAAATGCAACACACAGAACCCAAACAAAATACAAAAGGGAAAGGAAAGACTTAACTTTAAAGAGGCTATGGAAACACCAGGAACTCAGCCGAGATCCAACCACAAACAATCCACAGAAGCTATAAACCGCACAGTATAGTGGGAGAAGCAACTATAAATAAGGAAGGTAAATGACCACATAAGCAACACCTGGAGGCAAGGGGGGTGGCCATTACTAGACACAACACAGACACCTATTGAGCCACAAAGAAAACCTGTCAAATCAAACCACTTATTGCCAGTCTCACAGATCTCCTGCCACTCACTGTCGCCGGGACGTCCTTACGTCCCTGACAGTAAACATAGAAACAGAGAATGTGTCGGCAGATAAGAACCATTTGGCCCATCAAGTCTGCCCAATATACTGAATACTAAGAACAGCCCCTGGCCCTATCTTATATTAAGGATAGCCTTATGTCTATCCCATGCATGCTTAAACTCCTTCACTGTATTTGCAGCTACCACTTCTGCAGGAAGGCTATTCCATGCATCCACTACTCTCTCAGTAAAGTAATACTTCCTGATATTACTTTTAAACCTTTGCCCCTCTAATTTCAAACTATGTCCTCTTGTAGCAGTTTTTCTTCTTTTAAATATTCTCTCCTCTTTTACCTTGTTGATTCCCTTTATGTATTTAAAAGTTTCTATCATATCCCCTCTGTCTCGTCTTTCTTCCAAGCTATACATGTTAAGGTCCTTTAATCTTTCCTGGTAAGTTTTGTCCTGCAATCCATATACTAGTTTAGTAGCTCTTCTCTGAACTCTCTCCAAAGTATCAATATCCTTCTGGAGATATGGTCTCCAGTACTGAGCACAATACTCCAAATGAGGTCTCACTAGTGCTCTGTAGAGCGGCATGAGCACCTCCCTTTTTCTACTGGTAATTCCTCTCCCTATACACCCAAGCATTCTGCTAGCATTTCCTGCTGCTCTATGACATTGTCTGCCTACCTTTAAGTCTTCTGAAATAATAACCCCTAAATCCCTTTCCTCAGATACTGCTCTTGGGTTTTTACGCCCCAGGTGCATTATCTTGCACTTGTCAACATTAAAATTTAGTTGCCAGACTTTTGACCATTCCTCTAGTTTTCCTAAATCTTTTTCCATTTGGTGTATCCCTCCAGGAACATCAACCCTGTTACAAATCTTTGTGTCATCAGCAAAAAGACACACCTTACCATTGAGGCCTTCTGCTGATTTAATAGCTGATAAAGATATTAAACAATATGGGTCCCAGAACAGATCCCTGAGGTACCCCACTGGTAACAAGACCTTGGTCTGAATATACTCCATTGACTACAACCCTCTGTTGTCTGTCCCTCAGCCACTGCCTAATCCATTCAACAATATGGGAGTCCAAGCCCAAAGACTCTAATTTATTGATAAGCCTTCTATGTGGGACAATATTAAAAGCCTTACTAAAGTCTAGATAAGCAATGTCTACTGCACCTCCGCCATCTATTAATCAAAAAGATCGATAAGATTAGTTTGACATGATCTCCCTGAAGTAAACCCATCCTGTTTTTCATCTTTCAATCCTTGGGATTTTAGATGTTCCACAATCCTCTCCTTAAGTATGGTTTTCATTAATTTCCCCACTATTGATGCCAGGCTTACTGGCCTATAGTTGCCCGATTCCTCCCTACTACCTTTCTTGTGAATGGGCACAACATTTGCTTATTTCCAATCTTCTGGGACGACTCCTGTTGCCAGTGATTGGTTAAATAAATCTGTTAATGGTTTTGCTAGTTCACCGCTGAGCTCTTTTAATAGCTTTGGGTGTATCCCATCAGGCCCCTGTCACTTATTTGTATTAATTTTAGAGTACTAAATACTGTGGTGCTATACTGTGCACTGCATGCTGTAGGGTACTATATACTGTGGGGTGCTATACTATATACTGCATACTGTAGGGTACTATATACTGTACACTGCATACTGTAGGGTACTATATACTGTGGGGCTATACTGTATACTGCATACTGTGGGGTGCTATATACAGTGGGGTGGTATACTGTATACTGCATACTGTGAGGTACTATATACTGTGGGATGCTATACTGTATGGGGTACTATATACTGTGGGGTGTTATACTGTATACTGCATACTGTGGGGACATATATACTGTGGGTGGTATACTGTATACTAATGTATACTATATGTTGTATACTGTGGAGTGTTATAGTATATAATGTAGACTGTGGAGTGTTATACTGCATACTGTGGGGTACTATATACTGTGGGGTGCTATACTGTATGCTGTATACTGTGGGGTACTATATACTGTGGGGTGCTATACTGTATACTGCATACTGTAGGATACTATATACTGTGGGGTGTTATACTGTATACTGTAGGGTACTATATACTGTGGGGTGCTATACTGTATACTGCATACTGTGGGGTACTATATACTATGGGTTGCTATACTGTATGCTGCATACTGTAGAGTACTATATACTGTGGGGTGTTATACTGTATACTGCATACTGTGGGGAAATATATACTGTTGGGTGGTATACTGTTGTATACTATATTTTGTATACTGTGGAGTGTTATAGTATATAATTTAGACTGTGGAGTGTTATACTGCATACTGTGGGGTACTATATACTGTGGGGTGCTATACTGTATGCTGTATACTGTGGGGTACTATATACTGTGGGGTGCTATACTGTATACTGCATACTGTGGGGTACTATATACTGTGGGATGCTATACTGTATGCTGCATACTGTAGGGTACTATATACTGTGGGGTGTTATACTGTATATTGCATACTGTGGGGTACTATATACTGTGGGGTGCTATACTGTATGCTGTATACTGTGGGGTACTATATACTGTGGGGTGTTATACTGTATACTGCATACTGTGGGTTACTATATACTGAGGGGTGTTATTCTGTATACTGCATACTGTGGGGAACTATATACTGTGGAGTGTTATAGTATATAATGTAGACTGTGGAGTGTTATACTGTACTGCATACAGTGGGGTACTATATACTGTGGGTGCTATACTGTATGCTGCATACTTTGGGGTAGTATATACTGTGGGGTGGTATACTGTATACCGTATACTGTGGTATACTGTACAGTGTTATACTATATACTGCACACTGTGGGGAATAGATCATCTATGTGAATTACTGGATAACCCCTTTAATATAATGCAGCTATGTCTTGGATGGCGGTGGTAAATCAGCCACAGGCAGCTGCATCCCAACTGCGGCATGGCCACTCCTTGTGGACATACACTTAGAATGACTGTCTATATCTTGGACAGGATTAGTAAATCTGCCCCACTATCTGTAATTAGATATTACATCCTAATATATATTATGTATCCTGTACTAAAGGTGATTAAAAGTAAAAGGGAAAGCAAATTCTACAAAGGCCTTTTTTTTTCTTTCATGTATGCAAAGCTCATTCAATCCAAGAGTGATAAATAAAATGCCAGTACTGGCATCACATGTAGAAGTCCATCCATTATCCCTGATGTGAAGCTGCCATCAATCACATATTCAATCCATGGATTTACAGAGCAGATAGACTGACTTTAATTGACAGGAAAGGAACAATAGTTGCATCAATTGGCGCTGTATTCTATACCCAGTTTGTTTCATCTTTGTCCAGAAGCACTGGCAACTATTTGAAATCTGCAGGCATCTTGGAGTTTCCCAGATCAAAAGTTCTCCTAGTGTTTTGAGTTTTGTCTATAAGTCCGTATGTACCCTTTACTATGAGTGAATGGTACCAGATGGCACTCTGTTCTGAATAGCGCTGTATTTATGACCATATGTTTCCTTGTGGGTACACTATGAGTTCTGTGTACATTCATATGAGTTCCATGTGGTGCTCTGAAGTATTTTACACTTCAAAACTAGTCCTGCTTGCCATTGCCCTTGCCACAGATAAAGTATACTCAGATGTGATTTTAAAGGTCTCCATTACTTCTATGGAGGGAAACTCTATATGACATCCAATAGAGCACAGCAGTCTTTTTTACATACAAACATATGGCAGCACACAGAGATACTGAGACCCAGGGAAAATATTATGCAGTAACCCAGTGGTTCACTGCTGAAGAGTTACTAATGTGATTCACTGTTAAAGGGCTAATGCTCAGGTTCACCACTACAAAATGTTTACTGTGATGAAGATCTGTGTACTGTGTATCCCAAAAGCTGATATATATGGGAAGGAAGTAGTTATTCTGGCTTGTAGAGTGAAGAGTTTCCAGCAAGCATAAGACTAATTTCACACCTGCAACAGCAATTCTGGCAGGCTGTTCTGGCAGAGAACAGCCTGTCGGAATTCTCCAGATCTGGCACTGCTGAATGCAACTGGAATGCCCGCCGGCCCCATTAACTATAATCCGGTCAAGATACTGCAAATGTGAAAGTAGCCTAATATGGACAAGACCTGTTTGAGTTGTACTGCTGCTAATTGGACCTAAGGAGAGGCCATATCCAGGAAAACATCATTCCTGAGAGTGGAAAACTGACAGAAAGAAAACTTTACAGAAGGTTGAGAACCATTTTACAGGCTGTGCTGCACTGAGAGAGTAAGCTAAATACATTTATGACAATAGATTTTATGCAGTGTCTCATCAGAGACACCACAAACACTCAAACCACCATCATTGCTGCAGCCACCACTCCTGTTCTTTCTGCCTCCCCATTTGGCCGCTGTATTTACTGCATGTGGAAAGGGGGAATTACTTCTGGCACCAGTTACACTTCTGAGGCGAACTGGCCATCCAATCTAGGATGGCACCCTGTAACTGGAAACTGCAGAAAGTATATTGAGAGTGATTGCATGCCTGTGGTTATTTGGAAAGATTGCATAGTGTATCTAGAGAGAGACTCAGGGAGTACTACTACCATCATTGCCACCTCCTATATGCAGTCTTAAGGAAAAGTCTACTTTGTGCAATATCTGTGAACTGTGCCTGCTGCTTGTATTTATACTGAAACCCTCATCATCTACTCATTAAAGAAAGACTTTATTTAAATTAACCAAGCTTGCCTGGTCATTGCCTCCACCATCTGCTGGCCCCTGTCTCTTGCCCTCTTGCCTTACACCCTACTACTCATCCATCCAACATCAAGGGCACACCAGCCACCACCAGGCAGGAGCACCCAAAAGCCCAAGGAGTGCCCTGAGGGAAGAAAGAGTGCATCCTCCCCTCAATGTGTGTCCCAGGGAGCCCCAGACTGAGGACTGCTACCGTGGGTACACCTATCACCGTCATAGCCAGTACCAACACTCGTATCCTCCATGCTACCCCCTTCACAGGCCTTCTGAAATTACTGCTACCCCGTAACACTTAGAACTGGTAGGGAGCCTTAAAGGAGTTTTTTCAGGTTAATGATTGATAGGCCTTTAATGTCAGATTGATGGGTATATGACACATAGCACCCACACCAATCAGCTGTTCCTTACAGATGCCAGATATAACGCTTTAAACAGAGCCAGCTTTGTTCCAAGTGCAGTGGACATGCTGGCTTACGGCAGCTCAGCTCCCATTCACTTGAATGGGACTGTAACCCGGAACGGCCGCTACAGTTTGAACGGAGCTACATTTATGGCTCTTTTCAATATTTTACTTTGAGCGCCAGATTCTGCAGAGAACAGCTAACTGGTGGGGGTGCTGCATGTCTTATCCCACTGATCTGAAATTGAGGACGTATCCCGGTTTTCTAACCGAATTCTTGAACCCAATGTCTGTTAATTGAAGTGGAACAACGCCATGGAGTCCGATCACGTATGTCATGGATGAATATCCCTAAACCCACATCCTAAGCTATGAGTATAGGTCACATGGGCCAATAACTGTGACCCTACAATTTCCAAATCTGTACTGTGGATGATGAGAGTAGGGATCAAATATGGGACTCAGTTGTTTTGCACATGATTTATACACTTCCCCTCTCTCTGCATTTAATCGCTACTTCAATATCTGATTAAAAGTGTAGTGAGGCTGAATAGATGAAAATATGCTTTAAAGGAAATAGCTAGCTGACCTTTTCCTCCGTCTGCATGCTTACAGCATATCAGCGAACATCTGACCAGCCACACTGATTTACCATTTCCGATATAGCTGAAGACACATTTTCTCCAATGCAGAATTTTATGTAACCATGTCACACGCCGTCTACAGAGAAATATCTACGTTTAGTTACTGAAAAATACATGGCAGACATTCCAGCTTCTTCAGATATCATAGCTGCTATTTTAAAATAATTTCCAGGGACACTTGGCTGCGTGTATTGAAGCCAATCCAGAGCTATTCTGTTTCCAAGGACTCTGCTGTGCTATAAACTGCATTGTGTGATCTTTAATACATTTGATTAAACTGTACAGACTTGTTTTTTTGCATTTAATTCAGATTTTCTTTGTTTTGCAGTTTCTTTTGCTTACTTTCAGGATGGGGGTCTCCCACCTTAAAAGAGATGCAGCCTTTTTGGATGAACTAGTTGTGCTGCTGTGTGGCCTTTTTAAACCACCATTGCCACTCCTGCACTGGAGAATAGATGCTGACCCCAATGTAGCACTTTCAGCTGTTAGGTGACACCATGGTACCATGCAAGATAAGCTCTCCACTGTTTTGGGCTGAGAGCAATGTAGAGAAGAGAGACAGCTCCCTTGCTGACTTGCTGATGAGAGTGGTTGTGCTCTATTGCTTTGAGGGGCATAGTAAGTGAAGCCGTATAAAGCATCCACTGGGCACCATCTTTCAGTCAGTGCACTGGGAGCCGAATGCTGTGCACCCATGCTCCCTGCTGGTAAATGATGAGCTTTCTGTACAGAGGGAGAAGGTGATGCCTTTTACAAACATCACCCTTGTACGAATGTGACTTTAGTGGTGCAGTAGAGCTGAAACATCACGTGCCTCCCACGGGCAGGAGTGGAAATGGCCTAGAGAAAAAGGCCACTGACCATGCCTTATGAGCCATGGCTCATGAGCCATTGGATTTAAGGAGTTGGAGTCCTCTTTCCTACAGGTGTAGTCACATGCCACGATGACTGATGTCCAGCAAGGACTAAAGTGACCAATGTGCCAGAACCTGGGTCGCTGAGAGAAAAGGCAGTAGAGCTAATGTTGCCGGGCAAAATAGCTAATGCCCTGGTCAGTGAGTCAGCACTTGTGAACCCTAGAGCAGGGGGAGAAGTAAAACTCAGGCAAGTCTCACAATTGGAGACTTGCAAGTAGAGAGGAGACCCCAAGCAAAAGAGTAGAGAGGAGACCCCAAGCAAGTAGAGAGGAGACCCCAAGCAAAAGCACTAGAGGCCCGACCACTACCCTGGATCTGGTGAAACTAGAGTATATATGGACTCTTATCAGGACTGTAAATAGTTAAAGAGAGAGTGCCTCTATGTGAGCACCAACATGCTTATTGTGCATCTGGATTACAAAAGTGAAACCACTACGTTTATGTACTATGCCTTTAAGAGACTGTAACCAAAAAGAGTGATATGCCTTCATATTATTGCACAGACTGTATACCGCAGGAATATCTGATATGCAACAGTTCAAGTCCTGTGGAGTGACTATGTGTAGTATGTTTTACAGCAAAAATTTGCTTTTCTTCAAAGAATTTACATGCCTCTGCCCACGTTAATTTTTGTGCCATCCAAAAAATCCTGTTGCCCTCTACTCTTCATGCGCTTTACATACTGAAGGGGTTGTCCATTATATGAAAGTCTGCTGATTGTGATTTTCCCCTGTAAGGATGCCCACACACATTAAATTAAACTTGGCCAAACCTTTTTTTTGGCAGCACCAGCTGGCGATCTAATGTATATGGGGTTGTAAGGGATCAGGCTTATTGAATTTTAACATGCTGATCTTTTGTTCCTGCGGAAGATAAGCTTCTGCCAGAGGTCCCTTCTCCCAATTGAAAAACACGCGCACTTTTGGCTGAATCTGTGTATGTGACGGCCAGAAGGAATAACTGTTGGCCAAACACGCATTCATCTGCCAGCTTTATAAAGTGTATGGCCAGCTTTAGCTATATCATGGATCCATGTAAGTTCACAAGTCTTGGATCCACATCTAAGTTCGTTCTACCTGTGCTTCCTTTACTAAGTGGGCTTGTGAATAAGGGGAGTTTAAAGAACCTGAATGTAAGACAAGGAGCAAGAAACTAAGGTTTAATAGATTTTCCTTGTGTCTTGTTGGCTTGATTCTATCTAGCCCTCCAACTACAGCAGACAGGGTCTAATTCTAACTAATATTTACTGTTTTCCTTCTTTACTGTTCATCCCCATTTAAACATGTGCTCCATGGACAATTCTACTAAGGCCTAGTTCACACGATCGTTTTTTTGCGCGTGTACGGGCCTAGTTCACACGAACGTATGGGTTTTATAGTTATTTGCAGTCCATTTTTCACAGATCCGTTGTTCTGTTTTTGAGTTCCATTTTTCAGTATGGCATATACAGTATACAGTAATTACATTACAAATTGGGCTGGGCATAACATTTTCAATAGATGGTTCCGCAAAAAACGGAACGGATTATTATTTATTATTAAAGCGATACGGAAGACATACGGATGCATTTCCGTATGTGTTCCCCTTTTTTTGCGGACCCATTGACTTGAATGGAGCCACGGAACGTGATTTGCGGGCAATAATAGGACATGTTCCATCTTTCAACGGAACGGAAAAATGGAAATACGGAAACGGAATGCTTACGGCACACATTCCGTTTTTAATGCGGAACCATTGAAATGAATGGTTCCGTACACTCACCAAAAAACCGATCGTGTGTACTAGGCCTAAGTGTGTGTCCTGTGCAATGTATCCGTGTCTTGAAGAGCCATTCAGTTTTTCCGTATATGCTGCGGACAGCAACATTTTCTGCGCTACATCTACTGTTTAACGTGTGCGCATACTAAAAATATCTGTGACATCCAGTGTACTTTTTTCGTAGACAGTGTGGACAGGGACATTATCTGCGTTACATCTTCTGTTTAACGTGTGCGCATACTAAAAATATCTGTGACATCCAGTGTACTTTTCCAGTAGAAGCTACAGACATCGACATTATCTGCGCTACATCTCCTGTTTGACGTGTGTGCACACTTAAAATATCTGTGAAATCCAGAATAGTTTTTCCGTAGACGGTGTCCGCTGCGGACAGATACATTACTTGCACTACATCTTTTATAACGTTTGCTGCGCACCCTAAAAATTTCTGTGACATCCAGTGTACTTTTTCTGTAGACGCTGCGGACAGTTACATTACCTGCGCTACATCTCCTGTATAACGATTGCGCATACTAATATCTGTGACATCCAGTGTACTTTTTCTGTAGACAGTGTCCACTGCGGACAGATACATTACCTGCGCTACATCTCCTGTATACCGTTTGCTCATCCAAAAAATATCTGTGGCATCCAGTGTACTTTTTCCATAGACGCTGAAGACAGCGACATTATCTGCGCTGTTTAATGTGTGCGCATACTAAAAATATCAATGACATCCAGTATACTTTTTCCATAGACGGTGTCCGCTGCGGACAGTTACATTACCTGCGCTACATCTCCTGTATAACATTTGTGCATCCCAAAAATATCTGTGATATCCAGTGTACTTTTTCCGTAGACGCTGCGGACAGTTACATTACCTGCACTATATCTCCTGTATAACGTTTGCGCATCCTAAAAATATCTGTAACATCCAGTGTAGTTTTGCAGTAGATGATGTCTGCTGCGGACAGTTACATTACCTGCGCTACATCTCCTGTGTGACGTTTGCACAGCCTAAAAATATCTGTAACATCCAGTGTACTTTTTCCGTCGACGCTGCGGACAGTGACATTACCTGCGCTACATCTCCTGTATAACATTTCCACATCCCAAATATCTGTGACAATGACTGTAATTTTTTCTTAGCCGCTGTTGACAGCAGCGCCATTACCTGTGGTACCTCTCCTGTATAACGTTTCCGCATCCCAAATATCTGTGACATTCTGTGTAATTTATTTGCGCATACACTTTAAAAAACTGCGCTACTGTACGTGTGACATACTTGCAAGCATATATACCATTTAATATGATGAAGGCGAGCAGTAAGGAGTGAGGAAGTGGCCGTGCTGCTGATGGAGCACTCAGAGGCCGTGGCCCTGTGCGCGGTGAAACTGTGCCTGCTGCCAGAGCACAAGAAACACAGTCATCCACGATACCTAGCTTCATGTCCCAGCATCAGACCCTCACCCCTAATGTTTTAGATGGTCAGATCAGCAGCAGGCACTCTTTCCTAATGTTTTAGAGGGTCACCAGCAGGCCATCAATCATAATTTTTCAAGGGTGTGTATAATGCCCTCCTTTATGTGTAATAAATGGTGTATTGGAGTGCCGGTTCCTTGTAATTTTTGGCAGCCCTTTCACTTAGTGCATAGGCTTTATGAGTGTAGGAGTACCACTACCTAAACAATTGTACCACAATGTGAATGAGGCCCTCCTTTATGTGATATACAGGTTGTATCAGAGTGCCTCTTACTTGTAATTTTTGGCAGTAATTGCACTTTATATGAAAGTAAATATACAGGAAAGAATGTTTCCTAACAATTTTTCCTCTAAAATCGATTTTATCTTTGGTTTTGTGCGTATTATTGTCAGTCTGTAAAAGTAGCGTACTACTCGGACAACATCCTTCCCAGCAGCGACCTGGGAGTCCGAGATGCATCCAGACATCCTCCCCATGCCTTTAATGAACCATTTCAGTGGTGTTGTCATCAATTTCTGATCTTTTCAGGTGAACCAGACTCCCTCCCCTCTACAGAGCAGGGGGTGCCTGGTTTAATACTCGGGTTCTCCCATTGACTTCCATTGTGCTCGGGTGCTCGGTAGAGCATCCTGAGGTGTTCTACTCAAGCCCCGGAGCACTTTGGTGCTCGATCAACACTATCTCTCACCATTGCCCTGTAAAACTGGATTGCTGCAGCTCCTGTTCTGAAAAGTAGGTGGCCTCTAACGGAGGATCCAATTTGTCAATCTCTGCAAGACTTTTGGACTATGTGATGTGTACATGGAGCTGTCTGCACTCTCTTCTGATGGCAAGTGTTAAGAGAAAGAAAGAATCAGACATGTTGGATTTCAATATACCCGATCCTTTGTTTCCGCAGGAGATAAGCCACTGTCAGAGGAGCATCCCGCCACTCATTAGAATGCGTTTTATAAAACCACACAGGGGTCACCATGTTGATCAAATCTGATACGTAGTTGATTAATGTGTGATTCTCTGCTTTTTCAATACAGTCTCTTCTGAAGTCCGCTCCTATAGATGTGACAACCTTTGACTCTGCTTCCGCTTTGACTCTCACTATCGGGATTCAGGCGGGTGGAAGATTGTTTTAGACTTCTGTTGACCTGAATCCCATCAGAAGATTGGTGCTCGGTATTAAAGAAATGGAGTAGCACAGCTTGAATGCACACTGACACATGGATAATGGTATCGTTCAGCTGGATTTGAGTTTTTTGTTTAAAATGGAAGGTATCCAGATCTAATTATACAATATCTTCTTTTTTTATGGCTTTCTCACATTTCCACAGTTTAATAAAACATGCAATAAAGAGAGCTCCTGTACGCCGTCTATGCCCATGCTATTTATCTGACAGATGAATGATTTATGGATTTACTTAACAAAATTGAGGCTTTATTATGCTACCAGCAATTCACATCTGCCAACAATAAAAGCACAGGAACAATCCAATGCCTACTTTCCATTTTGTAGAGTGTAACAGCATAGCTGATTGAAGGGCTATTCCTGCCGCCCAGAGTAGACCTGGTTCTTTCATATGCAATGGTTTATTAATTCACAATATGTTATTCATGGGGAATTAATATTCAGCGCCGACCATGCAGTAACTCTGTACTTTGAGTGGCATATTGTCAACAGACGGATGAAATCTCCTATAAGATGAATCTTTGGTGCCAGGTTCATAATGAACTGCTTTTTTCAGTCTTATACAGAAAAGGGGTTTATTCTGTTCCAGCTGGACATGAAAAGTGCCAATCTGTACATGAAGCTCTGCAAGATCATTAATTAAAACATGTCAATCAATTTTAAGATCCACACATTGGAGAATAATCCCTCTGCTGAACTTTAGTAGTTCTACTAAAGTCTAGACAGGGTTATTCCGGTTATGTTCTGAAGTGGTTAGACTGCCTTCCTTGACAAAAGGCTTCATTCCCAAGTGGCCATTAGCGTGGTCTTCGTGTTTCGAGAGATACTTATATTATGCTGCAAAAATTGTTCTGAAGAGTTTGTTAGGCAAATAAAATGAGCCTGTCATATGTCCTGAGAGCCGGAAAGCAAATTGAGAAGTACGAATGGTATTTCAGCACAAGACTTATCTATTAAATGCCACAGCACAGGTTTACGAAATGGTCACTCTTAATTTACCACTATTCAAAGTCTATCAATTTCTGCAGAGACATTAGTGGCAGCAATTTTTTTCAGCTTGAATGTCCTGTGCTATGTAAAAAGCCCTGGGGCCACTAGCTAAACACCAGTGAAGTCGATACCACTGTTATCTCATGTTGTGGGGTACTGTATGTAGAGGTGAGGCGAGACCAAATCAATGATTAAAATATAGCCACCTTCAGCTTCTGGTTAACACCACAATAGCCATTGCTCCAGGTGCTAGATGCTTACTTGGCTCCATCCCTTTTGTGCTAATTCCCTACAATAAGATTGTAGGACCTCCACAGGTTCTTACCAATCATTAATTTAAAGGTGTGTTGTTGTTTTTCGAGAGTTTGATATACAGGTGAAACTGGAAAAATTAGAATATTGTGCAAAAGTCTATTTATTTCAGTAATGCAAATTAAAAGGAATTGCATTAATGCAGGTTAAAATTAGAATTTTGTGAAAAGGTTCAATATTCTAGGCTCAAAGTGTCACACTCTAGTCAGCTAATTAATCCATACCCTCTGAGCAAAGGGGACCTCAAAATTGAGACTTTGTGGTTTTATAAGCTGCAACCCATAATCATCCAAATTATAACAAATAAAGGCTTGAAATATCACGCTTTGCATGTAATGAGTCTATCTCATATGTTAGTGTCACCTTTTAAGTTGCATTACTAAAATAAGTGAACTTTGCACGATATTCAAATTTTTCGAGTTTTACCTGTAGATGACCTGTCCTCAGGGTAGGTCATTGTGGGGTTTGACTCACAGCACCCCCATAATCAACTGTCTGAAGAGGCTATGGTGCTCTAGTGAGCACCACTGCTTCCCCACAGCTTACCAAGCCCAGTGCCATCCATGGGATTACAACTGTGCTTGGTATTACAGCTCAGCCCCACTCACTTGAACAGGACTGAGTGGTGCCTTGGCCATGAGACTGAAGAATATTACGTTAGTGGTCTAGGAGGCAACTGTGGTGCTCACAGGACTGGTGTCTTAAAACAGATGATCGGCAGGGGTTTCAGGAGTTGGACCCCCTCTGATCTATACTGATGACCTATCCTGAGGATAGGTCATCAGTATTAGGCCTAGTTCACACGAACATATGGCTTTTATAGTTTTTTGCGGTCCGTTTTTCACGGATCCGTTGTTCCGTTTTTGAGTTCCGTTGTGTTTCTGTAGTGTCCCACTAGGTAGGGGTGGGCACTACACAAGGGTCAATTGGTGTGCGCGTTACTCCTACTCACAAGGGACAGAAATGTCATATTTAATTGTGCATTTAATGTATGTTCTAATGTGTTTTTATATGCAATGTTCCCCTGTATGATGCAATAGCAGGCCTAGTTGGGTGTAGTTAGACATCCCAGACACTAGAGGGAGATAGGGAGCCCCTAGTATAAATGTCCAGGCCCAGACAGGGAGAGTTAGTGCAGAGTCAGGAGTCTGAGAAGACAGAAGTTAGAAGGCACCAGCCAGAGATATGCTGAGGGCCTCCTCCTGACATGCAGCTTGATAGCCCTGGCTGCTAGCTATGACCAGGAGGCTAGTGAGGAGACCTAGCCTGCCTGAAGCCAAGAGAGCCTTAGTTAGCTCTGAAGTCACCCCAGTAGCAGGACAGAACCTCCTGGGAGAAACCCACGGTCATTCACCAGACAAGTAAGGATATCTCAGGGAAAGATAAGTAACCCTGATGGGCAGATGCATTAGAAAGTAAAGCAAGGATCTAATACCAGAGGAAGATATAGTTTTACCAAGGATATAAGCCACCATTTAGGCATCCGGGCCTTGGGATAGAAAGCCAGACAGGAGTTCTAGAAAGAACAGTGTACGCTATTTCTGAGGAAAGGTACAACCAGATTCTGAGTGCATTGTGGATTTACCCTCTGAGTATCTTGCATAATCAATACCTGCCATCTTGTGAAATAAGCCTGCTTGTAAAGCTGTGAACTAAGGCTACTTTCACACTAGCGTTCGTCGGTCCGCTCGTGAGTTCCGTTTGAAGGGGCTCACGAGCGGACCCGAACGCAGCCGTCCAGCCCTGATGCAGTCTGAATGGAGCGGATCCGCTCAGACTGCATCAGTCTGGTGGCGTTCAGCCTCCGCTCCGCTCCGCTCGCCTCCGCACGGACAGGCAGACAGCTGGCCGTGCGGAGGCGTGCGGATCCGTGCGGATCCGTCCAGACTTACAATGTAAGTCAATGGGGACGGATCCGTTTGAAGATGCCACAATGTGGCTCAATCTTCAGGCGGATCCGTCCCCCATTGACTTTACATTGAAAGTCTGGACGGATCCGTACGAGGCTATTTTCACACTTAGCTGTTATATGCTAAAATAATGCAGACGGATCCGTACTGAACGGAGCCTCCGTCTGCATTATTATGATCGGATCCGTTCAGAACGGATCCGATCGAACGCTAGTGTGAAAGTAGCCTAAGAGACTGTGTCACCATCTGCATGTACAAAGTTGGACTGTTAAGTAAAGCAACGTTTGGTTCACTATACCACCTGTGTACCTCACTTATTCCAACTATCAACCGGTGTGCCACCGTCAAAGGCACTGGCGTCACGAACCTTAAAGGGACCTTGCCCCAGGCACTCAAAATACCCGTAACATCCAGGGCACCTCATCCACCATCAGGCCTGGTCCCTACATACAGAGTGTGCCCCGGAGGAACTGTGTCTACCTCTCCTTCACTGCCACATGCCTGCCCAGGGTTCTCCCATACAGTGAGCAACCCTCGATTGCCCATTTACCGTGACCTCACTTCGCTATACCCTGCAGGTCTGGCGTGTTGCATTTCCGTTTCTGTTCCGTTTTTCCGTTCCGTTTTTCCGTATGGCATATACAGTATACATTAATTACATAGAAAAAATTGGGCTGGGCATAACATTTTCAATAGATGGTTCAGCAAAAACGGATACGGATACGGAAGACATACGGATGCATTTCCGTATGTGTTCTGTTGTTTTTGCGGACCCATTGACTTTTTGCAGTCAACCTGTTCTGGCCATCCTGTCCTCAAGGACCCCATAGAAGCCACATTGATCTTTATTTTTGGTATGTAGGTGCTTGTTTGATATGCAATATATCTATATCCGTCACAGCATGGTATGTTCAGAATGGATTTCTATTGACAACTCTTTGCGGCATAATATTTGTGCATTTAACAATTCCACTATGCCACCTTCTTATAAACTTTCTTTCATTGGGTGGACTATAGGTCTCTATTGTGTCGGAGGGCCAGTTGCTGTTGTTTTCTCTGCAATCTCTACCAGGGGCGGATTGGAAACTTAAAGTGGCCCTGGGAAAAATACAAAGTTTTGTTGTCGGCTCCAAATTAATGGAAGCAGGGCCAACACAAGTAGGTGGGGGCACATTATACTACCCCAACAGCCAAATACTACATTCCATTACAAAATACTGCCCCATCAGCGCAAAATACATCTTCAAAAACTTCCACTGGCTGGCCGTGAGGAGGACTCAGGCGGCTCCTTGGGCATCGGCCCACCGGGAAATTTCCCTGAAAGGTCCATGGCCAATCTGTCCCTAATCTCGACAAGACTTGCCAACACCCACTCATTTCCAGCTATTTTGACATCCCATATTCACCATTCACCAGACACACAATACTACAGTGATTCTTTACATATAGTGGAGTATACGTACGATATGTATTGCTCGCTTTTGTTGTACTTCTTAGCCAGATAGCGTGCTGAAGCTTTGCTGGGGATTTTCACCATGGACATCTCCTTCCCAAACCGTGTCATGTTACATGGAGTATCACATACACAGTAGTCGTTATCCTTTTCAACTAGGAAATCTAAGGAAGTCGAGAACATGATAAGATCAACCAAAACACATTAACAGGTTTTTTTTTTCATCAAATACATTTTTGGCAAATCCACAAGTTATGCCTAAAATGTCTGATTGGTGAGACCCCACCTAGGAGGAGAACTGGAGTCTTTCAACATTGTAAGCGTTGTTCTTTCTGTAACTTACTGAATAGAATAAAGATAGAGAAGCAGAAATATGTGGTTGGCCAACTTTGCGCCCAATCTCCAGTTCACCAGCCAGACAATTAGGGCACATCTTGTGGATTTTACATCCTTTTACAAGTGTTGTCCAGATGGTATTTTTTTTCCTCAGGATCAGAATCTCATAAAAACCACAAAAAAGTCTTGCTCAGCCCACCAATTCCCCCACACCCTGCTCCGTCTTCAACGCTTCAAGAGTCCCACTGGTCTCTATTTCCTGGTCCTTTACGACACATTGCCTTGGCCAGTATTGTCTGAGTGGTCATATTTCCTGTCTGTCGAGAGGGACCAAGTAGTAAAAAGCAGTGGGGACATAGGAAATGCCAGAACAGGACTGGCCAGGAATCAGTTGAGTATGTGTAGTATGACTTTTTGTTTTGTTTTAGGCCTTTCTGACACTTTTTTTAAGAAATAAATAAATAAATAACGGGTCGAACAACCTGTTTAATGAAGGAGAAATAACTAGCATATGAAGATATCAAAACTATGGAGAAATCAACTGTGGAATCTTTGATTCTAAAGCTAATATTGCTGCTGGCATCTATTAGTAAGCAACACATCTGAGTGTTTGTCTTTTAAATCCCACACCACTAGGGATCAGAGCAACGACATTCGTAAAATCGGTTTGTTCACCTTTTGCAGCTGCAACAAAAACAGTATTTTTTATGAGGCAAGAAATAGTTCAGGTACAGTGCATAATTTTCCTCTTTTGTACTGAAGATTTTCAGTGGCACAGAGGTCTGCGCTGTAGCTGGAGGAGGTAAGGACTTTCCATTATAATTATGTTCCAGGTAACAACAGAAAATCTGATTTTCAGATGCCAGATAAAAATAAAAAATAAACAATTTTGTAGAACAAGATTATTAAAGGAGACGGAAAATACACTGCCGCTCAATTTGGGGCTTTGGACCAGTTTATAACTAATGGTTGGGTCTCATTTCTACACACACGGAATGTATTTCACAGATCCTTAATACATTACTAATACATTTCAATGGGGCCATGCATATTACCATAAACTATGGTGGTTTACGTAAATTTTTTATAGTCTAAAAAGGAGAATGCAGCAGATTCTGTATATTGGAGTTATCAGTGAGTCTATGATATGATGCACAAGATGGATTGGATGAAAGTACTGAAATGCATATGCTTTTGTACATGAGGCCAATGTTAGTCTACAGAGCTTTTCATTTGATCGAATAAAATATGCTTCTATTTGAAATATTCAGCATCAGCTGCATTAATTAACTCCTCATATAAAAGGAAACTGTATGGCGGTTATGAGTGAGTGGTACTGATTTGTGGATCAAGGGTTTCTTTACAAGAAATGAAATCAGAACCTAAAGGAGAGAACTCTGTCTGATAAGTAATGGCCGGACTGGGGGGGGGGGCAGAGCCCTTAGGGGAGCCCACATGATGGGGGGTTTGGTTTAGAGAGACACCGGGGGGTGGGGATAGGTCAGTGGGGTTAGGTAATCCCTGGGGGGTTGGATTGGCCAGTTTGAGTGTAGTGGTGGAGATTTAGGGATAAAGAGGGGAAGAAGGAAGCCATTTTAGGAGAAATTAGAGAGCTGAGGCACGTTGTTAAATAGCGCTCACCTTAGCCATGGAGCAGCTTGAAGAGGCCATCAGGGAGTTGAGGGTGGCGGCGGAGATTCGCGACACCCACTGGGTCCAGGACCAGGTGCAGCTGCTGTTACGGGGGGGGGGGGGGGGGGGGGGCGGCTGGGGCTCCTGTCCCGCCTCAGCCATCTATAACCCAGCCGCTGGTGCACTTTAGTCCACCCTCACCCCCCCCCCCATCCCGGGCTCAGCGTCGGATTCGGAGCCCTTCCGATGACCCCTCACGGCGGGGCGCGGCGGGGAAAGTTTCCTCCCATATGTTCCGACATGGAAGGAATCCGCTATGTAGACGAAGCCCCCGATGTAGCCAGACACGGTCACTTCATACTGCAGGGAGAGGCGGCGTGGGTTCTGGACCAGGCATGGTGGGTACCTTCACAAACCCTGGCGAGGAAGGTGCCCCCCAGCATGAGCAGGCTATCCTGAGGCACGGGGCTGCTGCGAGTCAGGAGGCAGCGTGCAGCAGGCCCCCTTCACCAAGGCAGCAGCAAGGAAGGAGCTCCGCCCCCTGTGAGCCAACCATGGAGGAGACCAGCTCCATTGTCCCTGGCCCGATTTTGGATGGCAATCCTGCTGTCCTGCCAAGCTCTACCTCTGTGCGATTTGACAGGGGCAAGAGTTGGGAGGTATGTACATTATATGTCATTATAAGCACGCAGAATGGTATAAGTTATACATCTTCTTGTATGTAGTGATATGGACCAGGCTGGTATAACCTGGGTATCTCCTGTAAATAATTATATATGTACAGCTAGTATAAGTTATACATCTTCTTGTATATAGGGATATGGAGCATGCTCGTATAACCTAGGTATCTCTTTATATGATTATATATGTACAGCTGGTATACGTTTTACATCTTAATATACCAGAAGATGCATAACTTATACCAGGCCAGCTCACATATAATAATATACAGAACATAAAAGGCCAGATAGTAACTATTACCTGGGCTGGCTCAGGCTGAAAGCTGCTTAATCAACCTGCTGAAAGTCAGTGGCAACTGGCAAGGCTGAATGCTGGAGGATGGCTGGGCTCAGTGTGGGCTCTGGCTGGCTGAATGAGTGCTGCTTCTGGGCCTGGCTCAGGCTGGCAGAAATGTCTGGCAGAGCGAGAGAGAATGAGGCGAGGTAGGGTGAGTGACTGTAGTATAGAGTCAGACTACTGGGCAAGTGGGCAGTGGCAGACTAGCAGTGGGTCCCGCGCTCCTCTGTTCCCAACTTCCTGCCGGACCTGCAGCGCTGATAACTTTGTGACATCACGTAAGCGCACAGTGTGATCCGGACATGCTGCCAGGCCCTGCCTGCTGCCATTTGTACTTAAAGTGACCATGCCTGAGCTGGAGCCGCCGTCCCATCATCCATAACAACAAAAAAGGGGGACTTCTGGCCGTCCGTCCAGGCCTTACGCCGGACAAGGAGTCTAAAAACCGGACGTCTGGCCACCCTAAGAGCAGCAGTGGCAGAGAGACTGAGGCCGGCAGCAGCCATTTCAGTCAGATTAGAGCCAACGCTGCAGAGTGACTGTAATCTGACTAAAATGGCTGCTGCTGGCCTCAGTGAGTCTCTCTGGCACTGCAGAGAGACCGCATATCAGTTAACTCAGCCCCCATCAGACCTCAGATCAGCCCACTCAGCCCCCCCATCAGACCCCCAATCAGCCCGCAATCAGCCCACTCAGCCCCCATCAGACCTCAGATCAGCCCACAGACCCCCACGCAGCCCCCATCAGATCTCAGATCAGTCCAAAGACCCCCATCAGACCCCTACTCAGTCCCCATCAGACCTCAGATCAGCCCAAAGACCCCCATCAGACCTCAGATCAGCTCAAAGACCCCCATCAGACCCCCACTCACCCCCATTAGACTTCAGATCAGCCCAAAGACCCCCACTCAGCCCCATCAAACTTCAGATCAGCCCAAACAACCCCATCAGACCCCTACTCAGCCCCCATCAGACCTCAGATCAGCCCAAAGACCCCCAGTCAGCCACCATCAGACTTCAGATCAGCCCAAAGACCCCCAGTCAGCCCCCAGCAGACCTTGAGATCAGCCCAAAGACCCCCATCAGACCCCACTCAGCCCCCATCAGCTCAGATCAATCAGCGGCAGCCCACAGAGTGATTCCCAGGCCCCAACACACTTACCTGTTCTGAGCGGCGGCTACTTTTCTTCTCCAGGCCTCCGGCAGAAGTCGCGCTCCTCTGTCTTCCCAGCCGGCGCTGCACTGCCACTGTCAGAGGAGCGGTCATCTGGAATCAGGATCTGCGGCTGATGGGAACACAGCACCCAGGCAGCCAGGTGAGATTTCGTGGGGACCTTTAGTGCAGATTGGGACGGCTACGGGTAATGGAGGTGGTGGGGGGCCCAGATGGATTTAGGTAGGGGTTTGGGACAGCTTCTGGGGGGGCTGGCGGGCTTACTAGCGGGATGGGGTATGGGGGGGTATCCCTGTTGCCGGCGTAGGGTGTGGCGGGTGTTCCGGAGGGTCCGGGACTGGGGGTGACAAGTAACGTGGCATCGGTACAAACGCAGGCAGCGGTGACGCAGTGGAAGAAACAGTGAGGTTGGATGATAAGGCAAGGGGGAGGTATATGTATGTTTTGAGGGTCCGTTGGGGGCTCATTTGAAACAAAAGGTGAAGGAGCGAATCTGAAAAGGGGAGTATGTGGAGATTCTTTCTCTGCTTCCACTGGAAAGATTTAACCTAGATAAGGTAAGGAGGGAAGAGGGCAAAAAAGAGGATGAAGAAAAGCGAAGATTTCGGTTAATACCACAAACGTTTTCTAATTGGTTGCAGGCGTTTGCGATATTGGCAAGTATGATTGGGGGGAAGGCTCCAGAATGTTGTTCGGTGCTGTTTTGCTGTTTGGACGCGATTGACGAGGCGTATCGGGTGTATGGGGGGATAGCTTGGCTGCGCTATTAAGAACAGTTCTGAAAATGAGATGGGACCACAAGGATATAGCTTTGTGGGTGAACGTGACTGCGTTGGTTAGATCGAGTCAGTCCTTTCAAGGGGAATCCGGAGGTGGGAGTTCATCCCATATCGCAACAGCAGCCGCAAAGGGATTGTGTTTCTCGTTTAACGAGGGCGGCTGTAAATTCGGGGCAAAATGTAAGTTCAAGCATGAGTGCTCTGTATGTGGGGGTCCCATGGAGCGGCACGATGCTTTAAGGGCAGTAGAAAGAAGGGGGGATATCAATAGCAAAGGGGGAGACGTCGGTATGTCTGGAAAAGATGGAGCCGTACCTCGGTAGATACCTGGATAAAGGGTCCGCGGCATTGCTTCGGGAGGGGTTTTTAGTGGGATTTAAAATTCTGTTCGTTCCAGGGGATGCGGTGTTGTTAAAAAGAAACTTGCAGTCGGCTAGGGAGCATTCGGAGGTGGTGGCAGATAAACTTTACAGAAAAGTAATGCTAGGGCGGATGGCTGGCCCATTTGCAAGGAGCCGCCATTCGTGAATTTGCGGGTGTCGCCACTGGGGGTAGTCCCAAAGAAGGAGGTTAGTAAGTTTCGACTTATTCATCACCTGTCTTTTCCGAAGACCCTGCCTTGTGTTCGGTGGTCTATACCTCATTTGACGCGGCAGTGGCGTGGGTTAAAAAGTGTGGATGCGGAGTGTTACTAGCAAAGATAAATATTGAGGTGGCGTTTAGGTTACTGCCAGTGCAGCCGGATTGTCTGCATTTGTTGGGGTGTTTTTGGGACTTTTTTTTTTCATGGATCGTTGCCTGCAGATGGGTTGTTCCCTGTCGTGCACATATTTTGAGTTTAGTTTGTTTTTGGAATTGGCGGTGGTGGACGCGTCAGGTTGTGAATCTATTATTCATTACCTGGACGATTTTCTGTGTATTGGCCCTCCAGAGTCGCGGGTTTGTGCACTGTTGTTGCATACCTTGGGTACATTGTTTGAGTTGTTTGGTGACGGAAAAGACAATGGGGCCGGCCACGGAATTGAGTTTCTTGGGGATAGTGATTGATACGATTAGGATGGAATGTAGATTGCCTAGGGACAAGTTGGAAGACGTGATGGACTCTTGATTTCGAGCTGTTTACTGATATGGCAGGGAGTTGTGTTTTTGTTTTTTTTTGCAGGGGGGGGGGGGGGGAAATGGTGTGCTTGAAGTTGGCCAGCTAGTTGGGCCGAAAAGGCCTGGGTGAAGAATTTGGCATTGTTGGAACTCTTTCCTACAGTAGTGGCGGTTATGTTGTGGGGGAAGGTTTTTCGGGATAGGAATGTTCGCTTCCACTGTGATAATTTAGGGGTAGTTCAGGCAATAAACGGATTGTCGTCCTCGTCGCCATTAGTGGTATGGCTTCTACAAGTATCAATACTTGGTTGGTGGCAGTGCATGTGCCGGGGATCAATAATTGTATTACTGATGCTCTCTCTCATTTACAGTGGGAGTGTTTTCAGTAGCTGGCCCCGGAGGCGGAGGAGTTCGGGCTGCCATGCCCGACTTGTTTGTGGGATCTCCTGGAAGGACCGTAGCAGGCCTCATTCAGGCTTCGTTGGCACCCGTTACGCGGGCTACATATTTGAAAGCATGGCAGTATTGGGAGGATTGGTGTAGTAGGCAGGATGTTGGGAACGATGATTTCGACTTTTCTTTGTTGATGTTTGTAGGTCATTGTAGGGATGAGGTTTGGTCGGTGAGCAAAATGAATAGATATATAGCAGGGTTGGCTTTCGGATTTAAGTTGAGAAAAATGACGGACTTTGGACGTTGAAGGGTTGGCGTAGGTTAAGGGTAGGGGAGGATAGTAGGAGGCCGGTGTCTTTTGCATTATTTTTGGAGTTAGGGGAACAGTTAAAGGGTGTATGCAGTTCAGCGTGGGAGGTGCATATTTTTAGATGAGCTTTTCCCTTGGCGTTTTTTGGAGCTTTACATTTAGGGGAGCTGGTTTGTCCAATGGTGAGATGGAAGGGAGGGTTATTGAAGCATGACATGGATTTGTTCCATGAAAGGATTGAATTCGTAATGCGCAGTTCAAAGACGGATATGGAAGTAAGGGGCCGGAGAGTGGTTTTGTTTGCTATTCCGGATTGTGCAATGTGTCCAGTCCATTGCATGCAGGATTTCAGGGCAGAGGTGAAAGTTGGGGTGTTGCCGTTGTTGGTGCACACCGATGGATCCTTTTTATCCCGCTTTCAGGTTTTCAGCTGTTTTTACACTGTGTTTAGATCGTTTGGGGTTGGGTCAAGCAGGGTATTCGAGCCATTCTTTTAGGATTGGTGTGGCGAGGGAGGCGGCTAGGTGGGGGTTAGGGGATGAGGTTATAAAGCACATTGGGCGTTGGGAATCGGCTCGTTTTAGGTCCTATATTCGGCTGAATCGATTGTAGTTAAGGAAGTTGGGGGGAATTTGGGAGTTTTTTTAGATGGTAGCAGTTTTGTTCTTTGTTTCATTTTCTCGTTACAGGCGCAGTACCTGGTCTGGTGTGGATATTGGGACATTCATACATCTTTTGGGGGGCCGTCCAGGCAGCTGGGTTTCGATCGATCGGCGGTTGTGGTAAGGTGGCTGGGTCTCAGGGGTATGGTGTGAAGTGGGGTGCTGCCAGAGGTGCACCGTTTTGTTGAGCAGGATAGGGCACCTGATGTGTTAGTGATACATGCAGTGGGAATGATTTGGCGGCACGGCCATTTAGAGAGCTGGTGAGGGACATAACGTTCGACATGTTGAGGTTGTGGGCGTTGTTCCCCAGGTTAGTGACAGTTTGGTCGGACATAGTCCCATAGTTTGGAGGGGTGGAGGCTGTGAATAGGACCAGAGTTAAAGTAAAACAGGCAATAGGTCGTTTTATGGACAGGAATGGGGCGGTGGTGGTTAGACATGTGGAGCTGAAGAAGGGACTTGGGGGTTTTGGGTGGTCCAATGCAGTGCATCTAAATGGGCGAGCAGTTGTGGCGGAAGTAAAGGGGGCCATTCAGTGGTCCTTCCAAGCTGTCGGGCAACGGCTGGAGGCAAGATGGCTCACCCCGGTGGGGTAACTCAGTTTTGGGGCTTTAAGGACCTCCCCCGGAAGTAATGGTTACGTTTATGTTTGATAACTAAGTGGTTATGGTTATTTAGATAATTTATGTTAATAAACGGCTGCTGTGGCCAATTTATTCCTGCTGTACATTTCTGCTGTACTGAAATCCCCTAAGAGCACAGTGGCCTCCATAATAATTAAATGGATGAAGCTTGGAACAACCAGGACTCTTCCTGGAGCTTGCCACCCCACTAAACTAACTAATTGAGGGAGAAGGGCCTCAGTAAGAGAGGTGACCAAGAACCCAATAGTAACTCTGACTGAGCTCCAAAGATCCTGTGTGCAGATGGGAGAAACTTCCAGAAGCTCATTCATCACTGCAGAACTCCACCAATCTGGCCATTATGACAGAATGGCCAGAAAGAAGCCTCTTCTCAGTAAGACACATAAAAAGCCCATCAAGAGTTTGCAAAAAAGCAGCTAATGGACTCATAGACTGTGAGAAATATGATTCTCTAGTCTGATGAAACCAAGTCCTTCAGGACTCATTGATCTGGAACGGCTATCACGGCTCCATTATAAACAGAAGCCAAAGTGCTAGTATAAAGAATGCCTACACAAGTATGTTCAGATGTGGCAGAAATCATCCACTACTGTTTCGGTAAATTGACAGCAAATTATACAGGTGGTACAGTGCAAAGAGTGGAATCCACAGCTAAATTCTTCAACAAATCAGTGGCATTCCCTATAATCCCCACAGATTTTTTTCCCCAGCATCTGTGAAATAGGTTTTGTACATTAAGTACTGGGCTGTACATTTTGTAGATTTGTGTATAATTATTTTGCAAATAACTCTTTGATTTCATCTGTTATGTTGTAAGTGGAATATTACTTTAAAGAGTAACTAAACCTTTGACTAAAATTTTTATAAGATGTCCCTAATGCCCTAATAGAAGTTTTTCTAATATACTTTATTAATTCATTTAGTATTTGTATTAGACTTTTACGTACCTAAAGCACACCATTCCCTGTGCACTTAAAACTCAGTTATCTGTACACTAAGTTTTACAGCTCAGCGGTGTACGGAGTCCGGACTGTGAAGTTTATGAATAGGGGCCGCATAAGCAGTAAGTATGGGCAGAAGCACATATTGCTGCTCCTGTCCGTGCCCCCCGGAGGTTTACCAACTCCTGGCCTAGCACATGGGTACCCTGTAACCATGTACTATGCCAGGATTAGCTGAGCGGAGAGGGCTCCTGCCTGTGCCTGCTTAGCTAAGCTAAGAGTCCTGCATGTCAGTGCTTAGCTTAGTGAAGCAGGCACAGGCATGAGCCTGCTCCGCTCAGCTAATCCTGGCATAGAACATGGGTACAGGGTACCCATGTGCTATGCCAGGAGTTAGTAAACATCCGGGGGGCACGGGCAAGAGCAGCAATATGTGCTCCTGCCCATACTCACTGCTTATGCGGTCCCATTTATAAATTTCGCACTCTGTACTCCGTACACCGCTAAGCTGTCAGTGCTGTACAGAGAACTGAATTTTGTGCACACAGCGAATGGTCAAAAAAAACACAAAAAAATACAAAATTAATTAATAAAAAAAAACTTTTTTTAGGGCATTAGGGACATCATATTAAAATTTTAGTCAAAGGTTTAGTTACTCTTTAAGTGAATGAAAACAATTTTTTTTTATGATCAGCAATTCCATTTAGCAAATCACAGGAGAAAAATAAGACTTACCTAGGGCAGGGTCGGCACATTCTTTGTACAGCTCCGGAGTACAATAGGCAGCATCTCCTGGTTAATACAGAATGCATTCAGTCACTCTTTTGTATTGTAATAATCCGTTTATTCATGGATGCATTATCACAAGCTTCATATCAGCAATATCAGAATAGAATATGACAAGAATTATATCACATTCTCCATTTTAAAGGTTCACTGAGTTTTGGTAAATCATTTTATATGTCATAGAGACATATCAAAAGTTTTTGATTAGTGGGGATCTGAGTGTTGAGTCTCAGACCCGAACCAATCAAAACTTTTGATAGGTCTCTTTGACATATGGAAAGTTTTACCAAAACTCAGTGAACAGGCAATTTTTTGTGTCATTTTATGTGGTGATAACTTTTAAACGCTTTAACTTAAACAGGCCATTCTGAGATTGTTTTCTCGTCACATATTGTACTTCATGACAGTGGTAAATTTGAGTCAAAATTAGAGTTGAGCGGCCACCTGGATGTTCGGGTTCGACCGAACTTCACAAAAATGTTAGAGTTCAGGACCCGAACTTGACCCCATTGAAGTCAATGGGGACCCGAACTTTTGAGCACTAAAATGGCTGTAAAAATGTCATGGAAAGGGCTAGAGAGCTGCAAATGGCATCAAAATGTGGTTAAGAGCATGGCAAGTGGATAGGGAAATGACTTTAAAAAACATAAAATACGTAGGTGGAAGCGGCGGTGGAGGAGGAGGTAGCCTACACTGCTTTTTGGTTTTAAATTTATTTTTATTTTTTTAAATTAGGGTACACCCCAAAACATTGGGAAATATAACCTGTGATAACCCCCTTCAGTCATGCTAAACACACGTTCAGACAATACACTGGCTGCAGGGCAGGCCAGCACCTCTAAGGCTTAAAGGGCAAGATCAGGCCATGTGCCCAATTTAGAGACCCATCAGTCAGTTCGTGTAGGCGTGTGCACAACAACTTTCGATGTTCTTTTCTGAGCCGACCATGTTGATCACGATTATCGGTGAATCAGGGTTCCACTCCGGAGAGAGAGGGTGAGAAAGAGAGACCATATCCAAGGGAGGTTAATGGATGAAATTTAATTGTGATCGTGCGGAAATATGGGAAAAGTTATTAAAGCAGAAGAATCGAAGAAAAGAAGGGGGCGCGCGGCAATTACCCACTCCCGACTTAGCGAGGTAGTTACGATAAATAAAAATACAGGACTCTTAAGATGCCCTGTTATTGGAATGATTAATAAAAAATTATAGGGAATGTCACTGGGGATATCTGCTCTATCAACTTTCGATGTTCCTTTCTGAGCCTCCCATGTTGATCACAGTTATCGGCGAATCAGGGTTCCACACCAGAGAGGGAGCGTGAGAAAGAGAGACCACATCCAAGGGAGGTTAATCTTTTTTAAATTAAATATGATCGAGCAGAAAAGTGGGACAAATTATTGAAGCACAAATGTGGGACAAGTTATTAAGGTTTAAGCATTGAATGAAAGGAGGGGGCGCATAAATTAAGGAAGAATTTTAGAAATTTTGATCCCTGTCACCTATGCAGAGCAGGGGTTTTGTATTCGGCAAAATTGGTAAAATGTCACCTTGTAACAGACGATTTTTTTAAAATTTAGGTCCCTATCACCCACGAATGTAACAGACAAATTAGTGACTTTTTTTTTTACCTGTCTACTAGGTATAGCAGTGGTATATCACACCCAAAAATTGGTGAATGTCACCTGAAAATGTAACAGACAAATTAGTGAAATGTTTTTACCTGTGTACTAGGTACAGCCGGGGTATATAACACCCAAAAATTTGTGAATGTCACCCGAATGTGTAACAGACAAATTAGTGAAATGTTACCTGTCTACTAGGTAGAGCAGGGATATATCACACTCAAAAATTGGTGAATTTCACCCGAATATGTAACAGACAAATTAGTGAAATTTTCTTACCTCTCTACTAGGTATACCAGTGGTATATCACACTCAAAAATTGGTGAATTTCACCAGAATATGTAACAGACAAATTAGTGAAATTTTCTTACCTCTCTACTAGGTATACCAGTGGTATATCACACCCAAAAATTGGTGAATTTCACCCGAAAATGTAAGAGACAAATTAGTGACATTTTTTTAACTGTCTACTAGGTAGAGCAGTGGTATATCACACCCACAAAAATTGGTGAATTTCACCCAAAAATGTAACAGACAAATTAGTGATTTTTTTTTTTACCTGTCTACTAGGTAGAGCAGTGGTATATCACACCCAAAAATTGGTGAATTTCACGTAGCGGTGTAGGTCGAAGCGGCAGTAGAGGAGGACGAGGTAGCCAACACTGTTTTTTGGTTTAAATTTTTATTTTATTTTTTATTATAGTGTGAAATATCTAAAATACAAGAATGAGCAATTGCGCTGTAGTATAACAATGGCTGGTTAAGGCCGGTATACGTGTCTATTTTGCACAAGGTACGGACAAGTCCTGTGGGATCCATGCCTGGTTCATTTTAATGAACGTGAGCTTGTCCACATTGGCTGTGGACAGACGGCTGCGCTTGTCTGTGATAACGCCCCCTGCTGTGCTAAACACACGTTCAGATAATACACTGGCTGCAGGGCAGGACAGCACCTACAAGGCGTAAAGGGCAAGCTCAGGCCATGTGCCCAATTTGGAGACCCAGAAGTTGCAGGGGGCAGACCCGTCATTCAGTACGTGTAGGCGTGTGCACACATACTGCTCCACCATGTTGGTGAAATGCTGCCTCCTGCTAAGACGTTCCATATCAGCTGGTGGTGCTGGTTGTTGTGGCGTGCTGACAAAGCTTTTCCACATTTCGGCCATGCTAACCCTGCCTTCTGAGGTGCTGGCGGTGCCCCAGCTGCGTTGGCGACCTCTTCCTCCTCCTCTGCCTTCGCTTTGTGCTTCCACTGTACCCCGCTGTCAGGTGGGAATGCCACCAGCAGCGCGTCTACCAGCGTGCGCTTGTACTCGCGCATCTTACGATCACGCTCCAGTGAGGGAATTAAGGACGGTAGGTTGTCCTTGTAACGGGGATCCAGCAGCGTGGCCACCCAGTAATCAGCACAAGTTATAATGTGGGCAACTCAGCGGTCGTTGCGGAGACACTGCAACATGTAATCGCTCATGTGTGCCAGGCTGCCCAGAGGCAACAAAAGGCTGTCCTCTGTGGGAAATGTATTGTCTGTGTCCTCTGTATCCCCCCAGACACGCACCAGTGATGGCCATGAGCCGATCTGGGTGCCACCCTGCTGTCAACATGGTTCCTCCTCCTCCTCATCCTCCAGAACTGTGCCCTGGCTGGACAATTGTGTACCTGGCGTTTGTGGGTGCAGGAACCCACCCTCGGAGCCACTTGTGAATGACTGGCCGGAAACCCAATGAAATGATCCCTCTTCCTCCTCCTCCTGTGCCACATCCTCTTCCATTACCGCCAGCAGCATTTTTTCAAGGAGGCATAGAAATAGGATAGTAACGCTGAGAATGGCGTTATCGGGCACGGGCCATGTTGGTGGAGTACTCAAAACAGCGCAACAAGGAACACAGGTCTCGCATGGAGGCCCAGTCATTGGTGGTGAAGTGGTGCTGTTCCGCAGAGAGACTCACCCGTGCGTGCTGCAGCTGAAACTCCACTATCGCATGCTGCTGCTCGCACAGTCTGGCCAGCATGTGCAAGGTGGAGTTGCACCTTGTGGGCACATCGCATATGAGGCGGTGAGTGAGAAGGCCAAAGTTACACTGCATTACTGACAGGCAAGCAGCAGCAGGGTGAGAGCGCCGAAAGCGTGCACAGACGGCCCCCACTTTATGCAGCAGCTCTGACATATCGGGGTAATTTTTAAGGACTCTCTGCACCACCAAATTCAGCACATGCGCCAGGCAAGTGATGTGCGTCAAACCGGCTAGTCCCAGAGCTGCTATGAGATTTTGCCTATTATCGCACACCACCAGGCCGGGCTTGAGGCTGACTGGCACCAACCACTCATCGGTCGGTTGTTCAAGGCCCGTCCACAGCTCCTGCGCGGTGTGGGGTTTGTCCCCCGAACAGATATGTTTTAAAACTGCCTGCTGTCGTTTACACCTGGCTGTGCTGAAGTTGGTGGTAAAGGTGTTACGCTGACCGGATGAGGAGGCGGTAGAGGATAAGGAAGCAGAGTAGGAGGAGGAAGCAACAGGAGGCCAACTGAAGCGCCCTGCAATCCTCGGTGATGGAAGGACATGTGCCAAACTGCTATATGCCTCAGGCCCAGCCGCCACTGCATTTACCCAGTGTGCTGTTAGGGAGATATAACGTCCCTGACCGTGCTTACTGGTCCACGTATTCGTAGTGAGGTGCACCTTGCCACAGATGCTGTTGCACAATGCACACCTGATTTTGTCCCCCACTTGGTTGTGCAGGGAAGGGGTGGCATGCCTGGAAAAGTAGTGGAGGCTGGGCACGACGTACTGTGGGACAGCCACCACCATAAGGCTTTTAAAGCTCTCCGTCTCCATCAAACGGAATGACAGCATTTCAAAGGCCAGTAATTTTGAAATGCTGGCATTTAGGGCCAGGGATCGCGGGTGCGTAGGGGGGTACTTCCTCTTCCGCTCCAGTGTTTGGGAGATGGAGAGCTGAACGCTTCGGTGGGACATTGTGGAGATGCTTAGTGACCCAGGTGGTGGTGTTGCTGGCAGATCCTCTGTTTGCGGGGTGGCAGGTGCCACTGTCACTCCAGAGGTGGGTGAAGAGGCCAAGACTGCAGCAGAAGAGGAAGCAGGAGGAGTCAGAGACCTTTCTTTGTTTTTGAGGTGTCTACTCCACTGCAGCTCGTGCTTTGCACTTAAATGCCTGGTCATGCAGGTTGTGCTCAGGTTGAGAACGTTTATCGCCTCGCTTCAGGCTCTGATTGCACAGAGTGCAAACCACTCGTGTCTTGTCGTCAGCACATTGTCTGAAGAACTGCCATGCCAGGGAACTCCTTGGAGCTGGCTTTGGTGTGCTCGGTCCCTTGCTGCGGTGGGCAGTAGCTGGCGTACTGTCTAGGGGACGGCCGCTCCGCTTTTGTACCCTGCTCCCTCTTCTGCTGTGCTGGTGGCTCTGTGCGACCACCACCTCTTCCTCTGAACTACACAGGTCACTCGCATGACCTTGATTCCATTTGGGATTCCATTTCCACATCATCTTCCACCCAGTCTTCACCCCTTGCCCTGGGAAACCCTGCTAACAGAGTCATCAAAAAGCAGAAGAGACTGCTGCATGACGTGGGGCTCAGAGTGCTTGGCTGATTTGCAAGGGGGTGAGGTGAAAGACTGATGGACATCGGCTGCAGGTGCCAACTCTAATCTTTCAGCAGGAGACTGGGTGGGAGACAATGTGAAGGAACTGTAGGCACTGTCAGCAACCCAATCTTGTTCTGGCCTCACCATTCATAAAACTGCATTTGGCCCGACCAAATACTGCTGCAAGTTCTGTCGGCTAATCACACCTGCGGAAGGGGTTTCACTTGTGCGTGTAGCTGGCACAGATCGACCACGTCCTCTCCCTGCAACAGGAGCTCCACCAGCAGCACAACGACCGGGGCCACGTCCCTTATTTGACGCTCTCCTTATATTTCTCAAATTTAGGATCTTGCCCTAAATGGGTGTTTTTTTAATAGCAGAATGGAACCACAGTATCTAAAGGGTGTATCTCACAATGACATATGCAGCAAAGGCTGCAAAATTAAGATTCTTGGCCAAAATGGGTGTTTTTCTAATAGCAGAATAGAACAACAGTACCTAAATGGTGCATCTCACACATACAGATGCAGACTAGGCCACAATTTAAGATTTTTGGCAAAAATTTGTGTTTTTCTAGTAGCAGAATAGAACGACCGTATCTAAAGGGTGTATCTCAGAATGACATATGCAGCAAAGGCTGCAAAATTAAAATTTTTGCCCTAAATGGTTGTTTTTTTAATATCAGAATTGAACGACAGTATCTAAAGGGTGTATCTCACACGTACAGATGCAGACTAGGCCGCAAATTACGATTTTTGCCCAAAATGGGTGTTTTTTTTATAGCAGAATAGAACAACAGTATGTAAAGGGTGTATCTCACAATGACAGATGCAGCAAAGGCTGCAATATTAGGTATTTTGCTCAAAAAGGGTGTTTTTTACTAACAGAATATGACAGCAGTATATAACACTTGAATTTCACATGTGCAGATGCAGCAAGGGCTGTAAAATTGTGTATTTTGCCCAAAAAGGGTGTTTTTTAAAACCCAGAAAATTATAGCTGTATTTCTAGCTTAAATTGCACACTGACTAATGTGGCAGAGGCCCAAGATGAACGTTATTTCCAAAAATAGGTGTTTTTTCAAAGCCAGAAAATTATTGAAGTATTTCAAGCTTGTTTTTAACAATAACAGATGCAGCAAAGGCTGATATATTGAGTATTTTGCCCCAAAAGGGTGTTTTTTTTTACTAATAGAATATGACAGCAATATATAACGCTTGAATTTTCCACGTGCAGATGCAGCAAGGGCTGTAAAATTTTATATTTTGCCCAAAAAGGGTGTTTTTTAAAACCCAGAAAATTATAGCTGTATTTCTAGCTTAAATTGCACACTGACTAATGCGGCAGAGGCACCAGATGTAGGATATTGCCAAAAAAGGCTGTTTTTTTTTAAAACCAGATTATTATTGCAGTATTTCAAGCTTGAATTTGAATGTTACAAAAGCACATATGCAGTGCTGGTGCACTGAGCTTGCATAAAATGGCCGCCGCCGCCCACCTAACTAACAGACGGATAAAAGTTATTTTCTCTTTGTCACTGTGCTTAGGGCAGGGTAAAAAGATTGTGCACTGCACCCACACAACAAAATCTATGTAGATCGCTGAGTTCAATTGGAGTTCTGATTAAAGATTCTGTCCTATTCTCTCCCTCACAGCAGCAGCATCCTCTCCCTACACTAAGCACAGCAGAGTGACATGCAGCACTACGTGACTCCAGCTTATATAGAGCCTGGGTCACATGCTTCACTGGCCAATCACAGCCATGCTATTAGTAGGCATGGCTGTGATGGCTTCTAAGGGCACACAGTTAAACGCTTGTTGATTGGCTGCTCTGCAGCCTTTCAAAAAGCGCCAAGAAATCGCCGAACACCGAACCTGAACCTGAACTTTTACAGAAATGTTCGGGTTCGAGTCTGGGGTCCAAAAATCCTAAAGTTCGCTATGAACCCGAAATTTACAGTTTGGGTTCGCTCAACCCTAGTCAAAATATTTCATTTTTATTTACCAAAAATTTGGAAAAATTCACCAATTTCAAAATGTCAATTTCTCTGCTTTTAAAACAGATAGTGATATCTCTTAAAATAGTTATTACTTTACATTTACCATATGTCTACTTTATGTTTGGATCATTTTGTAAATAAAATTTTCTTTTTTTGGATGTTAGAAGGCTTAGAAGTTTAGAAGCAAATCTTGAAATGTTTAAGAAAATGTCCAAAACCCAATTTTTAAGGACCAGTTCAGTTATGAAGTCACTTTGTGGGGCTTGCATAATAGAAACCACCCATAAATGGCCCTATTTTAGAAACTACACCCCTCAAGGTATTCAAAACTGATTTTACAAACTTCATTAACCCTTTAACAGAATTAAAGGAAAATGGAGATGAAATTTCAGAATTTAACTTTTTTGGCAGATTTTCCATTTTAATCAATTTTTTTCAGCTAACAAAGCAAGAGTTAACAGCCAAACAAAACTTAACATTTATTACCCTGATTCAGTAGTTTACAGAAACATCCCGATCAGTCCGCCGTACATGTACAACGCTGGTCCTTAAGTCTTGTCCACCAGCGCCGTACGTATACGGTAGAGGTCCTTAACCCCTTAAGGACTCAGCCCTATTTCACTTTAAGGACCAGGCCATTTTTTGCAAATCTGGCCAGTCACTTTAAGTGCTGATAACTTTAAAACGCTTTGACTTATCCAGGCCACTCTTTTTTCGTCACATATTGTACTTCATGACACTGGTAAAATGAAGTAAAAAAATGTAATTTTTATTTATAAAAAAATACAAAATTTACCAAAAATTGTAAAAAAATTGCAAATTTCTTAGTTTCAAATTCTCTACTTCTATAATACATAGTAATACCTCCAAAATAGTTATTACTTTACATTCCCTATATGTCTACTTTATATTTAGATCATTTTGGGAATGATATTTTATTTTTTGGGGATGTTACAAGGCTTAGAAGTTTAGAAGCAAATCTTGAAATTTTTCCGAAATTTTCAAAAACCCAATTTTTAGGGACAAGTTCAGGTCTGAAGTCACTTAGCAAGGCTTACATAATAGAAACCACCCAAAAATGACCGCATTCTATTAACTACACCCCTCAAGGTATTCAAAACTGATTTTACAAACTTTGTTAACCCTTTAGGTGTTCCACAAGAATTAATGGAAAACAGAGATACAATTTCAAAATTTCACTTTTTTGGCAGATTTTCCATTTAAATATTTTTTTTCCGGGTACAAAGCAAGGGTTAACAGCCAAACCAAACTCAATATTTATGGCCCAGATTCTGTAGTTTACCGAAACACCCCATATGTGGTCGTAAACTGCTGTACGGGCCCACGGCAGGGCGCAGAAGGAAAGGAATGCCATACGGTTTTTGGAAGGCAGGTTTTGCTGGACTGGTTTTTTTGACACCATGTCCCATTTGAAGCCCCCTGATGCCCCCCTAGAGTAGAAACTCCATAAAAGCGACCCCATGTAAGAAACTACACCCCTCAAGGTATTCAAAACTGATTTTACAAACATTGTTAACCTTTTAGGTGTTCCACAAGAATTAATGAAAAATAGCGATACAATTTCAAAATTTCACTTTTTTGGCAGATTTTCCATTTTAATATTTTTTTTCCGGGTACAAAGCAAGGGTTAACAGCCAAACCAAACTCAATATTTATGGCCCTGATTCTGTAGTTTACAGAAACACCCCATATGTGGTCGTAAACCGATGTACGGGCACACGGCAGGGCGCAGAAAGAAAGGAATGCCATACGTTTTTTGGAAGGCAGGTTTTGCTGGACAGTTTTTTTTTACACCATGTCCCATTTGAAGCCCCCCTGATGCACCCCTAGAGTAGAAACTCCATAAAAGTGACCCCATCTAAGAAACCACACCCCTCAAGGTATTCAAAACTGATTTTACAAACGTCGTTAACCCTTTAGGTATTCCACAAGAATTATTGGAAAATAGAGATACAATTTCAAAATTTACTTTTTTGGCAGATTTTCCATTTTTATAATTTTTTTCCGGTTACAAATCAAGGGTTAAAGGGATTCTGTCACCTCCCCTAAGGCAAAAATCGATTTAAAAGCAGCCATGCAGCACAGCTTACCTGGATTAGGCTGTGCTGTTCTATCTTGAAATCCGTCCAGCAGTTACTTCAAAAAACGACTTTGATCAATCAGGAAATGCGTCCTGAAGGTGCCCAGAGGGGCGTTTTTTTCTTCTGAGAGAGCCCAGTACCTCCCCTTTTTCAGTGCCCAGCCCGCCTTCCTTTTACTTCCTAACCGCCGCCCCCAGCCTGCCACAGCCTCCCCTCCCTCTCCTCCCCCTCCCTCACGCCGAACGAAGTCTCGCACAGGCGCAGTACCCACTGAGGGCTGCGCCTGTGCGATCATCAGGAGACTGAGGGCGGCAGCTTCATCTTCGTCACTGGGCATGCGCCGAGCCCAGTGACGTCCGATGCTCGCTCTTTCCCTCAGTCAGCCTGGTAGGAAGCGCAGAGGATTGCCGATCGGCTGCTGCACCCTGCGCTTTCTCCAGTCTGCCTGCCTTTACTTAATATAATAAGACCTAATTCGCCCCAACAAATAGTTATTTCTTTCCTGAAGGGAGGGTGGGGAAAGAAATCGCTGGCCGTCCTCACTGTGGCAGGCAGACTGGAGAAAGCGCAGGGTGCAGCAGCCGATCGGCAATCCTCTGCGCTTCCTACCAGGCTGACTGAGGGAAAGAGCGAGCATCGGACGTCACTGGGCTCGGCGCATGCCCAGTGACAAAGATGAAGCTGCCGCCCTCAGTCTCCTGATGATCGCACAGGCGCAGCCCTCAGTGGGTACTGCGCCTGTGCGAGACTTCGTTCGGCGTGAGGGAGGGGGAGGAGAGGGAGGGGAGGCTGTGGCAGGCTGGGGGCGGCGGTTAGGAAGTAAAAGGAAGGCGGGCTGGGCACTGAAAGAGGGGAGGTACTGGGCTCTCTCAGAAGAAAAAAACGCCCCTCTGGGCACCTTCAGGACGCATTTCCTGATTGATCAAAGTCGTTTTTTGAAGTAACTGCTGGACGGATTTCAAGATAGAACAGCACAGCCTAATCCAGGTAAGCTGTGCTGCATGGCTGCTTTTAAATCGATTTTTGCCTTAGGGGAGGTGACAGAATCCCTTTAACAGCTAAACCAAACTCAATATTTATGGCCCTGATTCTGTAGTTTACAGAAACACCCCAAATGTGGTCGTAAACCGCTGTACGGGCACACGGCAGGGGGCGCAGAAGGAAAGGAATGCCATATGGTTTTTGGAAGGCATGTTTTGCTGGACTGTTTTTTTTGACACCATGTCCCATTTGAAGCCCCCCTGATGCACCCCTGATGCACTTCTAGAGTAGAAACTCCATAAAAGTAACCCCATCTAAGAAACTACACCACTCAAGGTATTCAAAACTGATTTTACAAACATCGTTAACCCTTTAGGTGTTCCACAAGAGTTATTGGCAAATGGAGATTAAATTTAAGAATTAAAATTTTTTGGCAAATTTTCCATTTTAATCCATTTCTCCCAGTAACAAAGCAAGGGTTAACAGCCAAACAAAACTCAATATTTATGGCCCTGATTCTGTAGTTTACAGAAACATCCCATATGTGGTCGTAAACCGATGTACGGAGACACGGCAGGGCGCAGAAGGAAAGGAATGCCATACGGTTTTTGGAAGGCAGATTTTGCTAGACTGTGTTTTTTTACACCATGTCCCATTTGAAGCGCCCCTGATGCGCCCCTAGAGTAGAAAGTCCAAAAAAGTGGCCCCATTTTAGAAACTACGGGATAGGATGGCAGTATTGTTGGTACTAGTTTAGGGTACATATGATTTTTGGTTGCTCTATATTACACTTTTTGTGAGGCAAGATAACAAGAAAAAGCTGTTTTAGCACAGTTTTTCCTTTTTTTTTTATTTATGTAGGTTTTACACAATGATTTCATTTTTGAAGCAAAAAAAATCGTGTTTTAGTGTTTCAATAGTTTGAGAGCCATAATTTTTTCAGTTTTGGGCCATTACCTTGGGTAGGGTATGAATTTTGCGGGATGAGATGACGTTTTTTTTTGGCACTATTTTAGGGTGCGTGTGACTTTTTGATCGCTTGCTATTACACTTTTTGTGATGTAAGGTGACAAAAAATTGTTTATTTAGCACAGTTTTTATTTAACATTTTTTACGGTGTTCATCTGAGGGGTTAGGTCATGTGATATTTTTAGAGAGCCGGTCGATACGGGTGTGGCGATACCTAATATGTATACTTTTTTTTATTTATGTAAGTTTTACACAATGATTTCATTTTTGAAGCAAAAAAAAAATCATGTTTTAGTGTTTCCATAGTCTGAGAGCCATAATTTTTTAAGTTTTTGGGCAATTACCTTGGGTAGGGTATGATTTTTGCGGGATGAGATGACGGTTTTATTAGCACTATTTTAGTGTGCGTGTGACTTTTTGATCGCTTGCTATTACACTTTTTGTGATGTAAGGTGACAAAAAATTGTTTATTTAGCACAGTTTTTATTTTACATTTTTTACGGTGTTCATCTGAGGGGTTAGGTCATGTGATGTTTTTATAGAGCCAGTCGATACGGACGTAGCGATACCTAATATGTATACTTTTTTTTTATTTATGTAAGTTTTACACAATAATATAATTTTTGAAACAAAAAAAAAAATCATGTTTTAGTGTCTCCATATTCTGAGAGCCATAGTTTTTTCAGTTTTTGGGCGATTATCTTAGGTAGGGTCTCATTTTTTGCGGGATGAGATGACGGTTTGATTGGCACTATTTTGGGGTGCATATGACTTTTTGATCGCTTGCTATTACACTTTTTGTGATGTAAGGTGACAAAAATTGGTTTATTTAGCACAGTTTTTATTTTTTATTTTTTACGGTGTTCATCTAAAGGGTTAGGTCATGTGATATGTTTATAGAGCTGGTCGATACGGATACGGCAAAACCTAACATGTATACTTATTTTTTCCCCCCTATTTTTTCCCATTTTGTTTTACTTTATTTTTTGTTTATTTTTACTTGAAACTTTATTTTTTTCAACTTTTTTTTCACTTAATTTATTGTCCCACTTTGGGACTTGAACTTTTGGGGGTCTAATCCTTTACAATGCATTCCAATACTTCTGTATTGGAATGCATTGGCTATATGAGTAATACTGTGTGTATTACTCATGCAACTTCCGGGGCATCGCGCTGCCTTCCATGCTATCGGGTCCCCCCCACAGCCCCATGGGGACCCGATGGCACCGCCGCCGCACTATAGAAAGCCGCAAACCGCAGGTCTGAATTGACCTGCGGTTTGCGGCGATCGCCGACACAGGGGGGGTCACGGGACCCCCCCGCGCATTTAGCCGAGGTGCCTGCTCAATGATTTGAGCAGGCACCTTGTTCCGATCACTGCCCGCCGGGCGGCGGTGATCGAAACTACACATGACGTACCGGTACGTCATGTGTCCTTAAGGACTTGGGAAACATGCCGTACCGGTACGTCATGTGTCCTTAAGGGGTTAAAGGGTTAAAGGTGTTCTTCACCTTCATGAGATTTTTTTCATATGTCCCCTGAGTGTAGTGGCATGGTGGTGAGCATATTTATCTGATCCCCGCAGCTGGGTTCTGACTCCATCACTTCCCCTTATGTCACGTGACACAGGGGTAACACTTCACCACTTCGACTAGTCATTGGATGGGGGGTGGGGGGTGATGGAGCTGGAAATGTACTCACCACTATGGAACTGGACACACTGAAAAAAGCTTAGAAAGGTGAACAACCCCTTTAAGTTACTAAGATTGTTTTCACTCTTTATTATTGAATGGAAATGAGGAACAATGATTGCACTGTGACTATACTTAGGCTTGCACAGTTTAAGTAATAAGTAGACTAGATTATGTTTTTTTTTGTAAAAGCAAACAGAATATACCTAAATATCAACCTTTTCTTTCATTTATAAATGTAATATTAATCTATTCCTATAAGGTTGTAACCACAGTAACCCCCTAAACCTCCTCCCACCCCAAAACGAGAGAATTTGATGGACAAAAACTGGAAGATGGAAAGGAAAAAAGTAGTTAAAGGGAACCTGTCACCGGGATTTTATGTATAGAGCTGAGGACATGGGTTGCTAGATGGCCGCTAGCACATCCGCAATACCCAGTCCCCATAGCTCTGTGTGCTTTTATTGTGTAAAAACACAGATTCAATACATATGCAAATTAACCTGAGATGAGTCCTGTACGTGAGATGAGTCAGGGACAGGACTCATCTCAGGTTAATTTGCATATGTATCAAATCTGTTTTTTTACACGATAAAAGCACACAGAGCTATGGGGACTGGATATTGTGGATGTGCTAGCGGCCATCTAGCAACCCATGTCATCAGCTCTATACACAAAATCCCGGTGACAGGTTACCTTTAAAGACGCAGAGACAGAGAAGGGAACTGGATTAGCTAAGAACTCAATCAGACAGTCAGACCCCTTTCAAGGACGACTCTGAAACAGAAAGAGAGGGGAAGCTTTATGCTGTGTTAGAATAAATGCTGATATGGAGCTTTCAGGACCGCTGGATCAGCACTGAAATCATGGCAAAGGTTTAGCTTTTATATTTAAAGTATTTTTTTGAGATTTGGACCTATCCTCACTGGACCCCCACTGATCAGATAGTAAAATCTCGGAAAACCCCTTAAAACTATATTTGTTTAATTAAATTATAACTGAAAGTCAACTAATTAACTTTTCATGTTCCCAGACATCCTCAGCAAGAGACATGTTTTAATCTCAATATTCATAGAATTCTTTTTTTTTTATTCTTGCCTGTTTTTCTTTTTCATTTTGGAAGTAATATACCACTGGAAATCAAATACAACATTTTGTCCTTCTGTTGAAATCCATACAAATAATACACCCTACTATATAGATAAGTATTCCATTGTAAGATTGGTAAAAGTAATCCTGATGATAATAGTAGGTATAGAATTGGGATAAGAATATGACAGCTGTATTTTTATCTTGATAGGTCTAGATAAAGATGCCCACAGAAGAGCACTACCCTGCATTGCACTGCACCAATTGAGTCACTACAAGGGGTGGCTATCTCTGGCCACATGAATGGTCGGACTGAAAACAAAGCGTAAGTTAAAGAGCCAGGACAGGAAGTAAAACACATGGAGTGGCTTCAAAAACTCACAAGTATATTCACAGACATGTTATTAATATGTCATTAAATAAATGTTGATGCAAGTATATCCCTTTAAATTCTTCTTTAACTCCTTAAGGACTGGGGTCATTTTCACCTTAGTGCCACTTTATGTGGTGATAACATTAAAATGCTTTTACTTATCCAGGCCATTCTGAGAATGTTTTTTCGTCACATATTGTACTTCATGACACTGGTAAAAAGGAGTAAAAAAAATTTCATTTTTATTTATAAAAAAATAGCAAATTTACAAAAAAAATGGAAAAATTTGCAAATTTCCAAGTTTCAATTTCTCTACTTCTATAATACATAGTAATACCTACAAAAATAGTTATTACTTTACATTCCCTATATGTCTACTTCATGTTTGGATCCTTTTGGGAATGACATTTAATTTTTTGGGGATGTTAGAAGGTTTAGAAGCAAATCTTGAAATCTTAAAAAAAATATCAAAAACCCACTTTTTAAGGACCAGTTTAGGTCTGAGGTCACTTTGTGAGGCTTACATAATAGAAACTGCACCCCTCAAGGTATTCAAAACTGATTTTACAAACGCCGTTAACCCTTTAGATGTTCCACAAGAGTTATTGGCAAATGGAGATAAAATTTCAGAATTTCAATTTTTGGGTAAATTTTCCACTTTAATCCATTTTTTCCAGTAACAAAGCAAGGGTTAACAGCCAAACAAAACTTAATATTTATTACCCGGATTCTGTTTGCAGAAACACCCCATATGTGGCTGTAAACTACTGTACGGGCACATGGTAGGGCGTAGAGGGAAAGGTGCTCCGTGTGGTTTTTGGAAGGCAGATTTTGCTGGACTGGTTTGTTTACACCATGTCCCATTTGAAGCCCCCCTGATGCACCCCTAGAGTAAAAACTCCAGAAAAGTTACCCCATTTTGGAAACTACGGGATAAGGTGGAAGTTTTGTTGGGACTATTTTTAGGGTACATATGATTTTTGGTTGATCTATATTACATTTTTGTGAGGCAAGGTTACCAAAAATAGAAATTCTGAAATAAATATTAAGTTTTGTTTGGCTGTTAACCCTTTGGCTTTGTTACTGGAAAAAAACGGTTTAAAATGGAAAATTTGCCCAAAAATTGCTGTTTTGGCACCGTTTTTATTAAATTATTTTGACCGTGTTCATCTGAGGGGTTAGGTCATGGGGTATTTTTATAGATCAGATTCTTATGGACGCGGTGATACCTAATATGTCTACTATGTTTATTTATTTTAGTTTTGCAAAATAATATTTTTTTTGTTTTAGTGTCTCAAGTCTGAGAACCATACTTTTTTTTTCCAATTGTCAGTGGCTAAATGGAATTAAAATTGGGGAAGGGGATTATAAATTTAGTACTCCATGTTAGTGTGGTACTCCCTGAAGCAACCGTCAATGCAGAGGCCCGGATGATCGGGGCACGTGTCACACTGAGTGGTGGTGTCCTTCCGTATCCCCCTCCTGTTACACACTCTGCACTTTTTTTGGGACCGTCCCTTCTTTCCAGTGTGGGGGACCGCACCTGGAAAGTGTTGGTCCGGGCGCCTCCAGTTCTCGAGGTACTCCGGCCTCCTCTTTCCCGGTCAGAAAAGATCATGGCCTTGAGGACTGCCTCATAGAACTGCAGGAATTTCCCTGTGTTGCCAGCGCTCCAGGACAGCACAAAAGAGTTGTACAAGGCAACCTGTACCAAGTAGACCGCAACTTTTTTGTACCATGCCCGGGTTTTGTGCATGGCATTGTATGGCTTGAGGACTTGATCAGAGAGATCAACTCCTCCCATATACCGATTGTAGTCGACGATACAATCGGGCTTAAAGACCGTTGCCGCGGTACCTCGCACAGGGACAGGGGTGATGCCGTTACCGTCAATTGTGGACAGTACAAGGACATCCCTCTTGTCCTTATATCTGACCAGCAACATGCTTCCACTGGTAAGGGCATGGGTCTTACCCCTGGGGATAGGTACCTGGAGGGGGTGGGTAGGGAGGCCGCGTTGATTTTTCTGCACGGTCCCACAAGCGGACGTGGGACTGGAACAAGGGGATACAAGGGGATACTAGTATAAACATTATCTGCATAATGCAGGCATTTCTGGATGGCCTCAAACCGGGTATGTGTCATGGCCGTACTGTAAAGTGGGGTCTGGTAGAGGACGTCCCCACTCCAGTAATGCCTGGCACTGTTTTTTTTGACTAGGCCCATGTGCAGCACGAGGCCCCAAAACGTCCTCATCTCGGCTGCACTGACTGGAGTCCAGCCACCGGCCCTTGCCAAAAAGGAGCCCGGGTGTTGAGCAATGAACAGTTGGGCGTACAGGTTTGTTTGTTCCACCATCAGATTCACAAAGTGGTCACTGACAAAAATAGTACAATTTTCATATTCAGTGAAGCCCACTGTGGAAATCTGGATTCCTGCTTGGCCAACAAAATCAGGAATCACAGGCTCAAAATGCTCTGGGGTACACCAGACAAGTTCACTGGTAGGGGGCTCAGGTGGACTTATCTGGTGGGCCGGAAAAATAGTACAAGCCCCAGAGCTGCTCATACTAGTGTGGGCCACAGGGTCCCTAGCATGGCGGTCCCCTAGCTCCGCTGCCTTGGGGGCTCATCATGATCGCTAAAAAATGATGAGGACGCGGATGACAAAAGGAAAGTGGGGTCATCCTCACCGGGGCTCTCGGAGTCGGAGGCAAGCAGGGCATATGAACATTAATGAACATTACCCCACAACAACAAGTGGGAGGAGCTGCACCCACAAAGGGGTTGTATTGAATAAAAAGCGAACGCAACCACATACTCCGAATGTATCCCATGTAATACCTGACACTGATAATTTTAATAGATAATTTTTCTGTAGAGTGTTTGTTTCTTTCAAATTTAATTTTAAATAAATAACCAATAAAGAAATAATTTTTAACATTAGTTAGGGACCCCTACAGGGATTCCAGGTCTTAATAGACCAATGATGTATCAATAATAATAATATCCCGAGGGTTCCTAAAAGGGACTTTGTTTAATAAAATGCTCTTGTAGAGTCACAGATCTGGAGAAGGGTACAACAACTTTCTGCTACACTGAAATTTCCTAAGAGCACAGTGACCTCCATAATTCTTAAATGGAAAAAGTTTGTAACAACCAGGACTCTTAGTAGAGCAGGCCACCCCACGAAACTAAGTAATCAGGGGAAAGAGGGACTTGGCAAGAGATGTGACCAAAAACCCAATGGTTACTCTGGCTGAGCTCCAAAGATCCTGTGTGCAGGGCCGGCGCTACCATAAGGCAGACCAAGCGGCTGCCTTAGGGCGCGCCCTGCGCAGGGCGGAAGAGTGAATGAATGAATGCCTTTTTTTTTTTTTAGCACTTACTTGTGCCGCAGCGCCGCCGCCGTCCGTCCACCTGCCCTGCCCCCAGCCTGCGTGTGCCGGCTGGCGGCCGTGGCGCTCGTAGTCACGGCAACATTACACAACACTTTAACATAGGCTCAGGCTGCCTGCCACGGGGGCCTGACTGGTGTGAGAGCGGCGCCGCGGCGGCGGGTAGCGCAGGTACAATAGGCGAGACCCGAGCTGACTGAATGTGTCTGAGTCAGACAGACACAGGCAGCCGTCAGCAAGATTAGATCAGATGATTCAGACGCACACTGGCAGCCAGCAGCAGCAGACGTGGTCAGGACAGACAGGTCAGGACTTGTTGGGTTAAGTCTCAATCAAATTTTAAATGGTATTTTATAATAATTAATATGATAATTTGATTTAAAATGAATTAAAAATGATGAGATGAGCGCCCATGAGTGCAAAGCATGGCTCCCCTCCCTCCATCATGTCACGGTCACACAAACTAGCGCCAGAGCAGAGGCGCTCAGGATCTGCAGAGAAGAATGTCAGGAAGTCCCCAAATCCAGGTATGGAAACCTCGTTGCATCATACCCAAGAAGACTGGAGGCTGTAATCACTGCCAAAGGTGCTTCTACTAAGTACTGAGTAAAAGGTCTGAATACTTATGTCAATGCAAGATTAGAATTTTTCCTTTTCAATAAATTAGCAACGATTTTGGATATTCAATTTTCACTTTGTCATTATGGGGTATTGAGTGCAGAATTTTTGCACAAGTCTTCAACAAAACAATGTGAAAAAAGTGAAAGGGTCTGAAGACTTTCTGAATGTATTGTATATTACCTTTAAGTTGATGACAAAAATTTTGGCACACCCACCAAAACTTTATATTTATTCATAAAATCCATGCTTGTCGTGGATAGGCTGGGAACTTAAAGTGGCCCCATGTTGTAGGCAGGTCTAAAGTGACAGAAGGGGGGGGGCAGAAGTAGGCAGGGCCTTCAATACTGTAGTGCAGCACAAAAATACTGCTGCAACATGTCTGTGATTTATTCTTTACAGATATACTGCTGTAACAGAACCAAATAGCATGGTGCAGCACAAAATACTGCAACCTTCACTACAGTATTTGTCTGCATTACCATCCTGAGGACAGTGATATAGTTGAATCCTTGAGGGCATCTGTGGCCCTTGGCCAGGTGCATAAGCACCTGATGCTCCTAGCATTAATTAATTCTTAGAGCATCGAAATCTTATGTACCTGGTCGCCAGCCATGAGGAGGGCTCTAGGGTCTATGGCCAGTCCAACCCTTGTGCTCATTATACATAATCCCTTCAATAGTCTGTGAATTTTTTGAATCTATAGTGTTATCTTATTATATTTTTTTAGATTTTCTTACTTATGTATAAAGCATAGACAGCTGTTCTAGAATTAGACTTTGCAGCTATGACATTACACGCTTTTCAATCAAATCTTTTTGTTACATGTTAGTCAGAACGACTGAAACCTATGATTAGTAAATATTAATCTCATCCCTGAGCTGCCAAGGCAAGTTCATGCTGGTTCTTGTATTGATTCATTTAGCTTTCTTTGCGCTTTCCAAATTCTATTCTTATAATTCGTGAAATTGCTATCTTCAGAATCATTTTTCTGCGTCTTATAAATACTCTTTTTATTAGCTCCAAGTTCCTCCCATTTCATCCTAAAATAAAGGTAAACAACTCGATTTTCCCTTCCAAAGGCTATCAGAAAACCATAATTCAGCTGAAATAATTAACATTTTGTGTTTTCCATCCCCTAAGACTTTGAAGCAGTCTAATTATGTCTTGGCATCTCATATTGATGGACTATTACTTACAGTAAGTATATAGATATTAATCAAACATGGAATGAAGAGATTAAAATGTAATAAAGCAGAGCAGTTTGATTTCTATATTCATTCCCCTGCACTTCAGCCCTAAAGTTAGCTACAACTCATGAATTAACAGCCCAGCTACAGGAGCATGCCAATGGTGCCCATGAAGGACCTGACACCCTGACTATCAGCAAACTGGTTCGCAACAACCATGGTTATAAAAAGGTTGTAACCAGAAGATCCTTTACCACGTTTAGGTTGCAACATGACAATGGTGTCTTGGGATAGTAGTGCCCATAAGATTTGGAGCCTGTTGTTGGCCGGGGAGTCACAGCAATAACTACACTGTAGACAAACTAGGCAGGAGGTCTATTATAGTGTACTAGTTAGTTCTTCCTGTTTTGTATTGTTTTGGGGTCTTAGTAGTAGAAAATCTTTGAAATATTGTACGTTTAAAGGGGTCGTCTGTGGACACCGCTCGCTGTGTGGTACAGAAATACAGTCTGCACTTCAAACTGTTTTGGTTCGCACAACACAAAAAGGTAATCGCATTACCGAATTTCAGCACCAACGGGTACCTAGTGATCCTACACATGAGGCGCGCCTCTGTTTATTTTTCTGTTTATAGCATACTATAGAAATGAAAATGGTAGCAGTCACCACCTGTCCCCCTACTATGGCATGATTGTCCCAGCTTTTGGGGTTGCACCCTACTTTCTTGCCTTGAAATCGAGAAGGAATAGACGATCCTTTGGAATTTTGTTCCCCATTTTTGCATGCAATTTTGGAGTGGAGATGCCATGCACAGGTTCTCATTACCCATGTTAGAATAAGGATAGGGCCAACCTGAGCTGGAACCCCATTTTTTACATTGGTATAATAGATTATGACCTCATTCTAAGGGTTAACACACCCTGTATACAGTCTCGAACAAAAACTTTGAGCAAAAAATGTCTGGTAGGATCTTCCTAAAATAAAAAGTCTCATTGAAATGTTATCAAAGTTTCAGACAGAGCATTTCATAAGTAATTTTTTCCTCCATTTTAATAACCTTCGTGAAAAAGTGGAGAAAATTGCAAGAACAAAACTTTTTTGAAGCACTCTGAGGCCTAGCTCACACTTCAGTGTTTTGGTGCAAATCTTTCTGTTAGGCCTCGTTCACATCTCCATGGCGGGTTTAAATGATGGGTTTCAGCCTGACAAAAACCATTGCATGCAACTTTTTGTCCGGCAGACAGCCGGTATTTTCACCGGATCAGGTAGCAGGATCTCCTAAACGGAGATGTGAACAAGACCTTATACCTTTTCTATGTGTAGGCTTCACTTCTGGTTTTGGCTAACAACCATTGATGCAAATCACTGACCAAAACACTGAAGTGTGAACTGGGCCTGAAAAAAGATGCAGTTGTCTGCATAAGATTCAAACCTGGAAGCCATAGTTCCATAACGTATATAAAAATAAAGCAGGATTGCTTTTCAACTAAGGCATTACATCCTGGTTGGTCCTATTTTATACTGAGCATGCGATTTTCAGGTGCACTGCACACAGCCAGGCAGATGGGTGAGCTATACATATATACAGCATACTATATTTATTAATTTGTCACTAAAATAGACTTTTTGAATAATCAGAAATGAGAGTATAGTTGAAGAAAGTCTAAGACTCTCCAGGGTGTGAAATGAAGAGAGATAAAGCATGTGTTTTATTGCTTTACAGTATATAAGGTTTTATTTTTCAGAGATGGATTTCAGCAACCTGTGGCTCTCCGGGTGCTAAATCATAGTCCTCTCTCGTGGAGCAGAACATAATGAGAAATATAGCTCCACACCCAAAGAGCTGCTTCCTACGCCTCTCTTACCATATAGCTGTACATATCCCTTAATATTATCATAGTCTTATGGAATCATTGCAGACTTCAAACATCTCTTAATGATAAGGCCCCATTCACATGACTATGGTGCTGCCATGCTTGTGTTGGGGACCGCAAAACCGCAAGTCCGCAAAACACGGGCACTGGCCGTGTGAACTCCGCGTTGTAGTGCGGACCTGGAAGCACATGAAAGCCCTTTTCATGTGTTTCCAAGTTCGTACCTTTACGCCGCAAAAGATAGAACATGTCCCATCTTTCGCTGCATTTTGCAGATTGTGAACCCATTGAAGTCAATGGGTCGCACCGTAATGTGCAGTTTACATGGCCGGTGTGGTCTGCAACATGGGCACGGTGGCACCAGCATTGTCCTATATATTCTGTACAGTGTAACAGGGATACCATATGTTCTAAGTGATGGGACCCCCGAAAAAAATATCAATATCAAAGCAAAATAAGTAGAGGGCCCCCTATTAATTCTAATTAATAATCTTAATAAAGTTATTTATAGCACTGGCCTCCTAATACAGGGCATAGGGCCCTTTAAGCCACCTCAAACTCTTGGTCCCAGGGTAAAACCAGCCATATAGTTAAATAAACTTAAAGGCAGTCATTCATTTGACTGACAGCTATCTCTCCTGATTCCCCCATACACCTGCATGCTCGGCTGTGAACAGGAGAGGAGAGTAAGCCACTACCAAACACCTCTGGAAAACTGCTTATCACCTTGATAACCAAAGGATTGGTTATGTCTCCCCTGACATCTGCCATCCCACGGAAATCTGTGGTTTTGGCTGCTATTCATGTAATGTGAAAGCAATCTCTGCACCCTCTATACATGTACATTGCGAGGAACACCTCCATCACTGCTCTACTTTTGTAAACATACTCCCCCCATGGTAGTATTTTACAGATTGGGTAGAGGAAGCACAATTTAGGAAGAACACTTATGAGTTAGGAACTTTTAATGTTTATGGGGTTCTCTAGGATTTATGCATTGATGAACTATCCTGAGGATGACAATGAACGGGACATCACATGGCCTAGAACAGTGGTGGCGAACCTATGGCACGGGTGCCAGAGGTGGCACTCAGAGCCCTCTCTGTGGGCACCCGCACCCTGGAAAAATTCTACGGTGTACTAATATGCCTTAGACTGTACTTGACTTTCATCAGCGCATGGCGCACTACGAACAGCGCAGGCAGAGCACTGAATGTAGGCAGGCTATTATAGCTAAATGATAAAGTACATGGAAGATATACTATATTGCATGATAGTATTCAGGATAAATTGCCGTGTTGGCACTATGCGATAAATAAGTGGTTTTGGGTTGCCGTTTGGGCACTCAGTCTCTAAAGGGTTTGCCATCACTGGCCTAGAAAGAGGCCTAATTGCTCACAAGGTGCTACGGTCTCTTGCAGATTGGCGGACCCCCACTGATATCATGCTGATCACCTACTTTTAGGAAAGGCCATCAATAAGTAAATCGCTGAAAAATCCTTTAAAGCACATGCAAAGTAAATTTTGAAAGTGGGCGACTGTTTTAAAAGGGTTTTCCGAGATTCTAATACTGATCAGTGGGTGTCTGACACCAGGGACCGCCGCCGATCAGAGAAGGCACCAGTGTTCCTGTGAGCGTCACTGCCTTCTCCACGCTTACTAAGAACAACGCTGTACATTGTATTGTATTGTTTCATATCACAGCTCAGCCTAATTCACTTCTATGGGGCTGAGCTGCGCACGTGACTGATGAACGTGTCGTCAGTCAGCCTAGGGAAAGCATCAAGAAGGCCAGGGTGCTACTGCGAGCGCCACTGCCCTCTCAAACTCCTGATCGGCAGGAGTCCCGGGATAGGTATCCAGAGGATACGTCATCAGTATTAAAATCTCGGAAAACCCCTTTAAGTCTATTTTAACTTTAGTTAGTGTTGTTTTTCATTTGAGCTTACCTATTCATCTTCCAGTGCGGTTTGTGAGGTTGTTAGACTGATTTTTTACGGTATTGATATGGCAGAAATGTAAAACATTGAGAAACCATAACATTTCTAATTGTAATTATGAAATAAATCGGTAAGATACAGTACCAGGCATGTGTACCATGCGACAATTACAGTTCTCCACCAGGTACCGTGTCTCGCAGTCTATCCGACACGCAGAAATACTGTATGTATCAAAGAACTCTGAATCCATGGCGCTAAATCTGCAGTCTCCCCATGGTGGAGGCAGGTATATTAGCTGAGGAATAGCAAGTATAAGAGAGTTAGAGACATTCTGAGATAAAGACTGCAGGCTAGCTGTAAAGATAATGTGACATAAACTACATAATAATAATAATGATAAAAATCATCATCATCACAGCATAATATCAATTACATCGGATGATATACACTAGGATGCGAAAGTTTGGGCAACCTTGTTAATCGTCATGATTTTCGTTGGTTGGTTGGATAGAAAATGTCAGTTAAATATATCAGGAGACACACACAGTGATAATTGAGAAGTGAAATGAAGTTTATTGGATTTACAGAAAATGTGCTATAATTGTTTAAACAAAATTAGGCAGGTGCATAAATTTGGGCACCACTAAAAAGAAATGAAATCAATATTTAGTAGATCCTCCTTTTGCAGAAATTACAGCCTCTAAACGCTTCCTGTAGGTTCCAATGAGAGTCTGGATTCTGGTTGAAGGTATTTTGGACCATTCCTCTTTACAAAACATCTTTAGTTCATTCAGGTTTGATGGCTTCCGAGCATGGACAGCTCTCTTTAAGTCACACCACAGATTTTCAATTATATTCAGGTCTGGGGACTGAGATGGCCATTCCAGAACGTTGTACTTGTTCCTCTGCATAAATGCCTTAGTGGATTTTGAGCAGGGTTTAGGGTCGTTGTCTTGTTGAAAGATCCAGCCCCGGCGCAGCTTCAGCTTTGTCACTGATTCCTGGACATTGGTCTCCAGAATCTGCTGATACTGAGTGGAATCCATGCGTCCCTTAACTTTGACAAGATTCCCAGTCCCTGCACTGGCCACACAGCCCCACAGCATGATGGAACCACCACCATATTTTACTGTAGGTAGCAGGTGTTTTTCTTGGAATGCTGTGTTCTTTTTCCTCCATGCATAACGCCCCTTGTTATGGCCAAATAACTCAATTTTAGTTTCATCAGTCCACAGCACCTTATTCCAAAATGAAGCTGGCTTGTCCAAATGTGCTTTAGCCCACCTCAAGCGGCACTTTTTGTGCTGTGGGCGGAGAAAAGGCTTCCTCTGCATCACTCTCGCATACAGCATCCCCTTGTGTAAAGTGCGCCGAATGGTTGAACGATGCACAGTGACTCCACCTGCAGCAAGATGATGTTGTACGTCTTTGGTGCTGGTTTGTGGGTTGACTCTGACTGTTCTCACCATTCGTCGCTTCTGTCTATCCGAGATTTTTCTTGGTCTGCCACTTCGAGCCTTAACTTGAACTGAGCCTGTGGTCTTCCATTTCCTCAATATGGTCCTAACTGTGGAAACAGACAGCTGAAATCTCTGAGACAGCTTTCTGTATCCTTCCCCTAAACCATGATGGTGAACAATCTTTGTCTTCAGGTCATTTGAGAGTTGTTTTGAGACCCCCATGTTGCTACTCTTCAGAGAAAATTAAAAGAGGAGGGAAACTTACAATTGACCCCCTTAAATACTCTCTCATAATTGGATTCACCTGTGTATGTAGGTCAGGGGTCACTGAGCTTACCAAGCCAATTTGAGTTCCAATAATTAGTTCTAAAGGTTTTGGAATCAATAAAATGACAACAGTGCCCAAATGTATGCACCTGCCTAATGTTGTTTAAACAATTATAGCACACTTACTGTAAATCCAATAAACTTCTCCAATTTCACTTCTCAAATATCACTGTGTGTGTCTCCTATATGATATATTTAACTGACATTTTTTATCGTAACAACCAACGATTTATACAGGAAAATCATGACGATTAACAAGGTTGCCCAAACTTTCGCATCCCACTGTAGCTTAGAAATTGAGTCAGTGAAATCAGTTAAACCTGTTTTTACTTTCACATTCAACTGCATTCTCTGCCATCCCGATTTCTAACAGCTATATCTTCCGATGTAGTGGATAAAATGCTATGATTCTGTGTATTGTATGAAAGGTTGGTATAGCAGCTTTTACACAAGAACATATATCTAGCTGCTACAATCCCTAGATATGAGCCGCTATAGCAGTCCTCCCCTCTTCTTTAAGGGGTTGTCTCACCTCAGTAAGTGGCATTTATCATGTAGAGAAAGTTAAAGGAGTTGTCCGGGGGCAGAGCTGAACCCCGACATACCCATATTTTCACACAGGCAGCCCCCCTGATGTTAGCATCGGAGCATTTCATGCTCTGATGCTCTCTCTTGCCCTGCGCTGGATTGTGCAGGGCAAGGGCTCTTTTATTTACAACAACACACTGCCGGGCGGAGGCTTCCGCCCAGCAGTGCGTTCGGTGACATCACCGGCTCTGATGGGCAGGCTTTAGCGCTGCCCTAGCCGTTTTACAGGCTAGGGCAGTGCTAAAGCCCGCCCATCAGTGCCGGTGGCGTTACCGGGCTCACTGCTTGGTGGAAGCCTCTGCCGGGCAGCCCTATGGGGAGCCTGGTTCGTTACCAGAACTCCAAAAAATGCGTTTGCCCTGTACAATTCAGGAGAGCATCGAAGCATGAACTGCTCCGATGCTGAAGTCAGGGGGCTGCCTGAGTGAAAATGGGGATATGTCCGGCTTCAGCTCTGAACCCGGATAACCACTTTAAAGGGAACCTGTCATGTGGATATTTGATTATAATCTAACTAATTATATACAATCATTAACTACTAAAAAGTACCTTAGATGTATTCACTTACTGGTGTGACAGATGGTTACCTCATAAGATACACACAAAGATGCCGCATGCTAATGAGCTGATTGGAGTTCAGCGTGATGTCATTGAGTCCAGCGTATATTTAATGAACAGCTATAGCCACTCCCCGCCCACCTGCTGCTGATTCATGTGGAAACAAACTGTCATTCAGCAGCAGGTGGGCGGGGAGAGTCAGGAGCTCATGAATATTCATGACTCATCATTATCAGCTGGAGCTTTTCAATACAAGATGTTGGCAGATTGACTAGGTCAATTAAAGAAAGTGACCCAGTATTTTGCTAAGACAATCAGTCACTAATTTATGTTGCCCTTAGTTAGGACACCATAAAACTGGTGACAGGTTCCCTTTAATACAATACTTTTACTAATGTATGGTTATTATCAATATTGCTTCCTTTGCTGGCTGTATACATTTTTCTATCACATTATACACTGCTCATTTCCATGGTTACAGACCACTCTCCAATCCTTCAGTGGTGGTTGTGCTTGCACACTATAGGAAAAAGAGTCAGCTTCTCTGGTGGCTGGGACCATGGGAGTGCACATAGGCCATTTTTCCTATATTGTGCAAGTACGACCACCACTGATGGATTGCAGGGTGGTCTGTAACCATGGAAACGAGCAGTGTATAATGTGATGGAAAAATGAATCCAGCCAGCAAAGGAGGCAATATGGACAATAACAATACAGTAGTATGTGTATTAACTTTCTCTACATGATAATTAAGTCTAGTTTGCTTTGGGCACTTGGGAGATGTTTTCCAAGCGCACACATGGATGTTAGGAATGTGTTTTCAATGTTCTGCGGGGCAATGCTGTTACTTATATATGTGAAAATGACATGATAGACTCCCTTTAAGGCCTCATGCACACGACCGTTGTGTGCATCCGTGGCCGTTGTGCCGTTTTCCGTTTTTTTTTTCGCGAACCCATTGACTTTCAATGGGTCCGTGGAAAAATCGGAAAATGCACCGTTTTGCAGCCGAGACTGTGATCCGTGTATCCTGTCCGTCAAAAAAATATGACCTGTCCTATTTTTTTGACGGACAACGGTTCACGGACCCATTCAAGTCAATGGGTCCGTGAAAGAACACGGATGCACACAAGATTGGCATCCGTGTCCGTGATCCGTGGCCGTAGGTTACTTTCATACAGATGGATCCGAAGATCCGTCTGCATAAAAGCTTTTTCAGAGCTGAGTTTTCACTTCGTGAAAACTCATATCCGACAGTATATTCTAACTCAGAGGCGTTCCCATAGTGATATGGACGCTTCTAGTTAGAATATACTGAGAACTGTGTACATGACTGCACCCTGCTGCCTGGCAGCACCCGATCTCTTACAGGGGGCTGTGATCCATACAATTGTGCATATCATAGCCCCCTGTAAGAGATCCGGGGCTGCCAGGCAGCAGGGGAAAGACCCCCTCCCTCCCTAGTTTAAATTTCATTGGTGGCCAGTGCGGCCCCCCCTCCCTCCCTCTATTGTATTAATAACATTGGTGGCACAGTGTGCGCCCCCCCGGGCCCCCCTCCCTCCCTCTATTGTAATAATAACATTGGTGGCACAGTGTGCGCCCCCCCCCGGCCCCCCCCTTCCTCCCTCTATTGTATTAATACGTTGGTGGCACAGTGTGCGGCCTCCCCCGGCCCCCCCCTCCCTCTATTGCATTAATAACATTGGTTGCCAGTGCGGCCCCCCCCTTCCTCCCTCTATTGCATTAAGAACATTGGTGGCACAGTGTGCGGCCTCCCCCGGCCCCCCCTCCCTCCCTCTATTGCATTAATAACATTGGTGGCCAGTGTGCGGCCTCCCCTCGATCTCCCCCCCCCCCGATCATTGGTGGCAGCGGAGTTCCAATCGGAGTCCCAGTTTAATCGCTGGGGCTCCGATCGGTAACCATGGCAACCAGGACGCTACTGCAATACTGGTTGCCATGGTTACTTAGCAATAGTAGAAGCATCATACTTACCTGCTGGCTGCTGCGATGTTTGTGTCCTGCCGGGAGCTCCTCCTACTGGTAAGTGACAGTTCATTTAGCAATGCGCCGCACAGACCTGTCACTTACCAGTAGGAGGAGCTCCCGGCCGGACACAGACATCACAGCAGCCAGCAGGTAAGTATGATGCTTCTACTATTGCTAAGTAACCATGGCAACCAGGACTGCAGTAGCGTCCTGGTTGCCATGGTTACCGATCGGAGCCCCAGCGATTAAACTGGGACTCCGATGAGAACTCCGCTGCCACCAATGATGGGGGGGGGGGAGAGGGGAGGCCGCACACTGGCCACCAATGTTCTTATTACAATAGAGGGAGGGAGGGGGGCCGCACTGGCCACCAATGATATTCAAACTGGGGAGGGGGGGTCTGCCCCCTGCTGCCTTGCAGCCCTGATCTCTTACAGGGGGCTATGATACGCACAATTAACCCCTTCAGGTGAGGCACCTGAGGGGTTAATTGTGCTGATCACGGCCCCCTGTAAGAGATCGGGTTCTGCCAGGCAGCAGGGGGCAGTCATGTACACAGTTTGTAGTATATTCTAACTAGAAGCGTTCCCATCACCATGGGAACGCCTCTGTGTTAGAATATACTGTCGGATATGAGTTTTCATGATGTAACTCATATCAGACAGTATATTCTAACATAGAAGCGTTCCCATGGTGATGGGGACGCTTCAAGTTAAAATATACCATCGGATTGGAGAAAACTCTGATCCGATGGTATAAAAGGGACTCCAGACTTTACATTAAAAGTCAATGGGGACGGATCCATTTGCAATTGCACCATATTGTGTCAACGTCAAACGGATCCGTCCCCATTGACTTGCATTGTAATTCAGGACGGATCCGTTTGGCTCCGCACGGCCAGGCGGACACCAAAACGACTTTTTTTCATGTCCGTGGATCCTCCAAAAATCAAGGAAGACCCACGGACGAAAAAACGGTCACGGATCACGGACCAACGGAACTCGTTTTGCGGACAGTGAAAAAATACTGTCGTGTGCATGAGGCCTAAAGGGTTTTTAAGCAATGTCTATAAGCTCTCTAAGAAATTATCAAGTTTGTTAAAGGATAACTGTCATTTTTTTTTTATTTGCTAGTTTTTTTGCTAGTTTTTTAGAGCTAGGCATGTATACCTGAGTTACTCTGTCAATGACTGCCAAAAGATCTGTAATTACCTTATAATAACAGCTTTCATTAATGTCCTCTGTCCCTTTCAATGCTCCCTTAAAAGACCGTTGCTATTGCTCATCTGTCTCCAGCTAGGAAGACAGGGGGGCGGTCCTTCACACTGCATGCCTGCATTAGGCTTCAGAGTGAGGAGGCGTGTCTCTCAGTAATCCAATCTGATTGGCTGGCAGGAAGCTGCTGGCTACAGCAAGTTTGCTTGTGACCTGAGGGAATGTAGTTCTGGAGAACTGGCAGAGGAGCCATCTTGAGAAGATCCTCATAATGTAGGATTCAAAACAGCCGTAACTAAGGGGAAAACTCAAGGAAAACAGTGGCAAGTGAAGAAACTAAAGATTGCTTTATGCATAATGATGCTGCAGCAGTAACATATGCTAAAATATATTTTTTTATGAAAATATGACAGTTATCCTTTAAATATTTAAAGGGATCCTGTAAAGAAATTAATGCTGGCCTCACTAAGGGCAGCATAAAGTAGTGACAGACATGTAGATTCCAATGGTCTGTCACACACAAGCTAATATTAAAGATTATTTCTGAGATACGATAGGTCATCAGTTTCTGATCAGTGGGGGTCCGACACCTGGGACCCCCATCGAGCAGCGGTTTGGGAAGGCAACCAGTGCACGCAGTGGCGCTGCAGCCTTCTCGCACCTTTCTCTAGGCCATGTGAGGTCGCTTTCAACGCTCACGTGACCTAGGTGCAGCTAAGTCCCATAGAAGTGAATTGGCTGAGCTGCAATACCAAGCACAGCCGCTATATGATGTACGGTACTGCGCTTGGTGAGCTGAAAGAAGGCTGCAGCACTACTGCGAGAGCCGGTGCCTTCTCAAACCCGATGAGAACATTGGTGCCCCCTACTGATCAGATGCTGATGACCTATTCAGAGGATAAGTCAGCAGTAAAAAAGTCTCGGGAAACCCCTTTAAGTGGTTGCCAAGGACTTATACACAGTCACAGGCTGCCTAAGAAGAGTCACAGGTATTCATTAGCTCCTTGTCTTCTCGTCCAACTGCTGATAATTATCAATTTTCTCCTGGGAGGAAAGTGCCAATCATGAGTGGGTGGGTGGTGAGAGAGGAGGCTCATGAATAACTGACTCTTCTCCAGCACAGGCTGCAACTACACGGTAAGTACCTGGCAACCACTACATTTTAGCTCATGAGTAACAGACCATGAAATCAGCATGTCTAACTACTTACTGATGCCCTCATTGAGGACAGCATACATTTAATGATGGGTTCTCTTTAAATCAACAAGGGTTTCTGATCTCGTACACCGTTATTATATGTATATGTAACTAGAACAAAATGGTAGCTCTCTTGGCTCCACTTGGCTTTACTGAATGCTGCATGGTCAGCTGTTGACTATAATGGCCCTTCGAATACTACTATCGTACTACTATACGATACAATAGAAAATATGACTCAGTCCATCTGTAAATGTGTCAAGCCATGGTGCTAAACACTGAATGCCACCAGTGCTGCCAATCTGGCCCTAAACAAAAACTTGATTTGCTAAAGTTCATATGGCCGTTTATAGAAGGACCATTTCATGCTATATACTAAATAATATGAAATATGTACTCACTCGCTGCTCCTGGCAAGACACAAATGTTTGGAATCCAGGAGCCACGCCGAACCCCAACTGGTCAATGAAAGGAGGTTCATCTTGACTGTGAATCTGAACCTTGATTCCAGCTTCAAATGAGGTCTCATCTGCAGAGTAGATACACAGTAGATGATCAGTTTCTCAATGAAAATCAGTCAGGTCCATGGAGAAAGAAAAACATGAATCTTACTGACCTGTTTCTCCCCACACTGGCAAATATTCATCTTGTTGGATATCCAACATTAACTCCAGACCATTTCCTGTTCCACCTTTAGTAGTTATTAATATCGGACGTCCATTCTGGCCCGAATTAAAAGTGTAGCACTTCCCATATCTTGTAAAAACCTGAGACAGAAATAGAAATGCAAGAGTTCACAAAACAGACTGAAGAATGGCCATTCTGGGATTCTTCTCACAGCGTCTCGGAATTAAATCAGTGAAATATTTCTTGGTAAAATCATGAATTTATTGTCCTTTCAAGCTTAGAAATCCATGGTCCTCCTGACACTCAGAAAAAGAGATATGTCACTCCTTTACAAGACAAGGAAAATTTAGATATCTTCTCCAAATTAACTAGAGGGGAAGTGAGACAGAGGCCTACAAAATCATAAATGTCATATAACACTGAGAAACCTCTCATCCTCTGACAATTCGTATGCTACAAGCCAAATGGACAAGCAATTAAATTTTATTCGAGGACACATATCTCTTCACAGAGATAATCACCTTGTCCTGTGGAGTTAACACTCAGCCTTGGAGGCACTGGAAGATAAAGTGGCCCGTCCAGGTCCGCAAAGACAGCCAAGTTGTATCACTAAAGCGGCAATAACAGCAAACACTTCTTGCTTTACCGCTTGTGCTCATTTAATCCACTGCTTTCATTACCAGGCCGTATTGTGACTGAAGAGGTCATTAATGAGTTTTAAATAGAATCAGACATATTCTCGAAAGTTAAGTGCATAAATAGCTGTTAGCAAGATGGAAGAATTCCAGCCCTCACGCTGAAGATTATGCACAGTTCCCAATATTTGTACCAAGAAACAGATAACAGGGTAATATAACCCTACGTAGATTGCTCCATACATTACTTACAAAGCCATCTATTTAAGGGGACATTAAAGCCATAAAAAATCAATTATTGTGAATTGCTACACAGTAAAATCAAATTACTCCCATATGCTGCGCTTGTGCAACGCAAATGTTATTTGAGTTGGGAACAAAAGCATTTGTTTATTTTTATGAAGATCAGATAGTTGGCGGTATTGGTGACAACGTTTCTCTACGTAGTAAGAAAAATGTGCTCGTACTATACACAGTCATAATCCACTCTGTGTATAGGTAGTCTATGCACCAATGTGGCCTCCAATCAGCTGCCTCTACTCTATATTTGGCCTCATTCACGTGGCCGTTCCGTGCATTGGGGACCGCAAATTGCGGCCGGGATGGATCGAGACCCATTCAACTTGAATGGGTCCGTGATCCGTCCGCACCGCAAAAAAATAGCACTCTGTAGTGCTTCCATGGGGTTCCGTGCCTCCGTTCTGCACCGCAGCTCCGAATTGCCCGCATATTGCGGACCTGCTGTTTGTGGGATGCAACACGGCCGTGGCCGAGCAACGGCCGTGTGCATGAGGCCTTAGTATGTTTTTGGATTGTAGAAGAAAACCAAAACTTTTCAAAGGAGTTGCCTCTGCTGGAATCAACCATTATCCATAGTCATTCATATTTCTTAACCCTTTCCTGCCTATCCCATGAAAATAGCAATGCTCATCCTGTAGTGCCCATACAGGTGTTCTAAGGCTACTTTCACACCTCCAGCCTTTATTCCGGCATGCTGTTTCGGAAGAGAACAGCCTGTCGGAATTCTCCAGATCTGTACACATTCCGGCAGACAAGTGGAGACCAGGCTGGACACCGCTGCATGCTGTGGTTTGTATCCGACCGATTCTCCTCTTGTCTGCTGGAAACAGCCATGCGGGTGTTTCACACCGGAGATGGTATAGTAGCCTGAGTACATGGAGCCTATAACGCAGACTTTTCCATACTAAAGTTCCCTGGACTCTTAGGACAGGGCTATCACTGTGATTCTATGGATGGTAAAATCATTTTCAGCCTGCTTCAGAAGCTTGAGGGTTAAACAATGAATTGTGGCCTTTATGCTGTGCCACATTTATTTGAAGAGAGAATGGAAGTTGGGTAACCCTGGCAGTGGAAATGGCTTTTAGAGGCTCCATTATGCCAATAATGTTGGGAAACACAACTATAAATTCTATGGGCACCAAGGGGAACATTTATTAAGACCAGTGTATTCCACGCCGTTCTTAAAGAGGACCTGTCACCTCTCCAGACATGTCTGTTTTAATAGTTGCATTCACTCCCCATGTTGTGCCGTTCCTTTATTATTTCTACTAGAAGTTATGAATGAATTGCTAGCAGTCTGCAGTAAGGGTACAGAGGGGTGGTAACCAGTTGGGGGGGGGGGGGGGGGGGGATGTACCTGCACAGTCTGATAATGGCAGCACTGACTGGATAGTGTTACTGTGCAGGGACACCCCCTAAATGGTGACCTCCCCCTGTACCCTTACTGCAGACTGCTAGCAATTTATTCATAACTTCCAGAAGAAATAATACAGGAACTGCACAACATAGAGACATAAGAATAGATGCTCCAGAACTGTTATTACATGGGGAATGCATGAAGCTATTAAAACTGGCATGTCAGGAGAGGTGACGGGTCCTTTTTAAGTCCCTTTGTGACTCTGGAGGAAGTGCCAAAGTTATGTAGAGGTGCAGGACTCTACATAAGTTCGGCGCTTCCTCCAGCAGGCCGCTCAACAGACTTAAATCTATGTCAGCTCCCTTGCTGGCGTAGATTTAAGCCATTTTCCACGCCAAAAACTAGCATGAAAAATTATCAATAAGCTGGGCCTGCCAGCTCATCCGCTTCCCCACCCACGCCATGCCCCCTTCTCTCACCACTTCGGAAAAGTGGCGTGAGCAGGGAAAAGTCACAGATTAGGAGTAATGCAATTCAAAATAATCCATATATTCAATTTTTACATATGTCTTAGTGTGCTAGTACAGGCAAGCACCTGTACCTTTGCTTCATATTGTTTGTAGGCGCTGGTGAAATATTGTGTAAGAGATACATATATAGACAGGGGAGGATATGGCCACCACGCAAATCACACAAAGGCATGTGACCTCCAGAGAGCAGGAGTCCCCTGCCAGCGGCACCCTTTTCAACTACATCAACGTCCTGAGGATGCAGATACAGTTGAATACAATGGGGACACATTATACTTTGTTGGGCACATAGGTGGGCACCATATTGTGTGTGGGGCACATAAGGGGGGATTTATACTGTGTGGGGCACACATAATGGGTCACCAATATTTGCTGTATGATGGAGATGGAGCTTAGTAGTGTGACAGGGGTGGAGTTTAGAGATGCAATTGAAGCCCCCCGACATAAGTTTGCTTGGGGTCCCAGAAATGCCATATTTACCCATGTATATGGATAGATAGATAGATAGATAGATAGATAGAAGATATAAACAGAGAAAAACATATTTTCCTCATTTGACTTTATGTTACTTACAAGAATGATGGCATTTCAGGTCTGTTTTTATTGCATTTGGCACCTTTCTTTGGAACATGCCTACGAATGCAAACTTCTCCATAATGCAAAGGACAGCAGTTTAGAGGACACAGACCAAACACTTAACACCACTGACTGCGGAACAGCAAAGAAATCTCTATTCTCTCCTTTTTTATGGCAATTCTTTTTTTCTGGAAATTAATAACCAAATGCAGAGCTCTTAAAGAAGCTCCTATACAGAATTTACCAGGACTGTCTCCTTCCCAATCATCCCCCTTCATCCTAAGGCCTCATGCACACGGCCGTTGCCCGGCCATGGCCGTATTGCGGCCCACAAACAGAGGGTCCTCACTGCATTACGGATGCGGACCCATTCACTTGAATGGGTCCGCAATCCGGAGCTGCGGTGCGGAACGCAGGCACGGGACCCCTTGGAAGCACTATGGAGTGCTTCTGTGTTGTTTCTGTCCGTGCCTCCGCACCGCAAAAAAATTTTTTTTTTTTTGTGCGGTGCAGATGGATCACGGACCCATTCAAGTTGAATGGGTCTCGATCCATCCCGGGCCGCCGCACGGATGTTGCCTGTGGATTGGGGACCGCAATTTGCAGTCCCCCATGCACGGAATGCCCGCACAACGGCCGTGTGCAAGAGGCCTAAGGATGTACATTTTACTCAGTGCCTCAAATTGCAGATTGAAGAACATACATTTAGCCCCAGAATATATTAAAGGTCTTAGTTTGTTATATGTTATGTGATATGAGTTTATAACCTCTCTCTCCAACTTGCACTTCTAGCTCTATACACTGAAAAAGCATCAGAAAATATACGTAAAAGGGTTCCTAATGTCCCGCTACACATGAATTGACAGCATCATAACCCTAGGTGACAAACATCATGGGAAATACACAGGGTCGGGGTGTGTATGGAGTGTTCCATAATTACTACAACTATAGGTGCTGGTATACACAACATCATTATGCTTTAATATTGATTTATAAGCGAGCTCCTGAAAAGAGCTTAGGTAGGTTTGATCTCTGTGGTTGATCTTAATCAGCCAAAATCATAGATCTTATAATTTGTAACTTTCTGTACCGAGCTGGCATAAAACATGATTTCCCCAGATGCTGTGACTCATTATACACTTCTGTATTACAAGATATGCAATTCTTAAAAGTACATGACACCTGGAGGTGTGTGGGGATGGAGGGGGTAAGGCATTTTCATAATTTGGGTTTCATAAACTCTTAAAAAATGTTTCAGCTAATTCTATATTAATATTTGAACTGTGTTGTGCAAAATCTATGCACATGTATGTATTTAATATATTCAGTGCCAGGACAGGGGGAGGAGAAATAGGCAGAATAGGCACCAGCCTAGGGTACCATGACTAGATAAAAATAAAAACTGATTACATTTCTTTGTACAGCTAATTGAGCTCTGTATCAACATGGCTGATAATGCCGTACTGGAGTTCACGGAGCACTTCTCCTGCACTAAAGGCAAGAACTTCATGAGAAAGGAGGACATAGCGCCTGCCATACAGGAACAGACCCCCTCTTCCCCTTTAAAAGAGTCACTGAACAGAGCGAGATACAGTATAAACACCCGCTCTGCAAACCAGGAGAGATCTTTAGGGTGTGTGACCTTTGCAGCAGCCACCGCTCCTTAACCCCTTCACACACCACAGTGTAACTGTACATCAAGGTGAGGGTTAACTTCTTGTATATTACAAGGGTGATGCGGGCACAGCAGCTGTGACTGCACTATCAGCAGTGGAGCCAGCAGTAATATATACAGCAAGACTCCAGTTGCAACAGCTAGATGCTAGCTAGCTCTGATCCTGGCCTTTAACCTCTCAGATGCAGTTAGATAGAGGGATAGAGGTCCCGCTGTCACTCCATCGAAGTGTATGCTAAGTATGGAGGCCCTGCAGGAAGCATATGGACAAACAGACACAATACATTGCACTACATAGGTAGTGCAGTGTTCTATGAAGACGATAAAGGACTATTACATATAAAAAATAATGGAGAAAGTGTAACAAAAAGTAAACGTGGTAAACACTGTGAAAAAAACCCCTACAGAATTACAGTTTTTGTTCATTCTGACCCCCAAAAAGTGGAATAAAAAGTGATCAAAAACTATGTACCCCAAAGTGGCACCAATGGAAATAGCAACTTGTCTTGCAAAAAACAAAAAGTGATAAAATTTGATAAAAAAAAGACCCCATATGGCGATGGCTATTGCTATAAAGCAGATATGACTTGTTAAGGCATGGACTCTACAAGTTGTCCTGTGGTATATGGCATCAAGGCTTAGCAGCAGATCCTTTAAGTCCTGTACATTGTGAGGTGGGGCCTTCATGGATGGAACATGTTTTTCTGGTACATCCTAGATACTCAATCAAATCGGGAACTCAGAAATTTGGAGACCAAGTCAACACCTTGTTGTGTTCTTCAAACAAAGAGAATGTAATTCACCAGACCACCTTCTTCCATTTCTCCATGGTCATTATACCTTATCTCTGTGTAGTCTCTACTCCTGGTTTTGGCTCACTATCGCTGCTGAAAACACTGACGTGTGCAAGAGACCTTAGTCATCACAATTTAACCCTTGTCAAAGTTGCAAAAAAAAAAAACAATACAAAAAACAAAACCTAACACTTCCCAATTTTTCCTGCTTCCAACTCAATGTCCAGAATGGACTGTTCACTTGCTGCCAAATGTATCCCACATTTACAGGTGCCATAAGATAATCAAGATTATGTACTTCAGATGTCAGTGGCTTCAATGTATACAATAATATACAATAATATATAAACGCACGCCATATTTTTCGCTTTATAAGATGCACTTTTTCAGCAAAAAAAGTGGCAGTGCACATTATAAAGCAAATGCTAGTGATCCCTCATTAGTATGCAGTAGGTGCAGGGAGCAGTGAGAGTAGCGCTGCTAGGGCAGGGTGTACTCGCCGCTCCCTGGTCTTCTCCAGGTGCTACGCTGCACGTCCTGAGTGCTTACAGTGTCAGGACATAGCGGGTGCAACGTCAGGTCACAATACAGTGCGGGCCCAGAGAAGAAGAAGGAGCGATGAATGCAGGAAGAGCGTCTGGATGTGGCTATACACAAGCAAGGAGCCCTTACGCTAACTATTCCGCACTAAAACAATGAAATCAACCAGTAATTCAGGTAACATTAATCCTCTGCTGACATCCTTCACATTTGGAAATTATACCTTAGGAAAGCTATTTGTGTAATAACGTCCCTGTGCTCAACTGAGTCTAATGTGGAAACATCCCCATTTATAATATAACAGTTAATTAGATTACTTTCATTCCATGTACTGAAAGTGCGAAGCCACCTACTGTTAGCACAGACTAATAAAATCCGGAGCACAAAGCTTCAAATAATGATATTCTCGCATGAATATACTACAGGATAAAGAAAACGTTTAATGGCAATGAATCCTAAAATGAGAACTTTCATCTGGCTCGTTCACATCAGTATTTGTCCCCTGGCGATATTTTCAGCTAGGGCCCCTGCACACCCTACAGTACTATTATCTGATATTGCCAATTGCTACAAACGTCTTTATAAAAAATGATTTAGTTGTATGATTGCAGTGATTGACACAACTTAATATTCTTTTTCCTACCACCCATTCTCAATATGAATGTAACTACTCTCCTTAATCCTGCAGTATAAAGTAATCTCATCCCCCCCCCCCCATTACCACAAATTATACTGTCCCCACAGATTGAGTGTATATACCGTATGTCTAAATGCAAAATCAATGACATGAGACACAAGTTTCACTAGTTTTCCCCTGCCATTTTTCTCCTCCAATCATTTTATTCACTGGGGATTATCTTACCGGGAGAAAGTCATCAATGTCACAATCTCTTCCCTGATATTTGCAGTCCAGCATCATTTCGTTGAGCTGATGAGAGGAGCGATCGGTGATCTCATACATATCAGATGTAGCAGCACCAGTTTCCTGAGACGGTTGAGAAACTAATTCTGCATCCCCATCCTCGGGGAAGCCTAACAGAGGAGATAGGTAGAGTAACTCAGATCTAGAGAGTTGAGAAGATCGAAAGCGATTGCAGTTGCAGAAAGTAATTGCTGGGAAGGCCATTTTGCTCGCCACCATCTCATCGATTGCGGTGAGATGAGGATATAATCTGTAGTAAGCCACACGCTCCCACACCTGCGATAGGAAAAGAAAAAGGGAAACTAAAAATGCTCCGGCCCACACAAAACGCCGAACTCCCCAAGGTCCTTCAGTGATAATGTGATTCAGTCCATGGAGACTGCAGCTGCTGGCGAAAGAAACTACATCTTTGGCAACTCCATTCTCCTCATCTATGTCTAGCTCTTCACGTTCCACTTTATCTTCTCTCTTGTTTTTAGGTCCTTTGTCTGTAGACACAGACAATGTGCAGAATATCTGCACTGGCATTGCTTAAGTTTGGATCTCTAAGGAGTCTGTGTCTGATCTTCAAGAGAAAAAAAATCTGAAATTATCACTGGAGAGAAAGATGAAAAGATATCCACTTGGTTCTCCAGGTTCTTCTCATGAAAGAGTAAAACTTTCCACTCTCCTCCATGGAAATAGACATCTCCAACCTTACACAAAAATATTTTGTTGTATGATTCTCTGGCTGTCTTAATCAGTCACTATGAAGTTTCAGTTTCCTTTCTGTGTATTCTTAATCTGAGATCTCGGAGTGATTGGAGGAGCATTGCTTCAAGGTGGGATAGTAGACATACAACTCTAATCTCTATGCTAACACGGTGTGGTTCCAGACTTGCTCTGCCACTGCACTCGGTAGCAAACTGATCCAAGAGAGCGGTCATCAATAATGTATCAAGATGCCAGTAGAAAGGGAGGTGCTGGATAGAACTGAAAGGAACAAGGGCACAAGAATGTTGAAAGGATGGGACATTTAGTTGCTCTCGTTAGAATTGTCAGAGCCTTCTCTGAGAAATATCATTTAGTTTGTTGTATTATTGGAGAGAAACGACACCAAGGACAAGCAAAATCATCCCTCGTATGAAGCAGGCAGCTCCTGACTTAAGTTGTGAAGGTCCTTTAGGTCATTTTACACAGGCCCTGGGGACTGATCAAATCTCAGCATTATTGCTGCATTAGGAAGACTATATCTATCTAGTATCTGTGCAGAGGAGATGCTCGCAAACCCCTATAGCATGATTAAAGATAACAGAATGTATGAAAGAAATGAAAACACTAGAGTACAGTTATAGCTTCTTGAAAATCAAAGAAGCCGTTTGATTAAGTGTTGACAGCCATTTTGTTAGCTAAACTCAGGGCTAGACAAATCTCAGGAGCCAAAAAGACGGCTTGCTCAGAAATTTACCGCTGTCACTTTTAAGACACATAGAAAATTGTGGAGTCATCACCATTAAAGATGTAAAGCGTAGAGTTCCTAATGCCTACCAAAATACCCAGTTGAAAAAAATAATTTAGAATTAAATTAAAGTTTATCATACATACGGATCCTCGTTTCAAATCCTGTAAAGTGATCCTTTAGGAACATTCTAGTCCAAGTCCGGTAGAACATTTTTAATAGTTACGCTCTGCCACCTGACTTCCAGTGACCGCAGAGTATAGTTTACTAACAGACCTAACTGTGGTGGTCAGAGATAATGATTCCAGTAGAGGCTTGGCAGAGAACAGATGGGGTGAGGGTAAACTCATAAAGGAAGATTTTCTTTTTTAATACGTTGGGAAGACGTGTGCTTGAAATAAGGGTTAGGAAACAGATAATAAGAAAAAAGTGAGGGGTGAGGGATTAGGCATTAAATGGGGTATCAAGCCTGTTACAATTGATGGACTATTTTAAAGGGGTTGTCTCACTGGCATTTATCGTGTAGAGAAAGTTAACACAAGCCACTTACTAATGTATTGTGATCGTCAATATTGCCTCCTTTGCTGGCTGGATTCATTTTCCCATCACATTTTACACTGCTTGTTTCCACGGTTACAGACCACCCTGCAATCCATCAGTGGTGGTCGTGCTTGCACACTATAGGAAAAATCGTCAGCCTCTCTGGTGGCCGGGACCATGGTGGAGCACATAGACTAGTACTTTTTCCTATATTGTGCAGGGTGGCCTGTAACCATGGAAACGAGCAGTGTATAATGTAATTGAAAAATGAATCCAGTCAGCAAAGGAGGCAATATGGGTAATAACAATACATTAGTAAGTGGCCTGTATTAACTTTCTCTACATGATAAATGCCACTCACTGAAGTGAGAAAAGCCCTTTAAGGTTAGATCATCAATATTAGATTGGTTGAAATCCGACTCTTGGCACCTCCATCAGATGTTTTCAGGGACCATGCTTTTAGTGAATGGGTCACTGCTAAAAGTATGCCGTTCTGCAGTACAAACCGATTTTTAGACCAATGTAAACAATGAAGATGTCTCAGTGTGGTTCACTGTGACACTGTGTTGCCGTGTAGGCTGGCTTCCAGCGCTCTTGCGTACTGGCTCCAGTACGTTCCCGTGTGTGCTGTTTGCATGGGTGGTGCGTGCTGGCTGCAGCGTCTTATAGTGTGTGAACTGTGTCCTGTGAATTGTGTGCTCTCTGTGCCTTGTAGGGTTAATTCTTCCCCGAGCCTGTGTTTGATTACCAGGTGATCAGGCGCTTTCATCACCCGGCTATTTAGACCACCATGTTAGTCCACCATGTATTTATAAACGTCTTCATGTCCTAATCTGTCTGGGAACATCATGCTTCCTATTCCACATGGGGTCCATGCTAATTACCACATTTCTATGTTGCTATGTCTCAGTATGTTTTATGTTACTATGTCTTTGTATGTCCAGATCCGCCTGTGTGCGCAATGCATCAGTTCCGCATTGGTTCCAGGCAATGTATTAATGCCGTCTAATTATGTTCTGATCATGTTCCGTTTTTCTATTAAAGTACATCTGGCAATACATTTTTTTTTATATGTAGAGACTGTTATTGCACGCATTTTTGTAATATATTTTATTAGGAAAATGTGTGTATTTCTATTAGAATACTGCCTGTAGAATATCTCTTTAGTAACTTAGTAGGTAATATAGTGTTAGTGGGCGCTGGGAAGAGAGAACAGGACTGTAGCGATCAGCATTGACACTGAGTACACAGGAACTTAATGCACTTATTGTCAGTGCTGATTGCTACAGCCCTGCTCCCACCCCTATCTTCGGAACAGTAACGAGACACACTGTGATGACAGAGAGGAGCGGGGGTGCAGCGATCAGCACTGACAGTAAGCGTACTGTGTTCCTGTATACTTATTGACATTGCTGATCGCTGGCAGTCCTGTTCTCCTCTCTCTTCCCTGTTGTCAGCATACAGCGCTGGCAATACGTGAGATGGGGAGGGACAGGTCAGAAATATAGTAGCGTTCAATGCTGTAGAGGTAGAGCACCGCTCACCGTAGTTGCCAGTGCCAGCAAAGACTTGTCAGTCATAGTCAATTTAATACAAATTTGCGGCACATGGTCTTTTTTGTCTGCAATTTATGGCATTTTATTCATGTTTCATCACATGATCCAGTTATATCTCAGAAGCTAAATTAATCACATGTATTATATTTTTGTCGACCGGACGTTTCGGCCTGTCAAGGCTTTCCTCGGCGGTCTATTATGTAAGGCAAAACAATCTAGATGTTATGAGTGACTGGATGTACAGTACAGACCAAAAGTTTGGACACACCTTCTCATTCAAAGAGTTTTCTTTATTTTCATGACTTTGAAATTGTAGATTCACACTGAAGGCATCAAAACTATGAATTAACACATGTGGAATTATATACATAACAAAAAAGTGTGAAACAACTGAAAATATGTCATATTCTAGGTTCTTTAAAGTAGCCACCTTTTGCTTTGATTACTGCTTTGCACACTCTTGCCATTCTCTTGATAAGCTTCAAGAGGTAGTCACCTGAAATTGTTTTCACTTCACAGGTGTGCCCTGTCAGGTTTAATAAGTGGGATTTCTTGCCTTATAAATGGGGTTGGGACCATCAGTTGCGTTGTGGAGAAGTCAGGTGGATACACAGCTGATAGTCCTACTGAATAGACTGTTAGAATTTGTATTATGGCAAGAAAAAAGCAGCTAAGTAAAGAAAAACTAGTGGCCATCATTACTTTAAGAAAATTGGGAAAACTTTGAAAGTGTTCCCAAGTGCAGTCACAAAAACCATCAAGCGCTACAAAGAAACTGGCTCACATGCGGACCGCCCCAGGAAAGGAAGACCAAGATTCACCTCTGCTGCGGAGGATAAGTTCATCCGAGTCACCAGCCTCAGAAATCGCAGGTTAACAGCAGCTCAGATTAGAGACCAGGTCAATGCCACACAGAGTTCTAGCAGCAGACACATCTCTAGAACAACTGTTAAGAGGAGACTGTGTGAACCAGGCCTTCATGGTAGAATATCTGCTAGGAAACCACTGCTAAGGACAGACAACAAGCAGAAGAGACTTGTTTGGGCTAAAGAACACAAGGAATGGACATTAGACCAGTGGAAATCTGTGCTTTGGTCTGATGAGTCCAAATTTGAGATCTTTGGTTCCAACCACCGTGTCTTTGTGCGACGCAGAAAAGGTGAACGGATGGACTCTACATGCCTGGTTCCCACTGTGAAGCATGGAGGAGGAGGTGTGATGGTGTGGGGGTGTTTGCTGGTGACACTGTTGGGGATTTATTCAAAATCGAAGGCATAGTGAACCAGCATGGCTACCACAGTATCTTGCAGCGGCATGCTATTCCATCCGGTTTGCGTTTAGTTGGACCATCATTTATTTTTCAACAGGACAATGACCCCAAACACACCTCCAGGCTGTGTAAGGGCTATTTGACCATGAAGGAGAGTGATGGGGTGCTGCGCCAGATGACCTGGCCTCCACAGTCACCGGACCTGAACCCAATCGAGATGGTTTGGGGTGAGCTGGACCGCAGAGTGAAGGCAAAAGGGCCAACAAGTGCTAAGCATCTCTGGGAACTCCTTCAAGACTGTTGGAAGACCATATCAGGGGACTACCTCTTGAAGCTCATCAAGAGAATGCCAAGAGTGTGCAAAGCAGTAATCAAAGCAAAAGGTGGCTACTTTGAAGAACCTAGAATAGGACATATTTTCAGTTGTTTCACACTTTTTTGCTATGTATATAATTCCACATGTGTTAATTCATAGTTTTGATGCCTTCAGTGTGAATCTACAATTTTCCTAATCATGAAAATAAAGAAAACTCTTTGAATGAGAAGGTGTGTCCAAACTTTTGGTCTGTACTGTATATACAGCAATAAAGGTAAAAAAGTAAAAAGAAAATATGCATAATCAAACAAATCAACTGCACAAACATATATACTTATATAATAGACAGGGGAATATACAATATCCATTGCATGAAGAAACCAAATACGGTATATCTGAAAAGTAATGTGATAGCTAATCCTGATATAGGCAGGTCTGGTGGGAGGCTAAATAACAATATTGAGTAGGATTACTGTAGTAGCAAAAAGAAAAATATTATGTGGCTGAGTCTAAAACATAGGGCATCGTTAAGAAATATAGTAGGGCACATGCAGGGAGGCAGGGGCTGGGTAGGGAGAAAAGAGGCAGGCTGAGAAACCTGCCTCCTGATGTTACACATAGCTATCTTCAGCCTATAGTATACACTGAAGACTGGCTCTCTTCTTATCAACACTCATTGTTGTTAAGGAAACACTTTACATGCTGTTTTCTAATAAAAATACACACATTTCCCACACAGCAGTGTAAAGTATACTACAAAAATTATTAAGATCACTGATTAAAATTTTATTAGCTTTTTCAGTTAAATTTAATCTTAAATATACTTGATTGTTTGTTCTTAGTTTTAAGTACCATGAACAGGCAGCAGTAAAAGTACTAGTGAGGGGAGGGGAAGAGATTGCATTCAAATTTTAAAGGAAAAGTTGCAGAGTATTTTTCACTAGTGAAACTCTACACGTTCATATTAATATTCCAAGTGATGAGACCCACCCCATAAACCCTCCTCCCCACCACCATCATATTCAAACATATTAAAACCTCAGGGAAGAATCTTTTCATGATATGGTATTCAGTAGATTATGGCACATTTTATATGAAATTAAATACATTATGGAAGTATAACGAGTGTCTGCTTTCCCACAGTCAGTGTTTGGTCCATGATTTTCCATCAGTGATTGTGAGCCAAAACCAAGTGCAGGTCAGAAAGACAGAACAAGTACAAATCTTTCCCTTATACCTTATCTCTGAGTAGCTTGCACTCCTAGTTTTGGCTCACAATCATTGATGGAAATTACAGACTAAACACTGACTGTATGAAAGTGGCCTAATGGTTTAGGTTCATCATCCTTGAAACACAATTTTTCGCTCTTAAAAAGTCCATTAAAAGTCAAATAAATTTGTAAGCAGAGATAAGCAAATTGATTCTAAACCAATATGAAGTTTTGGCGATTTGATTCGCACAAAATGCTCTATACAGCACCTGCCATTTTACATTTAAAATTCTGTATACTAGTGATGGAAACTGGACAGAGGGTCACATGCCAGTTGGCTTGCACAGAACGTCAGCCACTTAGGAGGGAGGATATTGGCTGGTCTATCAGGCTCTATGTTAGCAGACGCCAATGTGAGCTCAGCCACTAATGTCACTGGACATGTCTGCCATGTCTCTGACAGACACCAATTAAACACACAAGCCAGCCATTTTAGGGTCTTGCAGGGACAATGTTGGGATTGTGATATCATTATTTAGGTATATTGAATTACTGAATATAAAGTCAGTTTTTATCATTAGAGACAGCAGTGTATGGCATCATTTAGGCCAGTGATACCCCCACTGCAGCCCAGCAGAAGGCATCTGTGGCAGCGCTGGATCCTAGAGGGGAGAGAAGATGCCTTAAAGATAATTTTTTTTAAAATAATTTTAATCACATCCCTGTAGTTAGCCTGTAATAAATACAACTTAAAAAAAAGGGCAGGTTCGGGTCACCTGCTATATACGGACTAGCTTCCAGTAGAGAACAGCTTGGAGAATTGCCGGATACTACCACCTTCTCGCCAGACCCCTTTGACTATAGTAGGGTCCACCAGAGATCCAGCCACTACCGGGCAAATATGCAAAGAATCGGCATTGCAAAAACAGCAACATGCAGCGGTTTCTGTCTGGCTTATTCCTGGCAGGTCGGCCAGAAAGAACCCTAAGCTGAAGGCTACAGAGACATTGTATCAGGACAAAGAAGAGGTCAGGTATCTTCTCATTACCAGTTGTCAGCCTTGATTATACTCCCCATTGTTTTTCCAGTGGTATGTATGTGGTATGGAGGCATTTGTGGCCTGTCCTCTTGGAGAACTTCGGGTCCTTCTAAAAAGGGTGTTTCTTTTTGTCCATGCTAGGTGCCTGTGTGTAGTCTAGTGGCACATCTTGTTTGAAAGCCTCTTCACATCACATTTTCCTTGTAGATAGTTATCCTAATAAACGTGGACTGTCAGAGTCTGTGCAATATGTTGAAATGGATATATATCTTTGTTAGTGTACTTCAGCTGGAAAGCCTAATATCCCAATAAATCAGGATGAGCGGGAGGGTGTCGGTTAGGCAAAGGATGTACTGTAATGCTTTTAATACATTCTACGCCTTGATTAAGTGGTATTATTTTTGACTGGGAGATGAGCCATTTGGGTGATGTGAAATTCCAGCTCCAAGTCCTACACTTGATATGTGCAGTTCCTGTTCTCATTTATCCTCCAGGGAACGTTGGAAGTACAAGAAATGCCACCCTTGCATAAAATGCAATATTATTCATTCTAAAAATCTCTGAGTGGGGGCGGGGGCAATGGGCGCTAGTGGAAAAGCATATATTTCACCAGCGACGTTCGAGTGGGTCGCTAGGAGCAATGTGTCTTAAAAGGCTTGTTATGATCTGCAAGTTGAAGTTTTGCAGCCAAAAGTTATAAAATACTGATTTTATTAAATGATTAAACATTTTTTCTAGATAGCACTTCTTTGTTTGACAGTGCAGCAATTCATTTGCAATTTCCGAGTTTCTACATGCGACTTTTCATCTTAAAGATGGTTGACATTTTCAATAACACAGTGTTCAACCCCATATACTTTCTGACCTTGAGTATATATATATATATATATATATATATATATATAATTTTTTTAATTAAATCTCACCGAGATTAAATCTGCTAGTCTTCTGCTCTCTAGAGTCCTGTAGCAAAGCCGTAGCTCTGCAGGGAAGGGGTTAATGGAGTGAATCCCAAGGCTGAGATTGGAGAACAAAATTAAATATACTTGCCCCCTCCTTTCCTTCTCACTTACATGCTTTAAAACGGCCTTAGTCAGCAGCAGAAAAGGAGACAAGGCTGATACAAACACAAACATACTGTATCCCCAAGGGTTTGGTACATTCATATATGCTGAGCTACACTGTGTCCAAGCTTTTAATCCCTGCAATTTTCTGAATATAAGTAAAATTGTTGTCACAAACCAGTGGGTGTGAATCCTACCTCTTCTAAGGGCGTTGTCTAAGTGAACCCCTCGATCTTCACAGTACCCGTAATGGTGGGGATAGACTTTCCCAAGGGGAACACCAGGTCGCTACCTCTTGAGGTGGATTGGCACACGAGGCAGCTGGTCCAGGCAGACCAGGAGGTACCTGAGCAAGGTACCAGAGGTACAGACGTAGTCAGTAGGCCGAGTTGTAACCAGGAGCAACAGTGCAGGACCGAAGGATGAGGCAGAGGCGAAGTCAGACAGGCAATAGGTCAGGGCAGGCGGCACAGGTACAGGTCCGGCAATCCGGGTCAGCAACAGAAGAGTCAAGCGATGAGAAAAAGGATTGCGCTGCAAGAGAAGATTCTTTAAATGTTCTTTTTTTCTTTTCTTACATTCGGAAAAATCTTCAGTTAGATGGACCACTTTCAATAATAATTTCTCGACAGTTGCATGGAAACCTAAATGCAGTAACAAAAAAAAACGCACTATGGTGTAGTATGTTCTAAACACCTATCACATCAGGTGCATGCAATATACTCACAAAACTCTCTTGTGATGCGCATAGAAAGAGACCGGTGGGTCTTCAACCAAGGAGCTCTAGTTGTAAAGCAGGCAAGAAACAGGAGCCGTCGATTCAGGAGATCCTTCTCAGAACCACGATCCCACCAGCAGAGCATCTCTTTGAGATATCACCCGTCTCACACTTCCATAGAGCTCAAAGAGGAAGGAAGGCGCAGGAATGGTGAAGTACGTACGAATGGTTGTAGATAGAAATGGTTTATTATACTTATATACTACTATATTATACAGGAAATTACTATACGTAAGTATAATAAACCATTTCTATCTACAACCATTCGTACGTACTTCACCATTCCTGCACCTTCCTTCCTCTTTGAGCTCTATGGAAGTGTGAGACGGGTGATATCTCAAAGTGACGCTCTGCTGGTGGGATCGTGGTTCTGAGAAGGATCTCCTGAATCGACGGCTCTTGTTTCTTGCCTGCTTTACAACTAGAGCTCCTTGGTTGAAGACCCACCGGTCTCTTTCTATGCGCATCACGAGCGAGTTTTGTGAGTATATCGCATGCACCTGATGCAATAGGTGTTTAGAACATACTACACCATAGTGTGTTTTTTTTTGTTACTGCATTTAGGTTTCCATGCAACTGTCGAGAATTTATTATTGAATGTGGTCCATCTAACTGAAGATTTTTCCGAATGTAAGAAAAGAAAAAAAGAACATTTAAAGAATCTTCTCTTGCAGCGCAATCCTTTTTCTCATCACTTCATTCAACGGACTTTTCCCACATTGTCCTAGGATGTGCAGCGCTTGAGGGGACTAATTTCCTATACAGAGATTTTTGTGTTTTTATTCTAACAGAAGAGTCAAGGCAAGCAGGCAGGGATCAAACAGGTAGCAGAGTCTAGGAATGCAAGTATGAGTCAGGAACACAGGAACACAAGCGGATATCAGGAACCTTAGCAGGACACAAGGACCTTGATGCTGAGGCATCTGTGAAGGGGGCTGAGATACTTATATATGTGCAGGAGGGCTAGGATTGGTTCAGCGAGATCACATGATCCAACCCATAAAGCACAGGAAGTGCAGCACGCAGGCTAGCATGGCCACTGGCTTCACCCCAGAAAGCCGGACCTCACTGGCCACGCCCCCAAACCAATAAACCATGCCCGCCTCCATGATGCCCCGCCTCCATGAAGCCATGCCTCTATTGACGACTGGGGGGGGGGGAAAGGGAGCGGCAGGATGGAGAGGGAAGAACTTTCTGAATGGAAGGTGAGCTGAGGGCAGCCGGGGGGCTTGTCTTCCCCTCAGTCAGCCACAGGGAGCCATGTCTGTGGGCTCTAGTGACTGACTGGGGGTGAGAGAAGCCTCAGTCAGTTGCTACAGCTCACCCTCAGAAAGTTCAGTGCTGCTGTCTGAATGCGAGCTACTGAAATGGTGGACATCCCTGTGTCTGTCCAGACCCTGCACCGGACGGAGGACAGGGAGCCAGAAAACCGGACTGTCTGGCCTAAAACCGGATGTCTGGCCACCCTAGCGCAGGCCCTTAGGAAATGCTGCAGGAAACAAACAGGAAGCATGCTGTGGCCTGGGCTGAAAGCAAACACTGGCAGCAGATCACCGCTGAACACGGCACCCGGGACCGCGGCGGTAAGCAGGGGAACAGCGGTGCACAGCAGCCGCTGTTACAACTGTAAATGCAAATCTTGGAAGCAGGTGCCTAATGTGGCCAATGGCAAGAACATTAAGAATGATGACATCAATTCCTTGCAGCAAAATGTTTTGAGAGGCTTTGTGTCGAGTTACTCCTGTAGTACATTGGATCTATAGAGATGTATTACTCTCTTGCAGATTCTCTAGAGTCGGCTGCAACTTTCATCATGGCTTGTGTTAATTTTGCAGTAACATTAGACCGTCTTTGAAACTAAAGTGACAAGACCCCATCAATCATCTATTGGTTTAAAACACTTAACATAGATTTGTCCTATACATGGAGAGCTCAATACACCAAGAAATGGATCTTTAGGATACCTCCAACGCATTTTGAATGCTCAGGCCTCCACCATACCACTATCCAGTAGGCTATTGCTTTAAAAGTTCTAATGATAACCCTCCCTTGGCCTGGAAGCCAGACTGTTTGATGGCAATGGTGAGTTGTTAGGATCCTTATGGCTCTGGTACTTCATAATTTCACATCGCTTTGGACAGTCTCTACTTGTTTGAAGGGTTTCTTGCCTATATGACAAGGTGTCATACTGTTAGGAACCCCAGCAATCAGCCTCCTTCACACGTAAGTGTTTTGATCAGTGATTTCCGTCAGTGATTGTGAGCCAAAACCAGGATTGGAGCCTCCATAGAGATAAAGTATAAGGGAAAGATCTGCACCTGTTCTGTCTTTTGGACCAGCACCTGGTTTTGGCTCACAATAAATGATGCAAATCACTGACATGTGAATGAGGCATTATCCGTTGGGAACGTGATAGTAAGTGTTCAAATTCCCTGCAGAGTCACCATAGGGGAAATTATTAATTTTTCTTAAAACCAGCAGCTGGATCTGAATATTTTTGCAATTGCATGTAATTAAAAATATAGTATAGCCGCAGTGGTATTCAATAAAATGTATCTGTATAGCGCCACCTGCTGTGACAGTGGCAGGCAGAGAGCTGCAGCAGAAAGAACACCCTCTCATATCAGACATAACTATACAAATTTCAGCTTAGAAGTAGTAAAGATGAAATCGACCAAGAATTTAAGGCTTGAGCACCACACTTTATTCTGGGTTCCTCAGTTCACTTACCTACAATCCCATTTCCTGCACTGTGCGACAGCAAAAACCTGAATAGTAACACTGGAAACTGATTGTAAATTACCCAATGACAAAGGGGATGGAACCAACCAGTCCTGGTCCCTGTCTTTCCAAGGGTCCCAGACCAGTCTCACGTGGTCTGAATTCCCTTGGGTATAACTCATTTGTTAGATAGGGAAGGTAGTTTAGGATCCTCCTGAATCTACTAATACCACTGAAACCCAATTTCTTCAAAATATTCATAGTTTTTTTTTTTTACCTTTTGGTTTTCAGTACTTTAACAATTGTATTATTTGTTTTCTTTCTTTTAGGCTAGGTTCACATTTACTTTGTGAGTTCTAGTTGTCTAGGGCTCATGCCTGGGCTGATGGATGCAAAAAGTGCCCAAAGGACCATTGACATATAATGCAGTCCATTGGGTCCCATCATGATGTCTATCATTTTTCCGATGCTGCTGCAACTCCACCCCTGTACTAGGGGAGCCAATACCCTGGGTGTCAACCCCCCCCCCCCATTAATGACATAACTAATCCTACGTGCCTAGTGGTAAATTATCAGAATAATCACAATTAACTATCATTAAAAACCATGTGTTCACCTTATCAAAGACGGTATCTAACAGTGGCCGTCATCCGTGGTATCCAGGACTCACCCAGCGCATCTTCAAACTCGGAGAGCACATGTCACTGATCACATCAACAATCGTCCCGGGTCAGTGGAGCGCACACTTGCGCATCATCAGGCCTGATCACCTGACGGCCTTGTGATCATCACATGACTGCTATTCCATCCCCGCCTCACTGCGCTGTAATGCTAAATCTAAGACTGATTCTACCCCCATATCAGTAAAGCTATTAACCCACTCCTATGCGCAGCGTGCCCAGTAATATCCATACCACGCTGCTGACGGCTGCCCATATATATCATTATAGAAAACCTTATAGATGGGCTCAATTCACACTAACCAGTGTCTAACCCTAACAGTTGGCAATTAATCTTTATCGAGGGCTGTTTGCTAATAATGGGCTTTCATATACAGTTGTGGGGAAATGTTGTGGGGCTATTCTCAGAATAGGTCATCAGTATCTGATCAGTGGGGGTCAGACACCCCTTTAAGGACCTAGGGCTGTAGGGCTAGCCCAGCTGAATGTAATGATACCTTTCACTTAGAGAGCCATTGCTTCATTCTGGAGAAAAAATATTGTTAATCCATATGTAAATGAGCAGTTAGGTGCACTGAGGGCAGGCCCAAGATATTATATGCACCCCTGCTCCTCCTGCTTCCTCTGTCAGCCCCTCCCTCTCCTTCTTGATTGGTAGGGCTAGGTGAGAGGACTATGAAGGAGAGGGCGGGGCTGGAAAAGGAAGCAGGAAGCGATATGGTGCACAGCGCGGTTTGGACACTCCTTTTGTGCACTAAACTGCTCATTTACATATGGATTTAAAGTACTGTTGCCCCAGAATGAAGCAACGGATCGCTAAGTGGAAGGTATGGTTACATTTAGCTGAGCTAGCCCTACAAAACATTATACCTGGTTTAACTGTGAAGTTTTTGGTGACAGACCCCCTTAACAATGGCATACATAGAGAAATAAGGGGACTTCCACACTAGCGGCAAGGAACACCGGCAGGCTGTTCTGGCGGGTGAACAGCCTGTCGGATCTTTGCTGCCGCTAGTGCATGCGTGCCCCCGGCCTACCTCTCATTGACTATAATATAATAATTATAGTCAATGGGGCCAGAGCGGTAGTCTGGGGGCATGCGTGCACTAGCGGCAGCACGGATCCGACAGAATCTTCACCCGCCAGAACAGCCTGTCAGAGTTCCTTGCCGCTAGTGTTAAACTAGCCTAAGGGCCCAATAGCAAGGATCAAAACACTTTTCAATGACCCTTGCGCCATTTTTTCCACTACCTCATTTGCTAAAAGCTGTTCCTTTAGAGGGTAGAGTCCTGACCAACTTTTCACCTCCAGTAGAAATGGAGATATGGGCCCCATAGCAGTCACATGGTCTGCCGCTATGGTAGTTACGCCCCTGTCCCTAAATATTTAGACCCCCCCCCTTTCCCCCTCCCTAGAGCACAGTGGATACTGTGGTGGATGAAATGTGCCAGGACTGAATGGTGGGGAGCAGATCGGGTGGGGAGGTAGGAGAGACAATATTTGTTAAGAACCCCTTTAAGAGACATGAAGTCAACGATATTCCACAAAGTGGTAATATAATAGTAATATTTATTTTATATGCATGTACGTATTTTACAGTACATTGCAAAGGGATTAGTTTATTTTTGAGCATTTAGTTCCACTTTAAATCCCCTCCACTTTCTCACATTGTGATATCATTTAGAAAGGCTCTTGGCTTAAAGAAAAAAAAAAAAACTAGGACAAGCTTAGATGCAAAAACGTCAGGAGTCGTATATAACAAGTAAATACAGTGCTGGGTTTTAATATGGCCTCCCATCTGAAGACAGGAGATTTAGATAAATACCCTCATACATTTTAAAATTAAACTGCATGATTTCCAATCCTTGACAGAGTTGACTGCATCCGCCCTAATATGCAGCGCAGCCAGAGCGACAGCTACAGCAAGCGTGTAAATGTTATTACAATATATTCTTCCTCATACATATTGTTCTACATCTTTCATTCCAATTTTAAATACAATCAAATAGGAGGAGGCTGGATGGTTTGTAGACTTACTGCCACCAGATTGTATTAGACCTTGATTCATTCGTCTTGAACTTTACTGAAGTAATATTGTGGTGTAAGTATCAGAACCTGGATCTCCTCAGTCTTTTGTACTAACTAGGTATATTGACGAAGGCGAAAGTCTATTTTCAGTAATGAATATGGAGAATATGCCTTACCTTAAACAGCTGAATATGTGGCATAACCTAGAAAATTATTTGGAACTTTGTTCGAATCTCTATTTCAAAGAGAGTCTGCATTGCTTCTGGAGAAACACTACTTTTAATCCATATGGAAATGAGCAGTTAAAGGGAACCTGTCATCAACTTTATGCGGACCTCACTGATGGCAGCATAAAATAGTGACTGATGCTCTGATTTCAGCGGTGTGTCACTCATGAGCTAAAAGTCAGTGGTTGCTGAGAACCAGCATCATAATCATTACAGCCCAGGCCTGGAAAAGAGTCAAATCTACCTGAGAAGAGTCCTGGTTATACAAACCCGATTCCAAAAATGTTGGGACACTATACAAATCGTGAATAAAAACTGAATGCAATGATGTGGAGGTGCCAACTTCTAATATTTTATTCAGAATAGAACATAAATCACGGAACAAAAGTTTAAACTGAGAAAATTTACAATTTTAAGGGAAAAATATGTTGAATCAGAATTTCATGGTGTCAACAAATCCCCAAAAAGTTGGGACAAGGCCATTTTCACCACTGTGTGGCATCTCCCCTTCTTACAACACTCAACAGACGTCTGGGGACCAAGGAGACCAGTTTCTCAAGTTTAGAAATAGGAATGCTCTCCCATTCTTGTCTAATACAGGCCTCTAACTGTTCAATCGTCTTGGGCCTTCTTTGTTGCACCTTCCTCTTTATGATGCGCCAAATGTTCTCTATAGGTGAAAGATCTGGACTGCAGACTGGCCATTTCAGTACCCGGATCCTTCTCCTACGCAGCCATGATGTTGTGATTGATGCAGAATGTGGTCTGGCATTATCTTGTTGAAAAATGCAGGGTCTTCCCTGAAGGAGATGACGTCTGGATGGGAGCATATGTTGTTTTAGAACCTGAATATATTTTTCTGCATTGATGGTGCTTTTCCAGACATGCAAGCTGCCCATGCCACACGCACTCATGCAACCCCATATCATCAGAGATGCAGGCTTCTGAACTGAGCGTTGATAACAACTTGGGTTGTCCTTGTCCTTTTTGGTCCGGATGACATGGCGTCCCAGATTTCCAAAAAGAACTTCGAATCGTGACTCGTCTGACCACAGAACAGTCTTCCATTTTGCCACACTCCATTTTAAATGATCCCTGGCCCAGTGAAAACGCCTGAGCTTGTGGATCTTGCTTAGAAATGGCTTCTTCTTTGCACTGTAGAGTTTCAGCTGGCAACGGCGGATGGCACGGTGGATTGTGTTCACTGACAATGGTTTCGGGAAGTATTCCTGAGCCCATTCTGTGATTTCCTTTACAGTAGCATTCCTGTTTGTGGTGCAGTGTCGTTTAAGGGCCTGGAGATCACGGGCATCCAGTATGGTTTTACGGCCTTGACCCTTACGCACAGAGATTGTTCCAGATTCTCTGAATCTTCGGATGATGTTATGCACAGTTGATGATGATAGATGCAAAGTCTTTGCAATTTTTCGCTGGGTAATACCTTTCTGATATTGCTCCACTATCTTTCTGCGCAACATTGTGGGAGTTGGTGATCCTCTACCCATCTTGGCTTCTGAGAGACACTGCCACTCTGAGAAGCTCTTTTTATACCCAATCATGTTGCCAATTGACCTACTTAGTGTTAATTGGTCTTCCAGCTCTTCGTTATGCTCAAATTTACTTTTTCCAGCCTCTTATTGCTACTTGTCCCAACTTTTTGGGGATTTGTTGACACCGTGAAAATTTGAATCAACGTATTTTTCCTTTAAAATGATACATTTACTCGGATTAAACGTTTGATCTGTCATCTACGTTCTATTACAAATAAAATATTGACATTTGCCATCTCCACATCATTGCATTCAGTTTTTATTCACAATTTGTTTAGTGTCCCAACTTTTATGGAATCCGGTTTGTACATAATCTCCTGCTCTCACCCATCTGCTGATGATTGGCAGTTCTCTCCTAGAGAGAAAGGGAGAAAACTAGATAGAAGACTGTCAGCCATCAGCAGGTGGGCGGGAGATCATGAATAACCAGGACTCTTCTCAGGTGGCCGTGACTCTTTTCCAGGCCCAGTGTGCCATGATTGTGATGTTTGTTCTCAGCAACCACTTATTTTTAACTTATAAATGACAGACCGCTGAAATCATCTCACCTGTCTCTACCTTTTTCTGCCATTAGTATGGGCAGCATAAAGTTCATGACAGGTTCCCTTTAAGTGCACCGAGGGCAGGCCCAAACCACTCTGTGCACATTTGCTCATCCGGCTTGCTCTGCCAGCTCCCCCTCTCCTTCTTGATTGACAGGACCAGGTGAGATGACTATTCAGGAACCTGGCCCACAGGGTGTCTTTGGTCCACCCTCGGTGTTCTTAACGAATCATTTACATATGGATTAAAAGCATGTTTTCTCCAGAATGAAGCAACAGATCACTAAGTGAAAGGTATCATTGCATTCAGCTGGGCTATTCCTACAATATTGTGTGCTGGGTGTGTCTCTGAAGACTTCCTACAATAAATCTGTATTCTATATATACTATACTATTGTGAAATTCTGAGTTAATAGAGGGGAGTTTCTCATCTTGTGACCAGAGTAGAAATTGTTTGCTAACTAGCATTTCTACCACTGGAGGACCGTTCTTGTCCTGCATTACACCGACAGTCTATTGTTAGGAATGGGCAGTGTGTATTGCTTAGTTTTCCCTGTGGAGGTGCTGTAGAGAAAACTGGAAACTTACTGCCATTTTCTCCCACAGATTACAGCTGATCCCTGGATGACGCAGCAGGGGGACTTTGTGATCAGCTTTCTGTTAAGGGGACCTTCTAACAGGTAGGGACTGTCCAAAGCAGAGAATCTCATTCCAATCTTTAAACTTTTTCTTTAAAGGAGTTGTCTCACCTCAGACACTGCTGGCATATTTCTAGGATATGCTGTCAATATCAGATAGGTGCAGGTCCCAAACCTATCTCTAGAACGGAGCCTCCATAGTGAACAAGAGCGCATCCCACATGTGAGGCTGCCCTCCATCCATTTCTACGGGAGTTCCGAAAATACCTGAGAACGCTCGGCTTTTTCCAGCAGTCCCACAGAAGCGTGCACTTTTCTTTCATTTCTATGAGAGTCCATTTGGCTGTTTTCAGAACTCCCACAGAAGTGAACAGAGAGCATGCGGAGCATTCTGTTTTTACTTTCAAGGCTCCTTTATAGGTGCAACTCCTAGATGTGGGACCACCACCTATCTGACATTGGTGGCATATCCTAGCGACATACCACCAATGTATGAGATGACACAACCCCTTTAAGAGTGATGCATAAGCAGATAATACAGACCTATTTAAATTGCAGATTCATACAAATGTCATACTGATTAATGCAGGCAGCACATGACAGCACTTGGAGTGTATACAGGTCTAATATGGTCCTCTAGGCACTCTGCGTGCACCAGCCCTCAAAATAACCTGGATTGCCACAAGGACAGCTAATTTTGCCCCTGTCTTATGGTACATTCGTGATAGGTAAATACGTTTGATTACACCATAAAGGGGTTATGTTATCCTGACTTTATGCCAGAGACCAAAAGCTGCCAGAGAAACAACTGAACTGAAAAACTACCCCTGAGAGAACGAAAAAAGACATTTTGGTTGAGAATCACTTTCAAGGCCGTGATTGACAGTAAGGTATTGCTCATTTACGGCAAAAGACTTTACTGCTGTGAAAAGGATATATTGCTTTGGCGCCCACCACACCTTTGAGATGGACTGGCCATGGGAAGACTGAAAAATACAGTATATTTACAGTGAGACTCAGGGACGGTTATTACCATCATTGCTGCTGCCTATACACAGCTATTAGAAACAGCCTACTCTGTGATATACCTCAGAACTGTGCCTTCTGCCTCTATATGTACTGCAACTCCCATCATCTATTCTGTAAAGAGAAACTGTATTTATTTTAACTAAATGGGCCTGGTCATTGACTCTACCATTCATCCTCCGGCCCCTATCATCTGACTCTCCAGCCTTGCACATCAAAACCCATCCATACCAAGGGCACCCCACCTAACACCAGGCAAGATCCCTGAAGACAGCGAATGCTCTGAGAGAAGAAAAGATGCGCCCTTCTCAACAGTGCATGCATGGCCCAGGGAGTTCTAGAGAAAGGGATTAGCCACCATCGGTGAAAATACAACCACCCTCATTGCCACTGTCACTACTCCAATCATCTCCATTCTCAAGCCACCACTCCTCCCACCGGGCTGCATATGGCAGTTGAACTCTGAACAGAATTGGAGAATGAGCGATAACTGGTCCACAATTTCAGGGGTGAAGCGATCGTTCATACAGGACTCATCTCTAACATAATCAAATTAAAGAAGACCTAAGGGGTACACTGTCCTGAGCAATGCATGAGCTGGAGCCTCATATGCTGTCCTGTCTGGGATCCTCTGCTGTCTGTCATGAGCATTTCACATTTAAAAAAAACTACAAAACCAGCAGCACCTTTTATATGGTAAATGAGGAGATTTAAAGGCTAAAAGCCATGTGTAAAACCCACAGCAACAACTGACATGTTGTGGATTGGAAATCCACAGCGCAAGTCAGTTTACACTGTGGATGTTCTACTCAGAGCGTTGATGAGAGTTCTAATATCTCAACCTCTTTGCTTATACTGTAAATGCTGCTGATTTTCCATATGAAATTCTGCTGCAGAGAATCTGTATCATTAACGCCAGGTGTGAACGTACCCTTATGTTATGTTCATATTCACCAGATGTGTTGCAGAAATTTCTGCTGCTGAAAATTATGTACATGTTTTTTTGTTTCTGCAGCTTTAAGGGGTTGCCCCACGAATAATATTCTACAGTTTTCAAACCCAATGCCTGGATCTGAATTCCTTTGTATATGCATGTGATTATAAATTTAGCACAGCCGCTGAGTTATTCAATAAAATGTATCTTTAATAGCACCAGCTGCTGTTTTTTTTTTTTTCTTATTTCTTTGACTGAGAAGGCCGCACATGCTCAGCTTCATCCTTCAACTGCTTCCTGAGCTGTGATAGGGAGAGAGCTTCAGCAGATTTGACATGTCCCTTTAACTCCAGCAGAAAAGACACTTCCCTTGAGCTTTCAGCTTGCCATCAATGTGGAGATCTCTGGCTCCATGTGAGGTGGTTCTAGGTTTGTTAGAAAGAGGACATCATATACTATATGCTGTCTAATTTTCATTTTTTTTTTACATTAGTCATGGGATAACCCCTTTAAATATGAATGTCTGCAAGCCCAATTTTGGTGAGAGGGACCCTGACAGAAAATTATTTGCCAAATCAGCTACATGTGAATATATCCTTGTGGACCTGTTACCGAGCAGCTAATTTCTATGGACAGAGAAGGTGCACCATTGATGCTTGCCAACTTTTCCTCTCATTTCTCCCTTGGTACTGAAGGCTAGATTAATTTGGAAATAAGAAAGAATGAGGAATTAAACCTCACACAATCCTTCCCTGAATGTAGACGGGAGATTAACACCAACAATTTTACATAAACGAATTTTCAGATAAGGTCACAACGTGCAGTTGCCTCTTGTAAAAATATGTAGAGTTAAAATGTCTATGGAAGCCCTGAAAGCCCTGAAATAAATAATGAGGAGAACTCATTTCCATTGTAAAAGTGTGCACCAACCTTTATACCTCATGATAAAGGACACTGTTGTCTGTGGCTATCGATCGAGAGTGTACTTCAGTGTACTTCAAGCAGCATCATTCATCTCTGATATCCACATGAAGGTAGACATAAGCATTAGTTGGGAGAGCTGTGATAAGGAAGGACCAGGAGCATGGATCCATCATTGATCTACAGCTCTGGCAATAACTAATTAATTTGCACAGTCTTTGTGGACAGTGAGATACATGAATTGTCCTAGTTTACGTGTTAATGTATTCTCCATTTTGGAATAAACACCCCAATCAAAATGGGGGTTATGCCACAAATTAAAAAATAAAAATATCTGGAGTAATGCACACAATTATTTTAACTATATCAGTGCAAAAATGATCCTCTTCAATGTAATAGTCACACTTTTTTTGCTCCTTTACTCACCTCCCTGCAGTTCTGGATTTCTTCACTTTCTGTGGGAGGGCAGCAGCTCATCACATAAGACAATCAATCACCTGCATCTACCAGGACTGCATTGTAGTCTGCTGTCTGCTAAACCCCTCTTCACACACAGCCCCAGCGATTCCACTAATAAAGAACACCACTGTATGTAATGCCCCCTCAATTTCCTTTATTATCTATAGAGAGATCTAGCTATATATTTCTATAAATAAAGAATACATGAATGATTGAATGAATGAAAAGCATCTGGGCCACTTCATCGGCTTCATAGTGAGATGACAATATTGGCATTAAGAGGAGGAAGAGAGTAGGAAGGCTACTAAGCATGTTGGTTCCACCACTCAATGTACAGGACACAAATTTTGGAGTCAGCTCCTGAGGAGCCAGTACAGAGGATAGTAGTGGTAGGGGCCCTGATGAGGTGTTGAAGAATCAGGCCAGAAGTAAACATATAAAAAGTTTCTCTTTACTTACTGCAAAATGAAACTTGTGGCACATCCAGCAGCATTAAGTACAAAGTTTCTAACACCAGATGAGGAGGCATGGGGACCTGGTAGTGTGGCAATTTGATGGAACTTGTTGGCACTTGTGGATATAGGTTAGATATAGATACAGGCTAGTATTTAGTCTGGCCTAGTGATTGTTCTAGGTAATGGGTGTCTGAGCTGTAGTCCCTCACCTGCAGCAGCAATAAATACACTGCTGCAGGTGAGGAAAATACATAATAATATTAAACAATTGCAGATACCCCCAGGTCTGGGGTACTGCACATGTATCAACAGAATTCAGTGAAGTCCACAGTAGTCAATATACATGCATTACCTTCAGTGGTTTGTATTTTTCCAGCCTTTATCTTGTAATGGTCTCTAAACCTTCTGTTACGATCAATACTTTTCTCCCTGAGAGGTTTGCACTTATTTCAGTTACTTTTCTGTCACAACCAGACAGCTGAGAAGCTCTGACAGAAGCCTTTCAGAACCTCCTCCTTGAGTTTCTTTGTTGTGATGTTCAGTTCCTCATCTCGTTAGCCTCTCTCAGCTGTCATGTGGTTGGACTGATTGCATCCCTTTAAATTCCGCCCCATAATACATTACTGGGCGGCTTATACTACTTCCTGGAGTGTGTGTGCATGCTGATCTTGTTTTCCAGTCTGCTACAAAGTTAAGTGCTGAACATTTATCTGTTATTTTCTGTTTGCTGGATCCCAGGTGACCCTGACTCCCTCCGTGTCTGGTGTAGGGAGCCGGTGGTCGTGTCCCCTCACTATTGTAGGGTGTTCAGGGGTTATATAGTCGAGGTACGTGGATATGCAACCATCCACCTCTGGGATCGTTGCATAGGCTGAGCAGCCAGGGAAAGTCTCAGGTCTTGTGCAGGGGTCTCCCTTATGGTTCCTTAGCTTTGGATCCAGTGAGTCATATATGCATGTTGCTTTGTCTTGTTTCCTGTACACCGTCCGTGACATTATAAGCCGCCAAAACCGTCTCAAGCATGGATCCGGTTTCACTTTTGGCTGAACGCTTCCAGGGTCTTTCATTGGAGGTAGCTGATCTCCGTAAGACTTTTTCTCAGCTTCAAGTGACCGGTTCAGCTTGCGTTCATGGAGTTTGTTCTGAGCCTAAGATCTCGCTCCCGGATACGTTCTCCGGGGGTAGTGAGAATTTTGTGTGTTTTAGAGAGGCTTGCAAACTCCATTTTCGCCTTCTTCCCCATTCCTCTGGTGATGAGGAACGGAGGGTGGGGATCATTATATCGCTGCTCAGGGGTAACGCTCAGTCTTGGGCCTTTTCGCTGCCGGAGGGGGCACGGCCTCTCCGTTCAGTGGATGAATTCTTTTTAGCCCTGGGTCAGATATATGATGATCCAGATCGTATTGCTCTGGCTGAGTCTAGACTACGTCTATTATGCCAGGGTAAACAATCCGCAGAAATATACTGCTCAGAATTTCGGAGATGGGCAGCTGATACTGGTTGGAATGATGCTGCACTCCGAAGTCAATTTTGCCATGGTCTTTCAGAGGGATTGAAAGATGCATTTGCCTTTCATGAGAGGCCTATTTCTTTGGACTCTGCTATGTCTCAGGCCGTTCGTATTGACAGGCGTCTTAGAGAGAGAGGAGAGATGTCCCCTTCCTGTCATACTCAGTCCCAGGACAGTGCAGCGGTCTCATTCTGTGCGCAGGGGTCTCGGTCGCTGTCAGCCCCTGCTGAGCAGGAGCCCATGCAGCTGGGGTTGATTGCTTCTGACAATAGAAGATTCAGCTCGCATGGGAGGGTTTGTTTTTGTTGTGGAGGTATAAATCATTTGGCAAATGTTTGTCCTTCTAGGAGATTCAGGCAGTTTTCTGGGAGTAATAAAGAAACAAACAGGAAAAAATCTTTTAAAAATGTTCCGTCTGTTACTATTGGCAGGGTTGAGGCGGAGATTGAAGGTTTTCCGTTTGCTTGTAGTTCCCGTTTTGTCCTGCCGGCTAGGGTGGCGCTAGAGAGCAAGAACATTTTTTGTGAGATTTTTGTGGATAGTGGAGCAGCTGTCAATCTCATTGATAATCAATTTGCAATAACTCATGGTTTCCAGGTGCGCACTTTGGGAAAGGATATTCTTGTTTTTGCTATTGATTCCGCTCCACTTTCTCAGAAATCATTAAAGGGCATAGTTCACAATATCCGTTTAATTGTGAGTGATGCTCATGTTGAGGATGTGTCATGTTTCGTCCTTAGCGGTTTGCCTACTCCTCTAGTGTTGGGGCTACCCTGGCTCACTAAACATAACCCCACCATTGATTGGCAAGCGAGGCAAATAAATGGTTGGAGTGACTTTTGCAGAGAGAATTGCCTCACGACATCTGTTTCTGAGGTTGCTACTAAGACTGTACCATCTTTTCTCTCAGAATTTTCGGATGTCTTCTCTGAGAGTGGAGTTCAGGATTTGCCCCCGCACAGGGAGTACGATTGCCCTATTATTCTCATCCCAGGCGCCAAACTGCCTAAATCTCGTTTATACAATCTTTCCCAACCTGAGAGGATCGCTATGCGTGCTTATATCTCTGAGAGTCTGAGAAAAGGACACATACGACCCTCGAAGTCACCTGTTGCCGCTGGTTTTTTCTTTGTTAAGAAAAAAGATGGTTCTTTAAGACCTTGTCTGGATTTCAGGGAGCTGAACAGTATCACTATTCGTGACCCTTATCCGCTTCCTCTGATCTCGGACCTGTTTAACCAGGTTGTTGGGGCTAAACTCTTTTCCAAATTAGATCTAAGAGGGGCATACAACCTGGTCAGGGTCAGAGAAGGAGACGAATGGAAGACGGCCTTCAATACCCCTGAGGGCCATTTTGAGAATTTGGTTATGCCTTTTGGTTTGATGAATGCCCCAGCCGTTTTTCAGCATTTCGTGAACAGCATTTTTTATCATTTGATGGGAAAATTTGTATTAGTGTATTTGGATGACATTTTGATTTTTTCTCCTGATTTCAAAACTCATAAGGAACATTTACGTCAGGTCTTGCTCATCCTGCGGGAGAATAAATTATATGCGAAACTGGAAAAATGTGTGTTTGCGGTTCCAGAAATTCAATTTCTGGGGTTTCTTCCCTCCGCTTCTGGTTTTCCCATGGACCCCGAGAAGGTCCGCGCTGTGCTTGAGTGGGAGCTTCCTGAGAATCAGAAGGCGCTGATGCATTTTTTGGGCTTTGCCAATTATTACAGGAAGTTTATTTTGAATTATTCCTCTATTGTTAAACCACTCACTGATATGACCAGAAAGGGGGTAGATTTTTCTTCTTGGTCAGTAGAGGCGCGTAAGGCTTTTTCTAATATCAAGGAGAGTTTTGCTTCCGCTCCCATCTTGGTGCAACCTGATATTTCTTTACCCTTCATAGTTGAGGTTGATGCTTCTGAGGTGGGTGTGGGGGCGGTCTTGTCTCAGGGTTCCTCTCCAGCCAAATGGCGACCGTGTGCCTTTTTCTCGAAAAAACTCTCCTCCGCAGAGAGAAATTACGATGTGGGAGATAGGGAATTGTTGGCCATCAAGTTGGCTTTTGAGGAATGGCGCCATTGGCTAGAGCGAGCCAGACATCCTATTACCGTATTTACTGACCATAAAAATCTGGCCTACTTGGAGTCAGCCAAGCGTCTAAACCCGAGACAGGCCAGATGGTCTTTGTTCTTTTCTAGGTTTAATTTTGTTGTCACGTTCCGCCCTGGAGTTAAGAATGTGAAGGCAGATGCCCTGTCACGTTGTTTTCCGGGAGGCGGGAATTTTTAAGACCCGGGTCCCATTTTGGTTGAAGGTGTGGTGGTCTCTGCTCTTTTTTCTGAATTGGAGGCAGAGGTGCAGGCAGCCCAGTCAGAGGCTCCTGATCTTTGTCCTCCTGGGAGGTTGTTTGTGCCTCTCGCTTTAAGACACAAGATTTTTAAGGAACACCACGATACGGTCCTTGCTGGGCACCCGGGGGCAAGAGCCACACTGGATCTCATCGCTCGGAGATTCTTGTGGCCTGCGCTTCGTAAGTCGGTTGAGGGTTTTGTGGCAGCCTGCGAGACTTGCGCTCGTGCCAAAGTCCCTCATTCACGGCCATCAGGTCCTCTCCTTCCCTTACCCATTCCTTCCCGTCCTTGGACACATCTGTCCATGGACTTCATAACGGACCTGCCTCGTTCCTCAGGGAAGACTGTGATTCTGGTGGTGGTGGACCGTTTTAGCAAAATGGTGCATTTCATCTCTTTTCCTGGTTTGCCCAATGCTAAGATTGATCACATTGTCAAATTGCACGGTATTCCTTCAGACATAATCTCTGATAGGGGCACACAGTTTGTTTCCAGATTCTGGAAGGCTTTCTGTTCTCGCTTGGGGGTTTGGTTGTCATTCTCTTCTGCTTTCCACCCGCAGTCGAATGGCCAGACAGAGCGTGTCAATCAGAATCTGGAGACATATCTGCGCTGTTTTGTGGCAGAGAATCAAGAGGATTGGTGTTCTTTTTTGTCCCTTGCTGAGTTTGCTTTAAATAACCGTCGTCAGGAGTCCTCTGATAAGTCACCATTTTTTGGTGCATATGGGTTTCATCCGCAGTTTGGGACTTTCTCGGGAGAGGGGTCTTCTGGTTTACCTGATGAGGACAGATTCTCCTCGTCTTTGTCATCTATTTGGCAAAAGATTCAGGATAATCTAAAGAGCATGAGTGAGAGATATAAGCGTGTGGCAGATAAGAGACGTGTGCTTGGTCCGGACCTGAATGTTGGTGATCTGGTGTGGTTGTCTACCAAGAATATCAAATTGAAGGTTCCCTCCTGGAAGTTGTGTCCTAGGTTTATTGGGCCTTACAAAATCCTGTCTGTCATCAATCCTGTTGCCTACCGTCTTGATCTTCCTCAGACTTGGAAGATCCATAATGTTTTTCATAAGTCCTTATTGAAACCTTATGTTCAACCCATTGTACCCTCGCCTTTGCCTCCTCCTCCGATTATGGTTGATGGGAATCTTGAATTTCAGGTCTCTAGGATTGTGGATTCTCGGCTTGTCCGCGGTTCTCTCCAGTACCTTGTTCATTGGGAGGGTTATGGTTCTGAGGAGAGGATGTGGGTCCCAGTGACGGACATTAAGGCCTCTCGTCTCATCAGGGCTTTCCATAGGTCCCATCCTGAGAAGGTGGGCTCTGAGTGTCCGGAGTCCACTCGTAGAGGGAGGGGTACTGTCACAACCAGACAGTTTCTTTGTTGTGATGTTCAGTTCCTCATCTCGTTAGCCTCTCTCAGCTGTCATGTGGTTGGACTGATTGCATCCCTTTAAATTCCGCCCCATAATGCATTACTGGGCGGCTTATACTACTTCCTGGAGTGTGTGTGCATGCTGATCTTGTTTTCCAGTCTGCTACAAAGTTAAGTGCTGAACATTTATCTGTTATTTTCTGTTTGCTGGATCCCAGGTGACCCTGACTCCCTCCGTGTCTGGTGTAGGGAGCCGGTGGTCGTGTCCCCTCACTATTGTAGGGTGTTCAGGGGTTATATAGTCGAGGTACGTGGATATGCAACCATCCACCTCTGGGATCGTTGCATAGGCTGAGCAGCCAGGGAAAGTCTCAGGTCTTGTGCAGGGGTCTCCCTTATGGTTCCTTAGCTTTGGATCCAGTGAGTCATATATGCATGTTGATTTGTCTTGTTTCCTGTACACCGTCCGTGACATTTTCTGGCTGATCTTGGCTCACAGGGCTGGTGTATCCCTGTGTGTTGCTTCTCTACTCTCTATTGTTCTGACTTTCCCCCCATGCTCCTACTGCACACTTTCCAGCAGTTTCAAACAAGAATGACCACTGTCTCTAAGGCTGACTAGTTAACCTTCTCTTTTATATCTACAGCTTGTGGGATACAAAGTGCAAAAAGTACAATTTAACCTTTATAGCAGTGAACCACTAGGTCCCAGCGCAATGACTAGCTGATCAGCCATCTCCTGTGTGCTGAGAGGGACCAGTGATGCAAATATAATTCCTTTTGTTTTGATATGTCCTTCTACCCATTTTTTAACACTGGCCAGAATACCCCTCTAAATTTTAAGGAGTGTTGCAATTAACTGGAGGTGCCCTACACTAATGTTTGCCCGTCCACCTACGAGCAATAGTTCTCTTGTACTTAAAATTTTTAATTGGCAGGTATGAGCAGCAATAGAGCAGCCTGGTAACCAGTGTCTAATATAAAGTCCATTGAAGGGACTTCAAGGGTCATAAAATATCAGACAGAAAACAAAGTACTTCATCTCCATTTAAAACAATATAAAGTGGGGCCAGACTGGGGGCAGAAGCCCTAAGGGAAGGCCAGCATGACGCTGGTTTCGCAAGCAAAGGGAGATAAGTATAGGGTTAACTGATAGAGAGATAGTTGCTAGGGTAACTGGGGAGTGGTTTCGGGGGTTATATATAGGGGGAACCAAGGTTAGGAGGTGCCATTTTAGGCTGGAGAGGGAGAGTTAGTATTACATGCTGGGGGCAATGAATTGGGGGGCTTGGTAATTCCGGGAGTTGATTGTGGGCTTTATTTTCCCACGGTTTGGTCAGATATTGTGCCGAGGCGGTCGTGGAAGGATGTGAGGTCGGTCGAGCAAATAATAAAGCTCGGATCAAAGTAAATCGGGCGGTGAGTAGATTTGTGTCAAGGAACAGGGCGGTTGCGGTGCAGCATTTGGAATTGGAGGCGGGAGTGGGCGAATTTTGGAGGGTATTGATTTGTGGTCCCTGGGGATTCAAGGAGGAATTGAAACTGCACTGAGAATCTGGAGGGACGCTCAAACTTAAGGGGTCAAGTTGCGTGTTGTTGGTGTGGGGAGGTCCTCAAAGTTGGTGATTATGGTGGTACTTGAGAATGGGAGGGCCCCATGGGTGGGGCTGGACTCTCATGGTTGAACTGGAGTTGAGGAATTAGGCATCCATCAGTTGGTGCCTCCGAGATGGCGTCCATCGGCTGGGGGCAAGATGGAGTTGCCACTTGATTTGGGTACAGTGCTGTTTTCGGGGCTTCTAGGACCTCCCTCGTCATTTACTTAGGTTTTCTGCGGGTTAAAGTTTAATGTTATTTATGTTGGATATTTATTGGTTATTTATGTGTTATTTAATAAAACTGCTGCTGTGGTCGATTAAATCCGAACTGTTGTCCGGCTGTTAATTATTGGTGGGAATTTAATAAGGCGGGTTGGTGCGACCTGAGTGGGCTAGCCAATACCATAGTCATGTATATTAGACCCCTTGCAGACGAGCGTGAGCAGATTAGGTCCGGATGCGTTCAGTAAAAATTGTGTGATTTCGCAAACAAGTTCATTCAGTTTTGTTTGCGATCGCGTTCAATTGTTCAGTTTTTATTGCGCGGGTGCAATGCGTCTTGATGCGTTTTTCACACGCGTGATAAAAAACTGAAGGTTTACAAACATCTCTTAGCAATCATCTGTGAAAAACGCATCGCATCTACACTTGCTTGCGGATGTGATTTTCATGCAGCCACATTCACTTCTATGGGGCCAGCGTTGCGTGAAAAATGCAGAATATAGAACATGCTGCAATTTTCATTCAACACACAAATGATGCTTAAAAACCAACGCTCATGTACACAGCCCCTTTGAAATGAATGGGTCTGGATTCGGTGCGGGTGCAAAGCGGTCGCATCACGCATTGCACCCGTGCGGAATACTTGCTCGTGTGAAAGGGGCCTAACGGTATTATAAAAAGTTTATTCAGTTCTCATAATAAATAAACTTATTCTCCAGTTATCATATAACTAGCAAAATATTATATTAAAGTACTGGAAGCACTGGGCCTGTAATATTATATGATAACTTTGTACTTTCTTAAAGGGGTTGTCCCACAAACAATATTCTACAGTTTGCAAACCAGCACCTGGATCTGATTACTTTTGTAATTGCATGTAATTAAGAAGCTAGCATAGCCACTGAGTTATTCAATAAAATGTATCTGTATGGCGTCACCTGCGGTTTGTTTTTATCTTATTTCTTTGTCCGGTTCACTGAGATGACTGCACATGCTCAGTCTCATTCTTAAACTGCTTCCTTAGCTGTGATAGGGAGAGAGCTGCAACAGTTACGACATTCCCCTCGAGCTATCAGCTTGATCTAAATCTAGCAGAGCAATGAATGGGGAGATCTCTGGATCTGTGTGTGGTTCTAACTTTGTTATAAAGAGGTTGTCATGTACTAACTGCTTAAAGGGGTATTATCATCACGCAGTTTAATACCTGCTCCCGGCGCGCTGTCCACTTCCTGGTTTCGGCACTCGGCGTCTGGGGTGTGCTCCTGCACAGTCTGACACTAGTAGTCCTGATTGCACTGTAATACTTCATATCCTCTGTGGTGGCGCTGTAGGAGTATTAAACACCTGTTGTCAAGTAGTTCCACAGGGTACAGATGACTGATGGGATCCCAGCTGAGGGGTTCTCTAGCTTACGTTAGGGGTTATACCGAGATTGACAGGGTAGGTGATAAGTGCCTGACTGATGGGTGACCCACCCCACTGGGACCCCAGTGATCATAAGAACAATGGTTCTGTCTCCCCACTTTGAATTTACACTGCTGCTTACATGGGACATTTAAAGTCTATGGGACTGCCCAAGATAGAGAAGTGCCGTACTCTGCTATCTTTGGTAGACCTATAGACATTGTTAGGAGCAGCATTAGGCATGCTTGACTGCTGCTCCATTCAAATGGGGTAGATACCCTGTTGTCATGACTGGTGGGGGTCCTAGTAGTCAGACCCCCACTGATCAGATACTCGTCACCTATCATGTGGGTAAGAGAAAAGTGTGAAGTTTGATACAACCCCGGATGGTCAAAAACAAGTAATAATTAGGGAATTAGTAGAGTTGCTTTATGTGATTGTCTTTAAAGTTGGACACCTCTTTGTTTGCTTTCTGGTCTCCCCTATAGAGACATGTAGAATAGTGGTAACCCCTACTATTGTATAAAGGGCCTATACGCTCCTTTAGCACAGTGGAAGCAGCACATGATGAGTGACATTGGACTGATCTCAGCACATGATATTTCTGTATGCAGCAGGAACAGGCTGAACATTGGCGCTATGTATCACATTATTGTAAAATAGAACAGGAAATGTTGTTACTGTAGAGACGATCAATTAGCTGCTGTTTTTCTTAATTGATCGCACTGCTGTTGCCGCTACCACAACGTTATCAATAGACAGTATCACCTTCCTGAACATATCCCGACCAAACAGAATAAAAGTGGCATCACAAAATGTGGTCAGTAGTGATGCCTAGTACTAATCAGGTATTAAAGGAGACAAAGAGTACCAGCAGTCCTAATAAATGTACACTATAAGAGCTCATGCACGCGGCTGTTGTCATTTTTGCAAATTGCAGATCCGCAAAACGCTTATACCAGCCATGTGCGCTCTGTGTTTTGCAGAAAGGAATGTCCTGCCCTCTATAGAACTCCATGTACGTAAAACGGACAAAAATAGGTCATATTCTATATTTTGCGTGTGTGAGCCCTAAAGCCACAAGTATGTGGACGCCTGATGATTTACATGAGTAACGCTCTTCATGCATCTGCCAAACCTACATTAGTCCTTCAGACTGCCAGATGAAATGTGATTCATCATTCTAGAGAACGCTTTTCTACTACTCCTGACAATACTTAACATTGGATATGGTTTTGACCCAAGTCCCTCTGTACGCCACAAATGTCCCTCTTTTTGATCTGAGGTATAGATTTTCATTATTACATTTACGATATTGATCCAAAAAGTGTTTGTCTGATTCCTACCTGTATATTAGACCCAACCTTGTATATTATTTTATTATTTGATGCAATTAGAATTTAAAAAATTTCTATATTCAGATAATTTTCGATAATTTCATAAAAGAAAACATGGATCTTTCACGCAATAAAACATAAGTGTCCCTATTTGAACGTCCAAAAAGTGAGGTATGCAGTTGCTCCACTGTTGAAGTGCATTTCATGAGGCTCCAGAAGTTTTAGTTCTACAGGAAGTTTGGAATTTGATGGCTCCCTCTGTGGTACAGCTGTACTAAGACTATGGCTTAGTATAAAGTCTGTCAGTTCAAAATATACCAAAAGTATTAAAAGGCACAGGCTGCCTAATAAATCTGGCACAATTTCTGACAGTATATTCACCATAAATCTAAACCTTCACAAGCTATGAGCTGGAGCACATTTACAACAGTTTCTAGTTTGAATGATAGAAAATGCCAAGCCCCATCTGCAGTGACTGGGCTTTGGGTAGCCCCATTGTTACTCTGGGTCCCCCAGACATCGTCCACTGCAAGTTGGCGTCACGAACAGGATAACGGTCTAGCGTCAGCAGAGCAAGTCATCATGGATCCAGCCCCAGTGGATCAAGACAGCCAGTGGCATCTACATGAATGCCCCGACTGGATTCTGAGGTGAACCTGCCCTATGAAGCATCTGTACCTGTAAGTGTTACACGTGTGGGGTCTGCCACAAGCAAGTGACTGTGCTAATAAGACTGTTTCCTGCATTACTACTGTATTCTGAATTACTACTGTATCCTGCATTACTAGCCAGAGACTTGCTAGTGAAGAATTGTTGTTATAAAGGAAAGTCTTCTTAGGAATATGTAGAACATTCATCTATGATGCTGTCCACTGTTGCTGATGATGCTGAAAGATCTATGTATCCTTTGAAAAAACATTGTTTTGCTGCAAACTATGTAAAAGGTTATGTACTGGTCACATTCAGTTAGGAAGTCTGTTGTATTGCCAACTCTGATAAAAGGCAAACATGTTATAGTCAGCCCTATAGAGGGTGAAGTACAAAAGGTTCACAATGATACTTGAAATAATGACCACATTGAGAAGGGGCTTTCTCATGTACACTGTGTATTTTGTGCGTGATGACTATGTTGGTGGTACTGTTTGCCAGTCAAGTAATTGGTTTCGTCCAGATACCAATGTTATTTTGAGTCTTTTTACTGCAGGTGCAGTTGCCGGCCTGAGAGCAAATGAAAAAGTAGGGGAGCGCCTAGCCCTACATTTCCTAGATCTTCGACCTGACCACAGTACCTGCTATCCTTTTATGCCCCAGCGGTAACCAGTGATAACCTTGCTAATGATTGAGAAATTCAAGCTTGATGACCACAGCCTTGATCAGCCACATGCATCTTGTCCATGTGCATCCGGCATGTTCCATAGAACCAGCTACTGGGATGCATAATCAGTTGCCAGACGGATTACAGCATGAACAGCCCACCAATCAGAAGTGGAACAAAACGAGCATTGTTGTTGACTACTGAGCCCATGCTGAATCCAGTTGGTAACATTTCAATGCCTGCACCCTAGGGGAAGATTGAAGGCCCCCATAGAGCTGGACTATCTCATATACATAGTTGGTGCCTGTTGCACAAATCTTCTTTTTTATGTAGTCCTGACTGTGCTGGGGATGCCACAGTTGAAGTAGGGGAGAGTATAGTGCCCTGGAGCAGGGGTACTTTTGGAGCAGCGGGACGTTTGGACATTTGTGCACATTTGCCTATTTCCCCTTTACAAAGTTATAAACTTCTTACTTTATTTCACTTGTAAAGGTTAACTTGCACTGTTTAATACTGTGTAACTGTATTACGCCCCTGTTCGCCACTTATCGCTGCGGTCCCAGGTGCCCCGCTCAGCTGTGACCTGTGGCCGGTGCTTCCATTTCACTGCTACGGTCCTGGGCCCGATTTCTGTAGGTGGATTCTTTTGAGGATTCCGCTCCACAGCTTCCACTCAGCCCTGGACACAGAATGATATCGGCTGGTTTCGTGTTACACTGCCGTAAGGGCGGAGCGCATCACTCCCTGGGCTATGTTAGGTCAGGTGACCTCGCTGACCAACTCTGACTCTCCTCCAGGTATTTAAGTGGATCAGTCCCCTTCTCAAAGGCCTCAGTGTCAAGGTCCTTGAGTTTGCTGGTTCCTGATACTCTTGTGTGCTACTGGTCTATACTTTGTTCCTGGACTCTGCTTATTGTCTGATCCCTGCCTGCTTGCTTTGTCTCTCCTGTTGCTGACCCGGATTGCCTGACCTGTACTGGCCTGACCTATTGCCGGCCCTGACCTATTGCTTGCCCTGACCTATTGCCTGTCTGACCACATATCTGCCATATCCTTCGATCCTGCACCGTTGAGCCTGGTAACGTCTCTGCCTACCTGACTACGCACATACTTCTGGAACCTACTCAGGTACCTCCTGGTCCACTTGGACCAGCTGCCACTAACTCAGGGATTGCCCTGGAGTAAAACCTGGCAACTACCCTAATGGCTCAAGTCTATCCTCACCGAGGCTCTAGTGAAAACCAGGTAGTTGCTTAGACACGTCCCTCCAGAGTATAGCCAGTCAGTGGCACAGTGGGTTCACACCCGCTGATATGTGACATTCTGTTCATTATCACTGTGTTTGCAGAGCTCTGTGGAGAGGGTTAATCAACTCTGAGAGACTGCTGGGACTTTGAATAAGAGGCTGGTAATTTTCCACAGCAAGCATGAAGTTTAAAGAAGAATATGTTTTGGAGGGAAAAAGCCAGACGTTGTTTACCACCAAAATCAGACACACTGACCTTGTGACTGTCTGGTTTAGCTCTGTTGCTATGTCTGGAAACTTGTTTTTGTCTAGAAAAACGCCTGTGCCATTGCCATTCAGTATCATTGAAGCTGTGAAACGGAAAGTGTTACAATGTATCTTTTTGTGCTGAGCTTCTCCACTTCACCCCTCCCACTAGAAGGTTCTAGTCTAGCTAAAACTGTGTATAAGGAGAGCATTCAGAGCCCCTAGTGTTCTGCAGTTAGGGACCTGTGCTTAGAGTAGGAAACTCATGCCAGCCTGCATGAGTGACCAGAAGAAGATGCTGTGATGGGGACGCTGAGCCACAGAGCATGCCCTGTGACCAAAGAGCCACCCAGACTACTAAACTACAGATCGTGGGCCCTTGACCAGGAAGCCAGGCCTTTCCTTAGCATCAAATCCTTCTTATGCCAGGGAGAAGAAGCCAGCCCAATGCTTCACCTGTATTGTTTTGCATCTGAATTCCTCCAGTAAAGAAGCACCCTGGTTAACTGCAGACCTTGACTCTCTGGAGTTATTTCCCATTGGGGTGCACCATGCCTTACCATCCCTTCCAGAGAGCAGCAAAATGTGGTGACAACTCGACGGTGTCTGGAGGACCCAGCATAGTGTTGGGGCCACCCCAAACCCGGCCACTGCACATCCAGCTAAGCTCCACGCCTTTTCCATCCAATTTGGAAAAGTGGCCAGAGATTCGAGAATAGAAAAGTCGCAAATATGTAGCAGTAGCAGTCACATTTATCAAATGGTTTATTCCTCCACGAATCAAATATTAAAGGGGTTTTCTAGGATTTTCCTGAATATAGGTCATAAGATAAAAAATCCTGTAAAACCCCTTTACTATCTGATAGGTGGCGGTCTGACTCTCAAGACCCCCGACAATCAGCTGTGTGAGAAGGCAGCAGCTCACGCCGTAGCACCGCAGCCTTCTCGCAGCTTAGCCTGATGTCACAGTCATCAGTCACATGGCCAAGGCGCATCAGTTAAAAAATCCTGGAAAACCCATTTAATGACCTAGTCGAAGAATAGGCTATACATTTTAAAAGGCTTGATAATATCTTTACTATGCCTCAGTGCTAAATCTGTAAGAGTCCCCCAAATACATGGTATAATAGTGTATAGTATAATGTATAATAGTAATTGGCTCACATGGACCAGTGAGTTTTAGCTCATATGGCGCAGTGGGGTCTTTGGGGCCAACTTTTTCTCCACATTAAGAGTGCGACCATACCTTCTGCACTTTCATCTCTGATTGTTACTAATAGTGCTGCATAATATCTTGCATACATTTTAACAGATTTTCTCTGTACGGTGCCATTTTTTAAATTACAGATTTCAGCCTGTTCAAATTCACAAACTAAAAACTGAAAAAAAAAAATGTATTTTTAGCATTGGCCGAGTAGGGCGGTTATCAGGAATGAACGTATGAGCTAATGCTCGTTCTTGATAAATGGTCATGTACATGTGCCGCTGATCAACCGACAGAACAAACGCTTGTTTGTCGGGTGATTGCGTCTTTCATGAGGCACATAAAAAGGGCCCTTACCTTTAATGTTTTTGTAATCTTGCCAAATGCACAATTATTTTTACTGTGTGCTTCAACTATTCACTCAGGGGTTAAGAAGAACAAAGACTAAAATGGCGTTTTACTGTATTTTCTGTGAGCTTTTATGGCAGACGTTTGCTCAGGTCCATGGGACAGTATCACTCACACTGCATGATGTTAATACATTCAGCAGGTTTCACAGAACTGAAAAGATAAACCTATTCCCCGTGTCCGTATTAGAATTCTGTAGGGGTGAAGGGGGGAAGGGGCATGGAGTCCTGATTGGCAGCTTGCGCAGCCGCGCTTTACTGCTGTGCTAAGCCATTTCTAAAATAGTGGCTTACCTGTAACAGTTTAACCCTTACCCATACAACAGTGCCAATGCAATTGCTCCCTGTGGCGCATCTATAGCACAGCTTTTTGTAGCCGTTTCAGAAGCTCGCCTGTGGGGACACTAATCATTGCAGCACTGTATCACTTTATCACTGATGCTTCTTTAGAAGAGACATCAGGACTGACAAGAATTCAGAACGGATAAGGATTACTGAGAGAAGAGAATGAAAGACAGAAAGGGAAAATACGTCTTATTGTTATAAACTCCGGACTGGGACCTTCTGTAGGAAGAAAGAAGACCCGAGAACCCGCCAAATACAATGACGACTGGAATATGACTGTGTACAGTATATACAAAATATTTCATAAATGTGTCATCCTTTCTAACTTATCCAATCATGAGACATAGTCATAAAGAATATCCTGTTCTGGTATTTCTTTTGGGGCATGCAAGACCTACACTGGGAATGCCCTGAACCCACCTGAGATTATCTACTTATGAGTCAGGCTAACATAAGCCTCATCCAATTTTTGGTACATGACAGCTTGACTGTTTATGAAAATTACAGACACTTGCTGCAAATTTAGGACTGTTGGCAACTAGTGATTTCTTGACATTTGATTCGGATTTACTTAGGCTGAATCGGTCAGGGGATTTAATTCGGGTAAGAATAAAGTTGACCACAGATGAAAGTGGTCCAATTGACCTGAGAAGTTGTGAATGATCTTTTGTGGTCTCCTAGGATTATATGTAATTTTAAGTTCTTTAACGCCAAGCCAGCTTCAGTAATCTTAAAGTGACAGCAACATATATGGCTATGGGTAAATACACGGCTGCTGATGGAAACAAACAGCCTCTTTAAGAACAAACTGCACTATAGCTTTTTTCAGTTTAAAAAAAAAGGTTAAAAAAAATTCTGTTTTTGGTGGCAAATGCCTGCTGGGGTCTTGCAATCCTCCTCCATCATCTCATCATCTTTATTGTCTTCTGATCTATGTCTGACGTTGTTTGAGAAATTAGCTTGAATCAAATGGTCAAATATTTGGATTTGGAATTGACCTGAATTTTTGGAAAATTTGAATTTGATTATTTTAGAATTGATTTGCTCATATCTGTTGGCAACTATGTTCTTGCATTCTATCCATAAACCCGGAGGATTAGTTGGAACAGTGGTTTGCCGGGATAAGAGAACCTATTAATATGTGCAGAACATTGAATTATGGGATAGGACTTAACAAAATGAATAATAACGGTCATATGAACCACTTGAAGTCTAATTCTACATCTAAACTAGCAATTATGAAGTGAACAGAGGTTGGAGCTGAACATTAAGAAGTCTTCCCGTAACAATCAGATTGTGATGCTTGTAAATAGCTCAGGATCTTACCTATTACGCAGCCAGAAAACTTTGATAATTCGCCCCATGTTGTGTGTTAATTACATATCTACAGGAGCTCTGCATCATTGCTTTGGTAATGATACAGCAACCATGGGGCGTGCTGCTCAGACCTTCTGGGCTATTGGTAAGGGATTTCTTTAATCAACAGGTAATTAACAAATTAGGTTTTATTTCACTGTGGAAATTGCTGAGGTTGTTACTTGCCTTAAAAATATGGCCTGTCAGCAGAAACTGAGGTGACAGGAGATGTAAACCCCTGGCTAGTGGATAAATATGGAGATGATGACATGAGGGATGAAGGCATCACAAATGTAGCATTAAGATGTAAGTTAAAGGGGACTGATCACCAAATAAAGTAAAATGCACCTGGGCTAAAACTAGAACTAATTACTATTTTATGCACTTATGTAGCACTACTATATTCCGCAGCGCTTTACATACATTAGCATCCAACTGTCCCCAATGGGGCTAACAATCTAAGGTCCCTATCAGTATGTCTTTGGAGTGTGGGAGGAAACCAGAGTACCCGGAGGAAACCCACGCAAACTTCATGCAGATGTTGTCCTTGGTGGAATTCGAACCCAGGACCCCAGTGCTGCAAGGTACCAGTGCTAACCACTGAGCCACCATGCTGCCCATAATTAGAAACTTATTATTAAAGGGGTTGTCCCATCTTTCATGGTGGAAATGGGAACAATGCACAGTAAGCACCGGACCGGAAAGGTAGAGCTACCCTGTGGTTCCATTTACTGCTAAAGGAGTTAGCAGAGCACTGGCCGCTTGATCATTTTCGTAACTCAGGCCACCCTAGGCTGGAGAGTACTATGGGTTATTTCCATCTCATCCATGAAAAGCTAAGTGGGGACAACATCTTTAATAAAATCTATTGGATGTTGGGCATCAGAGTGCATGAAACCATGTATCCCACATACAAACAGAAAAGTTGTGGTCTTTCTTGTCATTTGCCTCTCACATAACAAGCAGGAATCTTCAAGCAAACCTACTTTCATGGCTAGTATGTCATGCATGACAAGTAAGACTAGAATGAACATGAGTCATGAGCACAGAGTCATGTCCATGCACTACTAAATACAATACAACTCTAATATTTTGCCACCATAGATTGCCCAAAAATATATAGCACGGTGGCTCAGTGTTGGTGGCTTGCACCGATGGGATCCTGGGTTTCAAATCAGATCAAGGATAACATCTGCAAGGAGTTTGCATGTTCTCCCCTTGTTTGAGTGGGTTTCCTCCCACACTCCAAAGACATACTGATAGGCAATTTAGATTGTGAGCTCCAATGGAGACACCACGTAATGATAATGTCTGTAAAGCAGTGCCGAATATGTCAGCGGTATACAAGTGAGTAAAATAAATACAGCCCTACAGTGAATAAAGAATCTCTACGCAATGCTCATATAATTGTCACGGAAGGTGTACAGAAAACTAGAAGACACAAAATGAAGATCCGACTGACTGGATCCAAAACTAAGGAACCAAAGGGAGACCCCTGCAACAGACCTGGCTCTCTCCCTAACTGCTCAGCCTATGCAAAAATCCCAATGGTAGATGATCGCATATCCTCGTTCCTCGACTGTATAACACCTGAACAGCCTATAATAGTGAGGGGACACGACCACCGGCTCCCTACAATTGATACGGAGGGAGTCAGGGTCACATGGGATCCAGTAAACAGGAAAACACAAATGAATGAACAAAACTTATCTGTAGAAGACTCAGTAGTAGCATGCACACACTCCAGGAAGTTGTATAAACCGCAAAGTGATGCAGTATGGGAAGGGATTTAAAGGGATGCAATCAGTGCAACTACATGACAGCTGAGAGAGGCTAACGAGATGAGAAAACGAAAGCAAAACAAAAGGAACCTTGAGGAGGAGGTTCTGAAGAACGTCTGTCAGAGCTTCTCAGATGTCTGGTGGTGACAATAATATAAGACAATAAGGTTGTCTTCACATTCAGTATTTGCCGAAAGCATTTCCACTGTACATGATAAACATATCCATAGTGTTACATAAGCCAGATGGAGGCAAGAAGAGTGTACATGCAGAAACTTTACCCAATTTTCTACCCCTTCAGCACTGTAAAATTTCAGGGCTAATCGAGGTGGAAGGAATTGGAGAAATGGTCGCAAAAAGAAGCAAGTGGCGTAGGGGAGATAACACTGGAAGTTGAACATGTCTAGGAGATACCTTTAGGCAGCAATGTAATTAATTTGACTGATGTTAATCTTAATTAGGACTGCTTATCATTACTATCTAAAGGGTTAAGTTACGAATTAGTGGAGGAATTTGACCCAGTGGAGTTTGAGATAGATTTATTTAAATCTATTCGCAAACTGAATCTATATAGGTTTTTTGGTGGTACGAAAGGTGGAGAGAGAGAAAAAAGAGGGAGATGTACCGGGTTTGATTAGTTCCCTGGGGTTCAGTTTGAGCACTGAAATTTGTGATATAGACAAACAAGTTTCCTAGAATTACAAGGGGAATGTGGTCTGAATTTGGATAAGAACTGTCACGACAGAGGTTAGGGATAAGTGCAGCCCTAAACTCCACCCCACCTCTGTCCCTGCCTACTTGCACGGCCTGTCCTAACCGACGGCATACAACTTGGCGGCAGTCCCTTGCTTAGATATGTGCAGGGGCCTAAGAAGATAACAGAAGTACTGTAACAGAGTCAGACAAGCCAAAGTCAAAGCCAGGAGGTCACGCAGGTACACAGGGAGCAATCCGATAACGAAGTCAAAACCCAATCCGGAGTCTGAAGCCAAGAGGTCACGTCAATTCCAGGGAGGTCACAAGGTCGAGGTCAAAAACAGAGCCGCATGCGCAGACCATTAAAAAATGTGAAAAATATAAATACCGGATCCGTTTTGCCTGATGACACTGAAAAAACGGATCCGGTATTGCAATGCATTTTTCTGACTGATCAGGCAGGCAGTTCAGGCAACGGAACTGCCTACCGGAATCAAACAACGCAAGTATGAAATACCCTTGTGATGTCTTGACATTTACTGGTTTGTAAATAATACATATGCCAGTGCAAGGTGGAGATTAGACAAATGTTATGGGACCCCCTGGACCACAATGAGAAAAATGACCTTGTTGTGTTTCTATAACTTGTGTTGTTTTTGCATGTTGTATATGTTGTACAATGGTGGTGGTGGCAGGAGGGGCATATATTTGTGTGCACGCTCGCGTCATGATGTGGGAGGCCTGGCAAAGTGCAGGATGTGCAAAATGGCCTTTGCCTAGCTGTGTATGGACCTGCATCCAAGAATGCTTGTTTTAATGCAGAAAATAAAGCGTCAAATGTGGTGTCGCTGTTCTTTATCTCTACTTGTGAAAAATTACATTGGATCTTTTGAGCTGAGCACCGCTGTAGAAGCACGAGCCATAGATGTCCGCTGCAGTGGATGGTGACGCACGTGGCAGTGCCGACCCATGCTTCTTATTAGATGTTATACTGTACAATTTCTATAAATCTGTGTCGTGGCCCAAGACCTTTTTATAAACACTGTCACTGTGTTGTAGAAAGCAAAGGTTAGATTGTCTTGAAATGTCTCCAATTAAAGAAAAAAGATTGCAAGTCCGTTCGTGTCTGGGGACAAGATAGATGTTGACCTCTGTGCTGCTTAATATTAATTCTAATGAAGAGCTGGCTTCGTTCATAGCTTTATTACTGTGTTTTAATACAAGTAAGACTAAAAAAGAAGAGAAAGCAATCCTTAAAGCGATTGTCCAGGATTTTTATATTGGTGGCCTATCCTTAGAATCGGCCATCAATATCTCATTGGTTTGGGTGTGGAGTCCCGGAACTGCACTGAAACTACACAGTCCCGTTTATTATGTAGCGTATAGCGCTGGTTACTGCATTCACTTCAATTGGAGCAGCGCTGTGGTAACCATCTCCGACCACTATACCATGGACAGAGCCAAGTAGTTCTGGCGCCAGAGCTGCTCTGAAACAGCTGATCAGCACAGGTGGGGGTGTTGGACCCACAACCATCAGATGTTGATAGCCTATCCTAAGGATAACATAAAAATCTAAAATATAATTCAATATAAAAATCCTACTACAAGTTGGTTGCATGTGTAGGTTTTTTCAGTTTTTTTTAATTTTATTTCATTTTTTAGAAAAATGCATTGTGGTCAGATGTTAGATGTTGGCCAGTAATTAATTATAAAATGGCCAACAAAACCTGAATATTTTGTGGTGGCATTTTCCTGGTGTTTTAATTTTTTTGTTCCTTGTGTTTTTTTTTTTTTTTATCAAATCACTGCATGCTTTGGGTATCAACTTTATTATAAGAAAAAAGGCTGAAAAGCACAAGTAAAATGTGTGGTTAAAAAACCCATGTAAAAATGCATACATTTCATGCCATTTTTTTCAAGCCCCCCCCCCCCAAAAAACAAGTAGTCTGTCTGCACTCTAATAAAATGATTATAAATTTTTATATATAATTATAAAAATACAGTGAATTATTTCTGGCTGTTTTTAAGGGGCAATTTCTTTTCATCAAAGCCTCTGCCTCTGGTGTATAAAAAGGTGCCATTTGCCCGACATTTTAAATTTGTCATTAATCACCCACCCCTGCTAGCTGTCGCAGGGAACTCATCTGTGGAAATGTTACATAGGACTAATGCTGAAATTGGATTCGTGATTTTTTTTTTTTCATGAGACGTGAGACATTTTCATAAATATGTCTTAAATCTGATGTTGTTCAGTAACCCCTAGCACTATTCAACTGTACATGCCAGCATTGTATTATATGTATGCTGTTATATCCCCCAGTTCTTGCACCCATGATGATATTCTGTTATGATGACATGGGATGCCAGCGACGGAATGGTAAATGTATGTACACTACTGTAGGTGAGATGCCCCGTAAATATTGAGGCCACGGGGGACTGTATATTGGGGACATCATGAGCAGACCATAAAAGTGTATTGATACTCTGGGAGAGTCCTATACCTTGGGTAGGAAGTGACTGATATTGCAAAGATTGCACAGACAAGTGAAATAGTTCTATGATGATATACAGTATATACACTGCATACTGTTTGATGTCATCTATTGTTCAATTGTACTATCACAATTGGATAATATAAGACCTTTTGGATCAACTGACCTACAAACTGGATTCCCAAAAAGTTGGGACAGTAAACAAATTGTGAATAAAAACTGAATGCAATGATGTGGAGATGGCAAATGTCAATATTTTATTTGTAATAGAACGTAGATGACAGATCAAACGTTTAATCCGAGTAAATGTATCATTTTAAAGGAAAAATACATTGATTAAAATTTTTACGGTGTCAACAAATCCCCAAAAAGTTGGGACAAGTAGCAATAAGAGGCTGGAAAAAGTAAATTTGAGCATAACGAAGAGCTGGAAGACCAATTAACACTAATTAGGTCAATTGGCAACATGATTGGGTATAAAAAGAGCTTCTCAGAGTGGCAGTGTCTCTCAGAAGCCAAGATGGGTAGAGGATCACCAATTCCCACAATGTTGCGCAGAAAAATAGTGGAGCAATATCAGAAAGGTGTTACCCAGCGAAAAATTGCAAAGACTTTGCATCTATCATCATTAACTGTGCATAACATCATCCGAAGATTCAGAGAATCTGGAACAATCTCTGTGCGTAAGGGTCAAGGCCGTAAAACCATACTGGATGGCCGTGATCTCCGGGCCCTTAAACGACACTGCACCACAAACAGGAATGCTACTGTAAAGGAAATCACAGAATGGGCTCAGGAATACTTCCAGAAACCATTGTCAGTGAACACAATCCACCGTGCCATCCGCCGTTGCCAGCTGAAACTCTACAGTGCAAAGAAGAAGCCATTTCTAAGCAAGATCCACAAGCTCAGGCGTTTTCACTGGGCCAGGGATCATTTATAATGGAGTGTGGCAAAATGGAAGACTGTTCTGTGGTCAGACGAGTCACGATTCGAAGTTCTTTTTGGAAATCTGGGACGCCATGTCATCCGGACCAAAAAGGACAAGGACAACCCAAGTTGTTATAAACGCTCAGTTCAGAAGCCTGCATCTCTGATGGTATGGGGTTGCATGAGTGCGTGTGGCATGGGCAGCTTGCATGTCTGGAAAGGCACCATCAATGCAGAAAAATATATTCAGGTTCTAGAACAACATATGCTCCCATCCAGACGTCATCTCTTTCAGGGAAGACCTTGCATTTTTCAACAAGATAATGCCAGACCACATTCTGCATCAATCACAACATCATGGCTGCGTAGGAGAAGGATCCGGGTACTGAAATGGCCAGTCTGCAGTCCAGATCTTTCACCTATAGAGAACATTTGACGCATCATAAAGAGGAAGGTGCAACAAAGAAGGCCCAAGACGATTGAACAGTTAGAGGCCTGTATTAGACAAGAATGGGAGAGCATTCCTATTTCTAAACTTGAGAAACTGGTCTCCTCGGTACCCAGACGTCTGTTGAGTGTTGTAAGAAGAAGGGTAGATGCCACACAGTGGTGAAAATGGCCTTGTCCCAACTTTTTGGGGATTTGTTGACACCATGAAATTCTGATTCAACATATTTTTCCCTTAAAATGGTACATTTTCTCAGTTTAAACTTTTGTTCCATGATTTATGTTCTATTCTGAATAAAATATTAGAAGTTGGCACCTCCACATCATTGCATTCAGTATTTATTCACGATTTGTATAGTGTCCTAACTTTTTGGGAATCCGGTTTGTAATTGGTTTAATGTCTTTGTGCTGTAATGAGCTCTTGGAGACACCACCGCTTGGAAGGTCCTTCTATTTGTAGTGACGCTCATGTAAAAGATTATAAATGAGAGTACTATGCATGCCTTATGCTAAGTATGAGTCAGGAAGTGGAAGAGTAAATTGGTAGCTGCTGCTGGAGACAATATTAAAATGCCCCTCAAAGGCTTTGTATGACCTTAGGGGGGCACAGAAAACCCCCCAAAAAATATAAAACTAATTACAGACCAAAAAAAAATTATGATTAAAGACACCACCACTAGACTACTCTTCAGTTTCTTGCCCTGACTGAAAACTATATATTATCTATATCTGGCATGCTCAACCTGCGGCCCTCCAGCTGTTGCAAAACTATAACTCCCATCATTCCCTGACAGCTTACAGCTATCATCCTACAGAAGGGCATCGTGGGAGTTGTCGTTTTATAACAGCTGGAGGGCCGCAGGTTGAGCATGCCTGATCTATATCATACGACAGTAGCAGAAAGGGAATAATTTAGGAAATATTTTAGTTGCAATTTGTGCTATTAAAAGATGAAAACTGAAAAAGGTAAAAAAACAGACAATTTTTTCCTGGGTATAATATACACTGAACAAAAATATATACGCAACACTTTTGGTTTTGCTCCCATTTTGCATGAGCTGAACTCATAGATCTGAAACATTTTCTACATACACAAAAGACCCATTACTCTCAAATATTATTCACAAATCTGTCTAAATCTGTGTTAGTGAGCACTTCTCCTTTGCCAAGATAATCCATCCCACCTCACAGGTGTGGCAAATCAAGGTACTGATTAGACAGCATGAATATTGCACAGGTGTGCCTTAGTCTTCCCACAATAAAAGGCCCCTTTGAAATGTGCAGTTTGATCACACAGTGCTGTGCAGTGCTGTGCGTGCAATTGGCATGCTGACTGCGGGAATGTCTACCAGAGCTGTTGCCCATGCAATGAATGTTTATTTCTCTACCATAAGCCGTCTCCAAAGGCGTTTCAGAAAATTTGGCAGTACATCCAACCGGCCTCACAACGCAGACCACGTGTAACCACACCAGCCCAGGACCTCCATATCCAGCATGTTCACCTCCATGATCATCTGAGACCAGCCACTCAGACAGTTGCAGCAACAATGGGTTTGCATAACCAAAGAATTTCTGCACAAACTGTCAGAAACCATCTCAGGGAAGCTCATCTGCATGCTCATCGTCCTCATCAGAGTCTGGACCTGACTGCAGTTCGTTGTCGTAACCGGCTTGAGTGGGCAAATGCTCACATTTGATGGTGTCTGGCACGTTGGAGAGGCGTTCTGTTCATGGATGAGTCCCGGTTTTCACTGTTCAGGGCAGATGGCAGACAGCGTGTGTGGCATTGCGTGGGTGAGCGGTTTGCTGACGTCAACGTTGTGGATCGAGTGGCCCATAGTGGCGGTGGGGTTATGGTATGGGCAGGCGTATGTTATGGACAACGAACACAGGTGCATTTTATTGATGGCATTGTGAATGCACAGAGATACTATGACAAGATCCTGGGGCCCAATGTTATGCCATTCATCCATGACCATCACCTCATGTTGCAGCATGATAATGCACGGCGCCATATTGCAAGGATCTGTACACAATTCCTGGAAGCTGAAATCATCCCAGTTCTTGCATGGCCAGCATACTCACCAGACATGTCACCCATTGAGCATGTGTGGGATGCTCTGGATCGTATATACGACAGCATGTTCCAGTTCCTGCCAATATTCTGTAACTTCGCACATTGACCAACATTGCACAGGCCACAATCAACTCTATGCGATGGAGATGTGTTGCACTGCGTGAGGCAAATGGTGGCCACAACAGATACTAACTGATTTTCTGACCCCCACCACCACAGTAAGGCAAAACTGTGCACATTTCAGAGTGGGCAGACTAAGGCACACCTGTGCAATATTCATGCTGTCTAATCAGCCCCTTGATATGCCACACCTGTGAGGTGGGATGGATTATCTTGGCTAAGGAGAAGTGCTCACTAACACAGATTTAGACAGATCTGTGAACAATATTTGAGAGTAATGGGTCTTTTGTGTATGTAGAAAATGTTTCCGATCTTTGAGTTCAGCTCATGCAAAATGGGAGCAAAACTGAAAGTGTTGCGTTTATATTTTTGTTCAGTATATACAGTACAGACCAAAAGTTTGGACACACCTTCTCATTCAAAGAGTTTTCTTTATTTTCATGACTATGAAAATTGTAGGTTCACACTGAAGGCATCAAAACTATGAATTAACACATGTGGAATTATATACATAACAAAAAAGTGTGAAAGAACTGAAAATATGTCATATTCTAGGTTCTTCAAAGTAGCCACCTTTTGCTTTGATTACTGCTTTGCACACTCTTGGCATTCTCTTGATGAGCTTCAAGAGGTAGTCACCTGAAGTGGTTTTCACTTCACAGGTGTGCCCTGTCAGGTTTAATAAGTGGGATTTCTTGCCTTATAAATGGGGTTGGGACCATCAGTTGCGTTGTGGAGAAGTCAGGTGGATACACAGCTGATAGTCCTACTGAATAGACTGTTAGAATTTGTATTATGGCAAGAAAAACGGAGCTAAGTAAAGAAAAACGAGTGGCCATCATTACTTTATAACCCACCATGGGAACGCCTGGGGGTTATAATATACCATTGGATCAGAGTTTTCACAATCTCATTGATTCTCATTATGAAAATTCGCAATCAACACTACTCTTAACGAATATTCGAATTTGCAAATATTCTACGAAATATTCGCGATATATAGGGAATTCGAATATGACCCCTGCCGCTCATCACTAATCAGGAGAGACGCGGGTGTTGGGGAGCAGGTAAGTATAATGCAGACAAGGAGCCCAGGCATTGGGGGGGAACTTTTAGAATAGGTATTACCCCTTTAAAGAACTTAATAGAAAAAAGTTATGGCTTTGGAGCTGCATGTACAAAAAAAAAAATCAAGAAAAATGCATTTGGTCAGGAAGAGAGGTAAATGGCCCGGTCTTGAACTGGTTAAGATTGATTGTCAGCTATGTTGGCAGATGCTGGTAAATGATGCATCTAAAGACGTCTAATGTTAGGTGTTAGCATAGTCTCTGGAGGATCATTCAGACTACCGCTATGCCCCGTAGAAAATAATCCAAAGTTATAGCGACACCTTTTGATAATCATAAATATCAGGGCTGAATGCAGCTACTATTGACTATATAGTCAGTAAGTGTAAAATCGACGCTCTTTGTAATATATCTCAATTGCCTTTGTTATACTTTTTACTTGTTTACCAGTTTATTGTAACTGAGTGCCGCATAGAAACCATCTACAAACTGCTGTTGACAGGTATGATTGTTCATATTTTGTATCTCTATTTAGTTCTTGCAGAGCACAATGGTATACTGCTTTATATCGAATATTGACTGAATTACACTTTTATCTTTTCTTACAGCCAGGCTCATAAACAGGTAAATAAATTATGAAGGAACTTGGTACGGTTAGGCTTCCTTCACACACAAATTTGATTAGCATTTTTTTTTTCACTAAAAACGCCTGTAAAACGACTTTTTTTTTTCTTCATGTTATGTGGTTTTTTTTTTACGAATTTTTTTTTGTGTGCCATTTTTGGGTTCACACATTTTTGACATGCAGTTTTTTAGGTGTTTTATGTTTTCTCTATAGAAAATAGTATATGAAAACCCCTGAAAAAAGGCCATAGCCAGAGCATGCAAATGAAAAAAAACTTCGGTAAAATACGTTAGTCTTAGGGCTCATGTGTGCATGAGCCCTTATTACTAACATCTGGAGGTGGCGTTTTTACAACGCTGCAAAAATAGATGTCAGAAAATTGCAGCATGAACTGCAAAGTCGTTAAAAACATGAGAAAAACTATTTTTAATTCCATCCATAAAATCAAATCAAAAGTTTTATGAGTTGCATCATCAGCAAATACCTAATTGTTGATGGTTTCACTTAGGCCTCATGCACACGATCGTTGTTTGGGTCCGCATCGGCGGCTCGGATGCGGACCCATTTACTTCAATGGGGCCGCAAAAGATGTAGACAGCACTCCGTGTGCTGTCCGTATCTGTGGCTCCATTCCGCGGCCCCGCAAAAAAAAAATAACATGTCCTATTCTTGTCCGCGCTTTGCGGACAAGAATAGGCATTTATATTGCCAGCACCCGTTCCGCAAATTGCGGAAGGCAACACGGGCGGCTTCCGTTTTTTGCGGACCGCGAAAAAAATGTCACGGTCATGTGCATGAGGCCTTAGAAGCATTTTTTTCCTGTAAGGCCTCATGCACAAGACCATATTTCTTTCCGCATCCGATCTATATTTTTTGCAGATTGGATGTGGACCCGTCCATTTCCATTGGGCTGGAAAAAATGTGGACAGCACGCCATGGGCTGTCGGCCCCTTATATCCATCTGCCCAAAAAAATAGAACATGTATTATACTTGTCCGTCTGGGGCCCGCAGAAATAGCGGGATGCACTTGGCCAGCATCCGTACTTTGTGGATGCGTCGGTTGTGGATCACAAAATACATATAGTCGTGTGCATCAGGCTTAGGCCTCTTTCACATGACCGTTTTTTTTCCGTTTACGGACCTTTTTTGTGTTCCATATACGGAACCATTCATTTCAATAGTTCCGCAAAAAAACTGAATGTACTCCGTATGCTTTCTGTTTCCGTTTTTCCGTTCCGTTGAAAGAACATATCCTATTATTGCCCACAAATCAGGTTCCGCGGCTCCATTCAAGTCAATGGGTCCGCAAAAAAACGGAACACATACGGAAATGCATCTGTATGTCTTCCGTATCCGTTCCGTTTTTGCGGAACCATCTATTGAAAATTTTATGCCCAGCCCAATGTTTTCTATGTAAGTACTGTATACTGTATATGCCATACGGAAAAACAGAATGGAAAAACGGAACAGAAACACAATGGAAACAAAAAATGGAACCATGGATCCGTAAAAAAACGGACCGCAAAATACTGAAAGAGCCATATGGTCGTGTGAAAGAGGCCTTAATGCACACAGTAAAATAAAGTTAAAAAAAAAAGGGAAATCAGCAAAAAACATAATGAAATATAATAAAATACTCCTAGATTTTGCTAATCATACAATGTTTATCACCTGCATAGGTTCCCTTTAACCTGTTTAGGACCTAGGGCGTACCGATACGCCCTGATTTCCCGGTCCTTAAGGACACAGGGCGTACGGGTATGTCCTATGTATTTCCGATCACCGACGATTGGCGGGCGGTGATCGGAACAAGGTGCCTGCTGAAATCATTGAGCAGGCACCTTGGCTAAATGCGAGGGGGGGTCCCGTGACTGCCGTGATTTCCGCAAACCGCAGTTCAATTCAGACCTGCGGTTTGCGGTTTTACCTTATGCGGCGGGGCCATCGGGTCCCCATGCGGCTGTAGGGAGGACCCGATGGCATGGAAGGCAGCGCGATGCCTTCCTGAGGCATCTGCACTGCCTTTCGGTGACGAGCCTGTGAGATCCAGCCCCCTGGATCTCACAGGCCAGAAGCTGTATGAGTAATACACACTGTATTACTCATACAGCCGATGCATTCCAATACAGAAGTATTGGAATGCATTGTAAAAGGAATTAGACCCCCAAAAGTTCAAGTCCCAAAGTGGGACAAAAAATAAAGTAAAAAAAAAGTTGAAAAAATAAAGTTTGACCCCCAAAAAATTAAGTTTCAAGTAAAAATAAACAAAAATGTAATTTTCCCCAAATAAAGTTTATAAAATAGGGAAAAAAAAGTAGACATAGTAGGTATCGCCGCGTCCATATCGACCAGTTCTATAAACATATCACATGACCTAACCCCTCAGATGAATACCGTAAAAAATAAAAAATAAAAACCGTGCTAAATAAACCATTTTTTTGTCACCTTACATCACAAAAAGTACAACAGTAGGCGATCAAAAACTATGGCTCAGAATATGGAGACACTAAAACATCATTTTTTTTGTTTTAAAAAAGCTGTTATTGTGTAAAACTTAAGTAAATTAAAAAAGTATACATATTAGGTATCGCCGCGTCCGTGTAGACCGGCTATATAAAAATATCACATGACCTAACCCCTCAAATGAACACTGTAAAAAAAAAGGGGGGGGGGAGCCATTTTTTGTCATCTTACATCACAAAAAGTGTAATATGGAGACACTAAATCATGATATTTTTTTTGTTTCAAAAATTATATTATTGTGTAAAACTTACATAAATAAAAAAAGTATACATATTAGGTGTCGCCGCGTCCATAATAACCTGCTCTAAAAAAAATATCACATGACTTAACCCCTCAGGTGAACACTGTAAAAAAAAACGGTGTAAAAAAAGCCATTTTTTGTCACCTTACATCACAAAAAAGTGTAATAGCAAGCGATCAAAAAGTCATACGCACCCCAAAATAGTGCCAATCAAACCATCATCTCATCCTGCAAAAATCATACCCTACCCAAGATAATCACCCAAAAACAGAAAAAACTATGGCTCTCAGACTATGGAGACACTAAAACATGATTTTTTTTGTTTCAAAAATGAAATCATTGTGTAAAACCTACATACATTTAAAAAAAAAAGTATACATATTAGGTATCACCGCACCTGTAATAACCTGCTCTATAAAAATATCATGCCCCCCATAATAGTGCCAATCGAACCGTCATCTCACCCCGCAAAAAATGAGACCCTAACTAAGATAATCGCCCAAAAACTAAAAAAACTATGGCTCTCAGACTATAGAGACACTAAAACATGATTTTTTTTGTTTCAAAAATGAAATCATTGTGTAAAACTTACATAAATAAAAAAAATTGTATAAATATTAGGTATCGACGCGTCCGTGACAACCTTCTCTATAAAAATATCACATGATCTAACCTGTCAGATGAATGTTGTAAATAACAAAAAAAAGGTGCCAAAACAGCTATTTCTTGTTACCTTGCCTCACAAAAAGTGTAATATAGAGCAACCAAAAAACATATGTACCCTAAACTAGTTCCAACAAAACTTCCACCCTATCAGGTAGTTTCTAAAATGGGGTCACTTTTTTGGAGTTTCTACTCTAGGGGTGCATCGGGGGGCTTCAAATGGGACATGGTGTCAAAAAACCAGTCCAGCAAAATCTGCCTTCCAAAAACCGTATGGCATTCCTTTCCTTCTGTGCCCTGCCGTGTGCCCATACAGCAGTTTACGACCACATATGGGGTGTTTCTGTAAACTACAGAATCAGGGCCATAAATATTGAGTTTTGATTGGCTGTTAACCCTTGCTTTGTAACTGGAAAAAATGGATTAAAATGGAAAATTTGCCAAAAAATGTAAATTCTGAAATTTCATCTCTATTTGCCAATAACTCTTGTTGAACACCTAAAGGGTTAAAAAAGTTTGTAAAATCAGTTTTGAATACCTTGAGGGGTGTAGTTTCTTAGATGGGGTCACTTTTATGGAGTTTCTACTCTAGGGGTACATCAGGGGGGACTTCAAATGGGACATGGTGTAAAAAAAAAAACAGTACAGCAAAATCTACCTTCCAAAAACCGTATGGCATTCCTTTCCTTCTGCGCCCTTCTGTGTGCCCGTACAGCAGTTTAGGACCACATATGGGGTGTTTCTGTAAACTACAGAATCAGGGCCATAAATATGGAATTTTGTTTGGCTGTTAACCGATGCTTTGTAGCTAGAAAAAAAATATTAAAATGGAAAATCTGCCAAAAAAGTGAAATTTGGAAATTGTATCTCTATTTTTCATTATTGTTGTGGAACACCTAAAGGGTTAACAAAGTTTGTAAAATCAGTTTTGAATACCTTGAGGGGTGTAGTTTCTTAGATGGGGTCACTTTTATGGAGTTTATACTCTAGGGGTGCATCAGGGGGGCTACAAATGGGACATGGTGTAAAAAAAAACAGTCTAGCAAAATCTGCCTTCCAAAAACCGTATGGCATTACTTTCCTTCTGTGCCCTTCCGTGTGCCCGTACAGCAGTTTACGACCACATATGGGGTGTTTCTGTAAACTACAACTAAAAAAGTGAAATTTTGAAATTGTATCTCTATTTTCCATTATTTCTTGTGGAACACCTAAAGGGTTAACAACGTTTCTTAAACGGGTGTAGTTTCTAGAATGGGGTCATTTTTGGGTGGTTTCTATTATGTAAGAAATTTCAAGATTTACTTCTAAACTTCTAGGCCTTGTAACGTCCCCCAAAAATAAAATGTCATTTCCAAAATGATCCTAACATGAAGTAGACATATGGGGAATGTAAAGTAATAACTATTTTTGTAGCTATTACTATGTATTATAGAAGTAGAGAAATTGAAACGTGGAAATTTGCAAATTTTTTCAAATTTTTGGCAAATTTGGTATTTTTTTATAAATAAAAATGATTTTTTTTAACTCCATTTTACCAGTGTCATGAAGTACAATATGTGACGAAAAAACTATCTCAGAATGGCCTGGATAAGTCAAAGCATTTTAAAGTGATCACCACTTAAAGTGACACTGGTCAGATTTGCAAAAAATGGCCTGGTCCTTAAGGTAAAATAAGGCTGTGTCCTTAAGGAGTTAAGAAGCGGTCTCCAAAACGTAATGAGCAAAAATAAAAGATTTCCGAATGGAATGTAAGCATTGTTTTCTTCTGCATTTTTTCCGGACTTCAGAGGCAATAAGATGTCTATTTGCAGGTACAACTTGTGAAGTGGCTGCTCCCAGGGGTCTGTCATGAATAATGCTGTAGCTAGAATGAGTTTGTAAGTAAGAATAATTAAGAATGCACAGGGAAAGTAATTACTCAAGAATTTTCTCTCCAGTAACCCAATGAGATGGAAGGTAATTTCAGGGAGATGCTAAGACCGTTCTACTAATAAGAAGAAAACAGGCTGCCGACAATGAATATAGTTTTACTGTATGCGCAGTGTCCTGGATTTTACCTTCTATAGCAAATAGCTGAAGTTAACCAGTTCAGGACTAGGCCATTTTCCCCATTTATGAGCAGACACTTTTTTTCTGTAGTACATGTAGGTCTGAAAGAGATGATTTTTTTTTTTCAAATAAACATTTTTTTTTTTTTTTTTTTTTTTTTTACATGGGGCTTTATTCACTTTTATTTTAGCCCTTTTTTTATTCTTCGGAGGAAAATGGAACAAAAAGTCTGTTTTTCACATTTTTGCAACTAAAATACTTATTTAAACAAATTATCTTCCCTTTTTTTGGTCTTTTCTACATAGGAGATATATAGTTTTCAGTCTCAGCGGGCGGGGCTAGAAGCTGTTATGTGGACATCTTTTTTATTTAGTTTTTTTTTCCTTTTTGCACTTGACAAATTGACATTTAATTTTTTTTTGATGATTTCTCTAAGGCCTCTTTCACACGGGCGTCGCTTGTGACGGCCGGATAGGATGCGGGTGCGTCGTGGGAAAATGCGTGATTTTAAAGCGTTTTGCACTCGTGTGAGAAAAATTGGTTAAGTGTTTTGTAGATTTTATTATTTACTCACCTCATCCACTTGTTTGCGCAGCCCGGCTTCTCTTCTTTTTTTTTTGATGACCTGGGAGGAAAAGGACCTTTAGTGATGTTACTGCGCTCATCACATGGTCCGTCACATGGTTCATCACAATGGTGATGGATCATGTGATGGACCATGTGAAGAGCGCAGTGACATCACCAAAGGTCCTTTTCCTCCCAGGTCATCAAACAAGTAGAAAGAAGAGAAGCCGGGCTGCACGAAAAAGTGGATGAGGTGAGTTTAATTCAATAAAAAAAATGTTTAAGCCCTCCATCCCTATTTTACTAAGCATTCTGTATTAAGAATGCTATTGTTTTCCCTTATAACCATGTTATAAGGGAATATAACAAAGATCGGGTCCCCATCCCGATCGTCACCTAACAACCATGCGTGAAAATCGCACCGCATCCGCACCTGCGTGCGGATGCTTGCGATTTTCACTCAGCCCCATTCACTTCTATGGGGCCTGTGTTGCCTGAAAAAGTACAATATAGAGCAGGCTGAGATTTTCACGCAACGCACAAATAATGCGTGAAAATCACCGCTTATGTGCACAGCCCCATAGAAATGAATGGGTCTGGAAAAATGTGCGGGTTCAATGCGTTCACCTCACGCATTGCACCCGTGCAGAAAACTCGCCCGTGTGAAAGAGGCCTAAGTGTCAGTGATATAATGGCCTCAGTTACAGAGGCATTAAAGCCTCCTGATATGCACTGCTGAGCAGTGATCTCCAGGATGGGAGCAGGTAGCATCAGGGCCACCACCTGAACAGTATAAACTGACCAGGAAGGGAGGGAAGGTAGTATACTGTCACTGCCTCCTCTTTTTTGCCTGCCACTGACAATAGGCTCCTTGATCCTGCAGCTGCAAGATTTTGTGCAGCTGCAGACTCGGCATGGACATCCAGGAACATCCTGGCAGAGTAACATCTGGACCTGCTGGACGTTTTAAGTCATCCGGTGGTCTGCAAGTAGTTAGTGAAACGTTATATTAAACACATAAACATGTTTCAAGTTTCACTGAATTTATTTAACCCCTTAAGGATGTGGTGTCACTTTATGTGTGAATAACTTTAAAACGCTTTTACTTATCCAGGCCATTCTGAGACAGTTTTTTCGTCACATATTGTACTTCATTACACTGGTAAAATGGAGTAAAAAAAAATTCTTTTTTATTTATAAAAAATACAAAATTTACCAAAAATTTTGAAAAATGTGGGTCATTTTGGGAATGACATTTTATTTTTTGAGGATGTTACAAGCAAAAATTCTAAACTTTTTCAGAAATGTTCAAAAACCCACATTTTAAGAACGAGTTCAGGTCTGAAGTCAATTTGTGAGGCTTACATAATAGAAAACACCTAAAAATGACCCATTTCAAGACCCCCTGATGCACCCCTAGAGTAGAAACTCCAAAAAAGTGACCCCATTTTAGAAACTACACCCCTCAAGGTATTCAAAACTGATTTTACAAACTTTGTTAACCCTTTAGGTGTTCCACAAGAATTAATGGAAAATGGAGATAAAATTTAAGAATTTCACTTTTTTGGCAGATTTTCCATTTTAATAATTTTTTTCCAGTTACAAAGCAAGGGTTAACAGCCAAACAAAACTCAATATTTATGGCTCTGATTCTTTAGTTTACAGAAACACCCCATCTGTGGTCGTAAACTGCTGTACTGGCACACGGCAGGGCACAGAAGGAAAGGAATGCCATACGGTTTTTGGAAGGCAGATTTTGCTGGACTGGTTTTTTGACACCATGTCCCATTTGAAGTCCCCCCTGATGCACCCCTAAAGTAGAAACCCCTAAAAAAAGTTACCCCATTTTAGAAACTACGGTATAGGGTGGCTGTTTTGTTGGTACTATTTTAGGGTACATATGATTTTTGGTTGCTCTATATTACACATTTTGTGAGGCAAGGTAACAAGAAATAGCTGTTTTGGCACCGTATTTATTTTTTGTTATTTACAACATTCATCTGACAGGTTAGATCATGTGATATTTTTATAGAGCAGGTTGTCACGGATGTGACAATACCAAATATGACAACTTTTTTGGGTTGTTTGTTTCAGTTTTACATAAAAATGTTTTATTTTTAAATGATGCTTTAGTGTCTCCACATCCTGAAAGTCATAGTTTTATTTATTTTTGGGGGCGACTGTCTTATGTATGGGCCAATTTTTTTCGGGATGAGATGCCGGTTTGATTGGCACTATATTGGGGTGCGTATGACTTTTTGATCGCTTGCTATTACACTTTTTGTGATGTAAGGTGACAAAAAATGTCTTTTTTTCACCCTTTTTATTAATATTTTTTTACGATATTCACCTGAGGGGTTAGGTCATGTGATATTTTTATAGAGCAGGTTATTACGGACGTGGCGATACCTAATATATATACTTTTTTTTATTTATGTAAGTTTTACACAATTATAACAAAAAAAATCATGTTTTAGTGTCTCCTTAGTCTGAGAGCCATAGTTTTTTTCAGTTTTTGGGCGATTATCTTGGGTAGGTTATAATTTTTGCGGGGTGAGATGATGGTTTGATTGGCACTATTTTGGGGTGCGTATGACTTTTTGATCGCTTGCTATTACACTTTTTGTGATTTAAGGTGACAAAAAATAGCTTTTTTTGCACCGTTTTTATTTTTATTTATTTACGGTATTCACTTGAGGGGTTAGGTCATGTGATATTTTTATAGACAAGGTTATTATGGATGCGGCGATACCTAATATGTATACTTTTTTATATAAGTTTTGCACAATGATTTCATTTTTTTAAACCCAAAAAATCATGTTTTAGTGTCTCCATAGTCTGAGAGCCATAGTTTTTTCAGTTTTTGGGTGATTATCTTGGGTAGGGTATGATTTTTGCAGGATGAGATGATGGTTTGATTGGCACTATTTTGGGGTGCGTATGACTTTTTGATCGCTTGCTATTACACTTTTTGTGATGTAAGGTGAAAAAAAATGGCGTTTTTATTTGAACTTTTTTACAGTATTCACCTGAAGGGTTTGTTCATGTGATATTTTTATAGAGCAGGTTATAAAGGACGCGGAGATACCTAATATGTATTTTTATTTATGTAAGTTTAACACAATCATTTTTGAAACAAAAAAAATATCATGTTTTAGTGTCTCTATATTCTGAGAGCCATAGTTTTTCAGTTTTTAGGCAATTATCCTAGGTAGTTTAATTTTTTGCGGGATGAGATGACGGCTTTATTGGCCGTATTTTGGGGTGCATATGACTTTTTGATCGATTGCAATTACACTTTTTGTGATGTAAGGTGACAAAAAATGGCTTTATTTACAACGTTTTTATTATATATTTTTTTCTGTGTTCACCTGAGGGGTTAGATCATGTGATATTTTTATAGAGCATGTTATTACGGGCACGGCGATACCTAATATGTATACTTTTTTTTATTTACATAAGTTTTACACAATAACAGCTTTTTTAAAACAAAAAAAATTATGTTTTAGTGTCTCCATATTCTAAGCCATAGTTTTTTTTTTTTTTTGGGTGATTGTCTTAGGTTAGGGGCTCATTTTTTGGAGGATGATGTGACGGTTAGATTGGTACTATTTTGGTGGGCATATGCCTTTTTGATCGCTTGCTGTTGTACTCTTAGTAATGTAAGGTGACAAAAAATTGTTTATTTAGCACAGTTTTTATTTTAATTTTTTTACAGTGTTCATCTGAGGGGTTAGGTCATGTGATATTTTTATAGAACCGGTCAATACGGACACGGTGATACCTAATATGTCTACTTTTTTCCATATTTTTTTACTTTATTTGGGGGAAATTACGTTTGTTTTTTTTTTTTACTTGAAACTTAAATTTTTTGGGGGGAAAATTTTCTTCACTTTATTTTTTGTCCCACCTTGGGACTTCAACCTTTGGGGGTCTGATCCCCTTTACAATGCATTCCAATACTTCTGTATTGGAATGCATTGGCTGTATGAGTAATACAGTGTGTATTACTCATACAGCTTCCTGCCTGTGAGATCCAGGGGGCTGGATCTCACAGGCTCTTTACCGGAAGCACTGGCGTAGCTATAGGGGTTGCAGCGGTCGCAATTGCGACCAGGCCCCTAAGACAGGGGGGCCCACGGGGGCCCGCTTAAGCCAGGAGAGCCACAGTAAAGCCGAAGTCCTGTCTGCCATGGCCAGTTACTCTGCAGCATACTCACATGCGCTGTGGCCGCCGGGGGCGCTCCTCCTTCTTGTAACTCGTCACAGGTCTGTGCGGCGCATTGCTATAAGCATAAGCAATGCGCCACACAGACCTGTGACAAGTTACAAGAAGAAGGAGCGCCAGGCGGCCACAGCGCATGTAAGTATGCTGCAGAGTAACTGGCCATGGCAGACAGGACTTTAGTAGCGTCCTGGCTTCCATGGTAACCGATCGGAGCCCCAGCATTACACTGCTAGGACTCTGATCGGAACTGCCGCTGCCACCAATGATGCGGGGGGCACACTGCCCACCAATGATTTTAATACGGGGGGGGAGGGTGCACTGCCCACCAATGATTTTAATACTGAGGGGGGGGGGGGTTGCACTGCCCACCAATGATTTTAATACCGAGGGGGGGAGGGTGCACTGCCCACCAATGATTTTAATACCGAGGGGGGGAGGGTGCACTGCCCACCAATGATTTTGGAGGTGTTCACAGAGGTCTTATTGGGGTATTATTAAAATTGGGGATCTTATTGGGGCTGTTAGCTGAGGTCTGATTAACATTGGGGGTCTGATTGGTGGTCTGACCTGATGTATAATGAAAATTTTTTTTTTTTCCAGAGCAGCTTGGAAAAAAAAGGCCTCACAGTCTCCCACACTCCTTCTGCCTGGCCAAGCCTGTCAGCACCCCTGAGGCCAAGCCTGCCAGCACCCCTGAGTCTTCAGAACTGTAAGTAAATTATATATAAGGGGAGCTTATAATATGAAAGAGACGAATTATGTCAGAGCCACTGTTCACCTACACGTGTATCAGCACTAGATATATACCCCTTACTCTCCCTAATACCCAAACTACACAAGATACATGTCCCTACCTTCTGTCTAATACACATACACACCCCACGATATGTACTTTCACCTTCTTGTGTTACAGACCCCTGTACCCCGGCATTAATTTACATTGAAGTGTATTAGTGCTGTATCCGGCATTAAGTGTTCCAGCAAAATGAATCCGGCTTTCCGGTCCACATGCGCAGACCTTTAAAAATGCAAAAAAATTTATACGGGATCCGTTTTCCGGATGACACCGGAGAGACTGACCTGGTATTACAATGCATTTGTGAGACTGATCTGCATCCGGATCCGTCTCACAAATGCATCAGTTTGCGTCCAGATTGACGGAACTGCATGCTGTTATCCTCTGCTGCAAGTGTGAAAGTACCCTTAATCCCGGGCCATTTTCCATTTTTTTTACTCCCAGCCTCGATTCACATAGCCGTATGAGGGCTTGTTTTTTGCAAGACAAGTAGTACTTTCTAATGGCACCATTTATGGTTGCATAAAATTTTGTGGAAGTGGGAATTATAAAAAAAAAAATCCTATACATTTTTCTTTTCTTTTTTTTTAACAGCATTTCCTATGTGGTAAAATTGACCTGTGCATTTTATTCTCCAGGTCAGTACTATTACAAAGATACCACATTTATATTGTTTTTCTTGCGTTTTAATACTGAAAAACTTTGGGAAAAACAATTTTTTTCTTTGCATCACCATATTAAGACCCCCATATCTTTTGTATATTTATGTGTATGGAGTTGTGTGTGGGGGCTCATTTTTTGTGGGACAATCTGTAATTTTTATTGATTTGAAGTATTTGATCACTTTTTATAATTTTTTGGGGCGGAGATGAACTGGCAAAAGTGGTGAATCTTTTATATCTTGTATATATTTTCTAATATTTTTAAAAACTTTTTTTGTACACGTTTTAATAATTCCCCTAGGCAACCTGAACAAGCAAGCTATAGATTCTCTCCAATGCATTAGCAGGGTCTCCCTAGGAATCTCTGTGGCAGCCCACATTCAGGAGGACCAAGGCTCCCACACAACTTACCCGGCTCCCCCGTTCCCAGCTTTTGAGCTTCTAGATGCCATGGTCACATTTGAACATGGCATCTGAGGGGTTAAATGTGTATGATCGACGTTATAGTTGATCACATACATTAGCCCTGGGTGTCTGCTGTTTAAAACATCAGTCACCTGGTGGATATGGTACCCACTGTGCTCGCGAGTGGGCGCCATTGTTAAATACCCGACCCCCGACGTATATTTACATTGGGCGGTCGGAAAGGATTACAGGTGTAATGCACACATAAGAGCTATGATGCTGCATAGTATGAACCCACACACTTCTATAGGTGCTGTATTATAAGGCCTAGTTCACACAAACATTTTTTTTGCGAGTGTACGGGCCGTTTTTTTGTGCAGCCTATCAACAAGCTTTTAAGCTGCGGGCACTTAGGTGCCATCACAGCCATGCCTAGTGATGGCATGGCTGTGATTGGCCGGTGCATCATGTGATCCAGTCTCTATACAAGCTGGATCACGTGTAGCACCGCCCATCAGCTCTGAGTAGTGCAGGGACAGGAAGCAGGCAGCTGAAGTGAGGGGCAGTGTTAGGAATCTCATTTGGCTATTTATTCTGAGGGTGACTGTGGCAAACTCACCTTTTTGCCAGAGTTTGCCATGAGCTTTTGGAGGGGGCTGCGTGCCCGCCTCTTGCCCTGGGATTATGGTCCCTTAAGTTATTAGGTCTTAAGGCACTTGGGACTGAGCCCTCTGTCCCTGGATTGCATCATTTGCCTTACTTGCTTGAATTTTACTATTCCCATGGTGAGAACAATGGATGAAGCACATGGTGGGAACAATAGATAGCGGCCATTTTAACTCACAGACACTGTTCTGACTTTTCAACACGGTGCTATCTTGCCTGTATTTGGTGCACAGAGACATCATTCAGTAGTTTGAAACTACCAAACAGGGGACACATTTATTAGTGACTATTTTCTGTATAACTTGTATATTTTCGGTGTAACTGGCATAAAACTGTATCTTCCAAACTACTGAACGGATGTGGGTGAATTTTGGATATGTGGTTCACCCAGATCCCCCGGTTCCGAGGATATATTGGTTATGGGGTTATTGCATGTTTTGGGGTTCCTGTGATATGTTTTATAAAACTGTATTTCTCTGCCTTTGATAATTATATTCGCCATTGTGTTCAGTAATCATCACCGGCAGAGGGGAGGATTTTGTGTGGGAGTGTCTGTGTGTATTGTACGGATTGATTGGTTGTATTTCAAAACCCTGTGGGCAGTACTATGTTTGTGGATTGTATGTAAATTAGGCTGTTGGGGGGTTTAAAGTAGGTGTGCCGTGTCTAAATAAAGTCAGTTCCTGTTTTAACCCTCAAGGTGAAGTGTCGTCTCATTCTTGGGGGAGGATTTATGGTATGCTGTCCCAGTTTGACTGCTAGGAGTGTAAACCTATTCGTATGGTTTCCTATTCAGCTGTCTACAGCATTCATATGCTTGAAGAGGATTTATATGCTGCTTCGGTTCGGTGATTGTGGTGTCTGCTGGAGTGCTTGGAAACCTCAGGAAAACGCTAGGAGCATCCGTCAACGGAGGTACTCAGTCGGGGTGCCAGGTGATCCGTTACAGTGACCTATAGTGATTTTTTTGTGGGTGCAATACACCAGCTTGGCACCCCTGACAGAAATATAATAATGAATCTGTTTGTTAATTCTGTGGGTGACCTATAGCGATTTTTTGTGGGTGCAGTGCACCATCTTTGTACCCCTGACACCAAAATATAATAGTTAATCTGTCTGTTAGTTTGGTGGGTGACATATACCCATTTTTGGTGTGAGGTACACCTGCACTGCATCCGTGACAGGGAAATTAATATAGTCAATCTGTCTGTTAGTTCGGTGGGTGACCTCAAAGAATGAGGAAAGCATCAAATAAGGGACGTGGCCCTGGTCGTGGTGCTGCTAGTGTTGGTGGAGCACCTGTTCCAGGGAGAGGACGTGGTCGATCTGTGCCAGCTACAAGCCAAAATGAAACACCTTCCTCAGGTGCACGTAGATGACAAAAACTTCAGCATTATTTTGTAGGTTCGAATACCGGTGTACGAATGGTGAGGCCAGAACAAGTAGAGGCGGTTGTAGATTGGGTGGCTTACAGTGCCTCCAGTTCCTTCACATTGTCTCCCAGCCGGTCCCCTGCTGAAAGCGCAGAGTTGGCACCTGCAGCCCATGGGCATCAGTCTTTCATCTCACCCCCTTGCAAATCAGCCAAGCAGTCTGAGCCCCAAGTCATGCAGCAGTCTCTTCTGCTTTTTGATGACTCTGCTGGCAGGGGTTTCCAGAGCCATCCACCTAGACCTGCCCCAGAAGTTCTGATTACTGGGTGGCCACCCTGCTGGATCCCCACTACAAGGACAGCGTGCCGTCCTTAGTTCCGCCACTGGAACGTTATCCGAAGATGTTCGAGTACAAGCGCACGCTGGTAGACGCACTGCTGATGGCATTCCCACCTGACAGTGGGGGCTCAGTGGAAGCACAAGGCGAAGGCAGAGGAGGAGAAAGAAGTCGCCAATGCAACTGGGGCACCACCAGCCCCTCAGAAGGGAGGCTTAGCATGAATGTGGAAAAGCTTTATCAGCACGCCAAAAACAACCAGCACCACCAGCTGATACGGAACATCTTAGCAGGAGGCAGCATTTCACCAACATGGTTGAACAGTACATGTGCACACGCCTACACGTACTGACTGATAGGTCTGCCCCATTCAACTTCTGGGTCTCCAAATTGGGCACATGGCCTGAGCTTGCCCTTTACGCCTTGGAGGTGCTGGCCTGCCCTTTAGCCAGTGTATTGTCCGAATGTGTGTTTAGCATGACTGGAGGGTTGATCACAGGCAAACGCAGCCGCCTGTCTACAGCCAACGTGGACAAGCTCACGTTTATGAAAATGAATCAGACATGGATCCCACAGGACTTGTCTGTAACTTGTGCTGAATAGACAAGTATACCGGCCGCACCCAGCCATTGTTATACTCCAGCGCATTTTCTCTTTGCGTTTTCTTTTCCATTTCCCAATGTTTTGGGGCCTTCCAAAATTTATAAAAAATAAATAAATACCATGTAGATTGTAAGCCCTCACGGGCAGGGCCCTCTCTCCTTCTGTACCAGTTTGTAACTTGTCTTGTTCATGCTTAGTGCAATTGTCTGTATTATGTATGTGCACCCCTTATCATATGTACAGCGCTATGGAATGAATGGTGTTTTAATAATAATAAATAATAATAATAATAATAAAGGAAAACAAAAACAGTCTTGGCTATCTCCTCCTCCTCCACCGCCGCTTCCACCTACACCGCCACGTCTATCACCTGCTCAACCTCCTAGTCCACTTTGACCTCCGCCTCCTAGTTCAAGATTAATATTTTAATTTTTTTTATATTCTATGTTATCTTAAGTCATTTCCCTATCCACATTTGTTTACAGGGCAATTGTCCTGCTCTTATCCCCATTTTGCTTTCTTTTGCAGACCTCTAGCCCTTACTATGACTATTTATTTTACAGCCATTTTAATGCACCAAAGTTCGGGTCCCCATTGACTTCAATGGGGTTTGGGTTCGAGTTCGGGTCCCGAAAACGAACTTTGACCCGAAGTTCGGCTGAACCCGGTGAACCCGAACATCCATCCCAATTTATTATACCTGTCCTGCGACATCACAGTGTTTATTAACCCTGAACTGTAAGGCCTCTTTCACATGAGCGTGTCCGGATAAGGTCTGGATGCGTCTCGGCAAACCCGCGCGAGTAGGTACGCAATTGCAGTCAGTTTTGACTGCGATCTCGTTCCGTTGTTCAGTTTTTATCGCACGGGGGCAATGCTTTTTGCACGCGTGTGATAAAAAACTAAATGTGGTACCCAGACCCGAACTTCTTCACAGAAGTTCAGGTTTGGGTTCAAGGTTGTGTAAATTGTATTATTTTCCCTTATAACATGGTTATAAGGGAAAATAATAGAATTCTGAATACAGAATGCATAGTACAATAGGACTGGAGGGGTTAAAAAAATAAAAATGTAACTCACCTTAATCCACTTGTTTGCGCAGCCGGCATCTCTTCTGTCTTCTTTCTTCAGGACCTGGGTAAAGGACCTTTGATGACGTCACTGCATTCATCACATGGTCCATCACCATGGTTATGGATCATGTGATGGACCATGTGATGAGCGTAGTGAAGTCATCAAAGGTCCTATTCCTCACAGATGAAGACCGAAGAGATGCCGGGCTGCGCGGACAAGTGGATTAAGGTGAGTTAAATTTATTTTTATTTTTTTTTAACCCCTCCAGCCCTATTGTACTAGGCATTCTGTATTCAGAATGCTATTATTTTCCCTTATAACCATGTTATAAGGGGAAATAATAATGATCGGGTCCCCATCCCTATTGTCTCTCTTAGCAACCGTGCGTGAAAATCGCACTGCATTCACTTCTATGGGGCCTGCGTTGCGTGAAAAAACGCACAAAATAGAGCTCGCTGCAATTTTCACGCAACGCACAAGTAATGCGTGAAAATCACTGCTCATGTGCACAGCCCCATAGAAATGAATGGGTCCGGATTCAGTGCGAGGAAAACCCGCCCGTGTGAAAGGGGCCTAAAGGTGTTTATTATGTATTTACTGTAACATCAGTGTTTGATATACCTAAACTGAACTGTGACATCACTGTGTTTATTATTTCTGCACTAAGATATTACTGTATCCATTATTCCTGTACTGTGACATCACCACGTGCAATATTCCTGTTCTGTGCCATCACTTTGTGTATTAAAGGGGTTGTCTCACTTCAGCAATTGGCATTTATCATGTAGAGAAATTTAATACAAGGCACTTACTAATGTATTGTGATTGTCCATATTGTCTCCTTTGCTGTCTGGATTCATTTTTGCATCACATTATACACTGCCTGTTTCCATGGTTACAACCACTCTGCAATCCATCAGTGGTGGTCATGCTTGCACACTATAGAAAAAAGGGCTGGCCTCTCAGGTGGCCGTTACCATGGGAGTGCACATAGGGTGGTGCTCTTTCCTGTAGTGTGCAAGCATGAAAACCGCTGCTAGATTGCAGGGTGGTCGTAACCATGGAAACGAGCAGTGTATAATGTGATGGAAAAGTGATTCAAGCCAGCAAAGGAAGCAATATGGACAATCAAAAATACATTAGTAAGTGGCTTCTATTAACTTTCTCTGCATGATAAATGCCAGTTGCTGAAGTGAGACAACCCCTTTAACCCTGTACAGTAGGGTGGCCAGACGTCCGGTTTTAGGCCAGACAGTCCGGTTTTCGGCCAGACAGTCCGGTTTTTTGGCTCCCTGTCCTCCATCCAGCGCAGGGCCTGGACGAACACAGGGGTGTCCACACTTTCAGTAGCTCACGCTCAGACAGCAGCACTGCGTTGTCTGAGAGTGAGCTGCAGCAACTGACTGAGGCTTCTCTCACCCCTAATCAGTCACTAGAGCCACAGACATGGCTCCCTAGTTTTTTCCCCTCAGTCGGCGATGGGGGCATGGCTTTACTGAGGTGGGAGCGTGGCTTCACGGAGGTGAGAGTGGTGTATCAGTTATGGGGCATGGCCGGTGAGGTCCGGCTTTCTTGGGTGAAGCCAGTGGCCACCCTACTGTACAGTGACCTAATTGTGTTCATTATCCATGCTTTGTGATGTCACAAAAGATATCAAAGCTTTTAATGTTCGGAACCTGCTGCAGAAGGTGGTCATAGTGGATTGGGGACTCCTGACAAGCTTTGGTATGGAGTCCCATAATTACTTGTTATGCCCTTCACTAGGATGTTTACGGTCATGTGCATGAGACCTGTGTACCAATTATTGCAACTAAACTCTTCTTTAAAGGGGTTGCCTGACAAGGACAACCCCTGCCCATGTGCCTAAACATATAGGGGGAGAGTTATCAAACTGGTGTAAAGTAGAACTGGCTTAGTTGCCCATAGCAACCAATCAGATTCCACCTTTCATTTTTCACAGCTCCTTGAAAATGAAAGGTGGAATCTGATTGGTTGCTATGGGCAACTAAGCCAGTTCTACTTTACACCAGTCTGATAAATCCCCTCCATAGATTATGAGAGGGGTCCAGATTAGCTGATCACAGGGCCAGCCTGTTATAACAACCCCTTTAGGCCTCATGCACACAAACGTATTTTGTTTCTGTGTCCGTTCAGTTTGTTTTTTTGCGGATAGGATGCGAACCCATTTATTTCAATGGGTCTGCAAAAAAATGCAGACAGCACACCGTGTGCTATCCACATCAGTATGTAAATTCTGTAGCCCCGCAAAACAAATAGAACATGTCCTTTTCTTGTCCGTTTTAGGCATTGTTACAATGGATCCGCAAAAAAAAAAACGCATGGCATACGGATGTCATCTCTTTTTTTTTGTGGATCCGCAATTTGCGGACCGCAAAACACATATGGTCGTGTGCATGCAGTTTCATATTGCTGCTGAGCTCACTTTGCAGAACTGCTTTATTTCAAACACATTGGTAAATCTTCACGCATGAACTGCACATTTAAGGCACTTCTACAGCATCTCTTTTGAGTATAAATTAGGACTTTGTATAAGGTAATGTAAAGCTATCATTTTATTTCTCATCAGCCATTCAGAAGTAGATTTGCCTTTGTGCTTTGGATCATTGTCTTGCTGCATAATCTAATTAAGCGTCAGCCTCCAGACAGATGGCTGCACACCCTCCTCATGAATTCCCTTGTACCGTACAGGGCAGAAGTCATGGTTCCTCCAGTAATGGCATATTGCCTACACCGGAAGGCCAGAAAACACAAAGAACACACGAACGTCATGTTTCAGGTGTTTTAACCATAGAATGTGTTCTGTGACATAATGGGAACAGAGCCCTGCAGTCCTTAACGGGGTATTCCCATCACAGACAATGGGGGCATATTGCACCTCTGGGACCCACACCTACAATGAAAACGGAGCGGGACAGTTGTGGCTGGAGGACCCCTGGGTTTCCCGGGGTCCGGCCACCACCAAGCGCTGCTTCCAGCTGCTTGCATGCAAGTGAATGGGAGCGCACCGCGCATGCGCGGCCCCCTCTCCAATTCATTTCTATGAGGCCGACGAAAATAGCCGGGCCAGCGCTCAGCTATTTTTGGCGGCCCCATAGAAATGAATGGAGGGCGGCTGCACATGCGCAGTGCGCCCTCCACTACTTTCCCCATTCCGTTTTCCGCACCTATTAGACAATGTCTGTGATGGCAAAACCCCTTTAATATGTTCTAAGCGAGGTGTGAATGTGCTGTGGTGTCATTATGGCAGTTAAAAAAGTCATATCGATGGAAATTTACCACAATTAGAAATAACTTCCAAAAGGGGTGTCTCACTACCGCAAGTGACATTCATCATGTAGATAAAGAGTTAATACAAGGCTCTTACTAATGTACTGTGATTGTCCATATTGCTTCCTTTGCTGGTTTGATTAATTTTTCCACCACATTATACACTGCTTGTTTCCAGGGTTACGACCACCCTGCAATCCAGCAGTGGTGGCTGTGCCTGTACACTATAGGTCTGTACACTGGTCTCTCTGGTGGCTAGGACTAGTGTCGAGTGAATCAAAGTCCACAATGCACCCAGTACTTACAAAGAAATGCACTTTGCGACGAAGTAATTCGTCACAAAGCAAATTTATTTGTAAAATTCGGTGAAGCAGCCGAATCGAATTTTCCAATACTTTGCTCATCTCTAGCCATGACCATAGAAGAGCATATAGGCCAGTGCTTTTTCCTATAGAGTACAAGCATAACCACTGATGATGGATCGCAGGGTTCTCATGACCTCTGGATACAAGCAGTGTATAATGTGATGGAAAAATGAATCCAGCCAGCAAAGGAAGCAATATGGATAATAACAATACATTAGTAAGGGCCTTGTATTAACTTTTTCTACATGATAAATGGCAATTGCTGAAGTAAGACGACCCCTTTAATCTGGCCATATAAATTCTATAGCTGTCGGATGTATGATAGTTCGGCTGACAGCTATCCTATCTCTTTCCGACTTCCCCGTACACATGCATGTTCGGTTAGGCTGAGCTTTGGAAGAGAGGAGAAAGCAGCTGCTTGACGAAAAAATATGGTCCACCTGATCCTTCTCTTCCCCAATCATCTGTCGGGGGAGAGTCAGGAGCTCCTCATACACATTAGACTTGTAGTGTCCCATTTAGGTGTGTGGGCCACTCCAAATTGCTATATTCCCTATAATTTCCTTTGTCACAGCTGCTAAATTCTTATTACAGGCTGGTGAAATGCATTACACACTACCAACACTAGAGGTCACTATAACACCATTTATATAGGTCAGCCACAGGAAGTTAGGGAGATTAGGAGTTAGGAGGCAGGAGGAGAGGGGACAGATATTGCTCTGTTCTCCTGGGCATTTCCCAGGAGGTAAGCTACTTGAACTTTTGGAATCCAGAAACAGGATTTAGTAGTCCTACATTGTAGAGTCAAGGCCAGGCACTACTTGGACTATAGTTCAGACAACCTTTTCAAAGAATGGAGCAGAGAATTTGCCTGCCATGAGGGAGACCGCCCTTGGGTTGTATACTATTAGTAGCAGAGGATCCATATTATTGCAAGGCTGAATAGCCAGAGCAAGATCAGGAACCAAGTAAAGTATCATCATCACTCCTGCATAAGTTAATCTGGAACCTGCATACATCACTTCACAGAGCCTGCTAATTGGGATTTGCAGCTTTATCATCTTTACCAACTTCATGTAAGACAAAGTACTGTTATTGAATGCTACTTATTGCAAGACTACAAGTAAAGTTTCAGTTTGGTTCAACTACTGCCTCTCTCATCATTCTGCGTCATCTCCTAATTGGCGTCACAAACTCAGGGGCCCAGCCACCAAAGCACCCTAAGCGTTAACCAATTACCATCAAGGGCACCTCAACTTCCATCTGGCTGGTGTTCCCTGCAATAGAGCGTGCCCCGGAGGATTTAGTTCTGTCTTCCCTTCCACTGCACGTCAGCCCAGGGAGCTACAGAAAAGTGAGTACAACTTCTGCACGCACTCGGCACATTAACACCACTCTCACCGTGCACTCACTACACCCCCTGTGACCCGGTCTTCCCAGACTGTCAGCTGAATACGCTAATGTGTATGGTACTGTAAGAAATGGCTTTGTGATCCTTCCCTTCTTTCTCTATCAGTTACATAAAAAAAATTTTTTTTTGTAAATTCACAGCTAAGACAGTATCCCGTCAGAGGGAGTAATAACCACAGGTGGTATATATGTATAATTATTGTAATCACAGGGTTCCTCCTGTTATAAAACGTAGCCTTTAATGTAAGTCACATGTAAAATAACAAACTCCCACAAACAAAAACAATACAAAAAAAGAAAAAAATACACAAAAACGGCACATCAGGGATATGTACTGTAATGCTCAATGGCAATGTATCTATTCCTCCGTTGTGATTGAAGACCTGGAGGTGGCTTGTGGATAGGAGAAAAGGCACCCACAAATGGGGAAAGTGTAAGGCTTGTTCGTTTTTCGAGGTGGGAGATTCCTTCACAAATGCCGAGCAAAACTATGTATATTCGGCCCGAAGCTTTGCCAATTGTAACACAACTGGCTTGGTCTATATGGCCCAATGCAAATGTGGTCTGAGATATGTTGGGAAAACACGTAGGGCCTTCAAAAAGAGAATACTGGAACATGTGGGCGATATTCGCCATAAACGCGATAAACCACTGTCCAGACATGTTGTTCTCCAACATGGAGCAGATCCGAAAATAATACGCTTCTCCATGATAGAAACAATCAAACACTCTATCAGGGGAGGGGACATAGATATCATCCTGAGACAAAAAGAGTCCAAGTGGATTCACATGTTAAATACTATGTCACCATCAGGACTAAACGAAAACATTGATTACTCCTGCTTTTTATAGCTGACCATATAATTATTTATAAAGGAACTGGTGTAAACCAAAGTACAGGGCTAATCTGGGAAGGGGAGGGTCTGTAGCCGTCTCCTGGACTGTACGTCCTCACCACTCCTTATATGTAACATTGTAAATATGAATAAATATTTCTGCCCATAGTAATATGGCATAGAAATCTAAAGAATAGCTAAAAATACTCCTGCAGAACGCCTGACCCTACTAGTGGTGGCTCCCTATTCTGTAACTGTGTACTTTAATGTAATTATAGCCAGATTATTATATACTGATACCTTGGCTGGCTTAAGGGTTAATCCACTATGTATATTATATGCTATTAAACAATGGCGGCCAACAGAATATTATTATAGGTTCTGATCAACAGAGGCAAGCGCAATGTCCCCGGAGGACTATCGAGTATAACTGTTTATTATACATAAGTATGACAGCGCGTCCGTATTGGACCTTGGATCTATTGACGAGAATCACGTCACTAAAGATCGCCTCACCTTCGCATGACGCCGGCGGCGTCATCACGGGGCGCCCTGACTCCACATAGTTACTCCATATAGTGACGAGGCTAGGTCATGTGAGCGCATGATGTCGGCGACGTCATCACGGGACGCCCTGACTCCACATAGTGACGCGGCTAGGTCACGTGATCGGCGCTGGAGCATCAGGTTACCAAGGCACAGGCTGGTGTAGGACTGCGTGTGTCACATGCTCACGCCCATTCAGGGAGTTACAGGTACGGTCGCTGGTGATAGCGCCGATACTGGCTCCTCCCACCAGGAAGTAACGCGGGCTATTTAAACCAGGCCTCATGCCATGCCTGGCGACCTCACACACAGGACCAGTGAGGCGCCAATGACTGTGAGTTCCTCAAGCAATTAGGAGTCAGTTTCCATAGGAAAAAGGTCAGTTACTTTGACTTAGGCCTCATGCACGCGACCGTTGTTGTGTTCCGTTCCGCAAAATGGGGTTCCGTTGTTCCGTGATCCGTTTCCGTTTTTGTTTCCGTGTGTCTTCCTTTATTTTTGGAGGATCACCAGACATGAAGGAAAGTAAAAAAAAGTCTAAGTCAAGTTTGCCATGCAAATTATAGGAAAAAAACGAACGCGGATGACAATCTTGTGTGCCTCCGCGTTTTTTCACGGACCCATTGAGCTGAATGGGTCCGCAAACCGTTTTCCGTGAAAAAAATAGGACAGGTTAAATTTTTTGGATGGACTGGAACCACGGATCATGGATGCGGATGGCAAACGGTGCATTAGCCGAGTTTTCAATGGACCCATTGAAAGTCAATGGGTCCGCAGAAAATCGCAAAAAACGGAACAACGGACACGGAATGAAACGGTCATGTGCATGAGGTCTAAGGCTCTGGCTAACATTATCTATTTTTCTCTTGACTTCTTACAGACTGCCCATGGGCCATTAATGGATGAGCAGGGGCAATGCTGCAAATCTTAGTGACAGTTTGGGATCGTCCAAGCTTGGTCCGGGCACGCAAGTAGTATCACCTTACTTGTATGAAATGACACATGCTATTATATGTGTGTGACCATTCCTAGAGGTCTCTATACTAACAGTATTTATTGGGACTACTTATTTTGACATGGCCTGGAAGTTGTCGGGTATCTTGACCCCATAGGGTCATTGCTCCATGCACTGTATTCCCAGTTAAAAGAAACTAATATGTAGGAGTCATGTGCGGCTCTTTTGTCTGACAGGACAAGCTATTCTAATACATTAGACCTACTAGGCTACCTATTACAAGTAGCTGAAACTGTGTCATCATAATCGATGGCCTTGCTGACTGCTCTGCCATCCTGAATTTAGTATTGATGCCGAATACAAAATTAAACTAAATGTCCCCTGAAGAGCCCGGTTATTATTATGGGTGAAACGCGTAGGGCCTTAGGCGCTTAATTGTATGCCACCATTTTTAGGCAGCAAATTTAGGTGCTAAGTGTGTATATATAAAGATCACATCTATATCAATAAATGTGTCTGGCATCATAGTATATAAATATGTACAAACCGTATTCCCAAAAAGTTGGGACACTATACAAATCGTGAATAAAAACTGAATGCAATGATGTGGAGGTGCCAACTTTTAATATTTTATTCAGAATAGAACATAAATCACGGAACAAAAGTTTAAACTGAGAAAATGTACCATTTTAAGGGAAAAATATGTTGAATCAGAATTTCATGGTGTCAACAAATCCCCAAAAAGTTGGGACAAGGCCATTTTCACCACTGTGTGGCATCTCCCCTTCTTCTTACAACATTCAACAGACGTCTGGGGACCGAGGAGACCAGTTTCTCAAGTTTAGAAATAGGAATGCTCTCCCATTCTTGTCTAATACAGGCCTCTAACTGTTCAATCGTCTTGGGCCTTCTTTGTTGCACCTTCCTCTTTATGATGCGCCAAATGTTCTCTATAGGTGAAAGATCTGGACTGCAGACTGGCCATTTCAGTACCCGGATCCTTCTCCTACGCAGCCATGATGTTGTGATTGATGCAGAATGTGGTCTGGCATTATCTTGTTGAAAAATGCAGGGTCTTCCCTGAAAGAGATGACGTCTGGATGGGAGCATATGTTGTTCTAGAACCTGAATATATTTTTCTGCATTGATGGTGCCTTTCCAGACATGCAAGCTGCCCATGCCACACGCACTCATGCAACCCCATACCATCAGAGATGCAGGCTTCTGAACTGAGCGTTGATAATAACTTGGGTTGTCCTTGTCCTCTTTGGTCCGGATGACATGGCGTCTCAGATTTCCAAAAAGAACTTTGAATCGTGACTCGTCTGACCACAGAACAGTCTTCCATTTTGCCACACTCCATTTTAAATGATCCCTGGCCCAGTGAAAACGCCTGAGCTTGTGGATCTTGCTTAGAAATGGCTTCTTCTTTGCACTGTAGAGTTTCAGCTGGCAACGGCGGATGGCACGGTGGATTGTGTTCACTGACAATGGTTTCTGGAAGGAGCCCATTCTGTGATTTCCTTTACAGTAGCATTCCTGTTTGTGGTGCAGTGTCGTTTAAGGGCCCGGAGATCACGGGCATCCAGTATGGTTTTACGGCCTTGACCCTTACGCACAGAGATTGTTCCAGATTCTCTGAATCTTTGGATGATGTTATGCACAGTTGATGATGATAGATGCAAAGTCTTTGCATTTTTTCGCTGGGTAACACCTTTCTGATATTGCTCCACTATCTTTCTGCGCAACGTTGTGGGAATTGGTGATCCTCTACCCATCTTGGCTTCTGAGAGACACTGCCACTCTGAGAAGTTTTTTTTATACCCAATCATGTTGCCAATTGACCTAATTAGTGTTATATGGTCTTCCAGCTCTTTGTTATGCTCAAATTTACTTTTTCCAGCCTCTTATTGCTACTTGTCCTGACTTTTTGGGGATTTGTTGACACCGTGAAAATTTGAATCAACGTATTTTTCCTTTAAAATGATACATTTACTCGGATTAAACGTTTGATCTGTCATCTACGTTCTATTACAAATAAAATATTGACATTTGCCATCTCCACATCATTGCATTCAGTTTTTACTCACAATTTGTTTAGTGTCCCAACTTTTTTGGAATCCGGTTTGTATATAGATATTTGTATGTGGTGATATACATATAGATAATCACACATGTGATTAAACTTTGGTGTATCGCTAAACACGAGACATCTTGAGCAATTGTCTACTATCACATATGATATCCACGGCTGTGGTGTTCCATTGCTCTGTGTACTGTAAGTTTGTTGTTTTTGTGTACCTAGAATAGGCCACAACCTTGAGACTTAACAGCATTATAGGGTCAGCCTAGGGCCTATCAGGAGGTTCCAGAACACGGGATCGCCCTTATCGGGGCGGCCATTCCGTTTATAGGCAGGGTTGTTAAGTATAGGGCCACATATAGGGATAGGCCCAAACCAACAAGCAAACACCCTACCTATACCTCTATGTCCTCAATCACAACGAAGGAATAGATACATTGCCATTGAGCATTACAGTACATATCCCTGATGTGCTGTTTTTGTGTATTTTTTTCTTTTTCTGTGTTGTTTTTGTTTGTGGGAGTTTGTTATTTTCCATGTGACTTACATTAAAGACTACGTTTTTTAACAGGAGGAACTCTATCAGTTGCATGTAATAGTTATATTTGACTGATTAATTAAAAACTATTAATCAGTCCAATAAAATTCTTGTATGATTTTTGCTCTTCCAGGTGACACGTGGATACAAATAGACTGGGTGGTTCTGGCTCTCCTTAAAGGGGTTCTGAAGTTTGTTTAAACTAATGATCTATCCTCTGGATAGATCATCAGCATCTGATAGGCGGGGGTCTGACACCCGGGACCCCTGACGATCAGCTGTTTGAGAAGGCAGTGGTGCTGGCAGTAGCGCCGCGGCCTTCTCATTGTTTACCGCAGGCCCCGTGACGTCATGACTAGTATCAACTGGCCTGGGCGGGGCTAATCTCTGTTCACTTTAATGGAGTTTAGCCACGCCCAGGCCAGTTGATACTAGTCGTGACGTCCCTGGGCCTGCGGTAAACAGTGAGAAGGCCGCAGCGCTCATGGAGCGCTGCTGCCTTCTCAAACAGCTGATCAGCGGAGGTCCCAGGTGTCAGACCCCCGCCGATCAGATGCTGATGAAGATCCGGAGGATAGATCATCCATTTAAACAAACTGCAGAACCCCTTTAAGGAGAACAGCTGCATAAAGAGACTAATTGGAAGTGCTCTATGGGAAAACAATATGCAAGTAGGTATCTCCCAAGGAAAGTGACCCATCTCACTAGCACCAACTTTTGGAAGTGTGGTCTCCTTTAGGAAAGCCAATTATCCCCCCTAAGCTGCATCCAAGACATGTCACTCAGGTAGCCAGTATTCTACTAAATACTAACGAAGGGCAAGCAACCCGAAACAGCTGTCTGTGGATGGATGTTTGGCTTGGCATGTCCCAAGGCTTGTTAAAAAAAATCTGACTTTGACTCATAGGGACCGCTTCCAAAAGATGGTGCTAGCGAGATGGTTCTCTTTCCTTGGAAAATACCTCTTTGCATTTCTCAGTTGTGATTGGACCTAGGGGGATAAAGGGTTACACTTTTTTTTACATAGAGCCACTCCCAGACAAAGGATTGTGTATCCTAAATGCACATCAGGAGGGATGCTAGTCAGTCATCAAGGATATGCAATCTGGTGCAATAGTGTGTGCTTTTTTTATTCCTTCTATATCAGCATTTGTGATTTATAATAAACTAGCAGAAGGACCTGGCTTCACTTGGGTATGATTAATCTATTTCATTTCATGTTTGTGTGTGTCTTTAAAAGATATCACCACTATCCACTATAACAGTGACATCTACAGCACCCCGCTCCCAAAACAGTGACCCTCCCCAAAGTGCCCCGTCCTTTAAAATTGGACCTCCACAGCAGCCCACCCCCTTAACTTTGACCTTTAACAGTGACTTTAACATCTTTCCCCTTTAACGATGACTTTCACAGCATACCACCCCCTTGACAGTGACATTCACAGGGGCCCGCCCCCTTAACAGTGGCCTTTACTGGATCGGGGGCGTGTACTTTTTAACCCCTTAAGGACACAGCCTTTTTACACCTTAGGACCAGGCCATTTTTTGCAAATCTGACCAGAGTCACTTTAAGTGCTGATAACTTTAAAACGCTTTGACTTATCCAGGCCATTCTGAGATTGTTTTTTCGTCACATATTGTACTTCATGACACTGGTAAAATGAAGTAAAAAAAAATATTTTTTTTGCACCAAAAAATACCTAATTTAACAAAAATTTGGAAAAATTTGCAAATTTCAAAGTTCCAGTTTCTCTACTTCTGTAATACATAGTAATACCCCCAAAAATTGTGATGACTTTACATTCCCCATATGTCTACTTCATGTTTGAATTATTTTGGGAATGATATTTTATTTTTTGGGGATGTTATAAGGCTTAGAAGTTTAGAAGCAAATCTTGAAATTTTTCAGAAATTTACAAAAACTCAATTTTTAGGGACCAGTTCAGGTCTCAAGTCACTTTGCGAGGCTTACATAATAGAAACCACCCAAAAATGACCCCATCTAAGAAACTACACCCCTCAAGGTATTCAAAACTGATTTTGAATACGTTGTTAACCCTTTAGGTGTTGCACAAGAGTTATTGGCAAATGGGGAGGAAATTTGAGAATTTTATTTTTTTGTCTAATTTTTCATTTTAACCCATTTTTTCCACTAACAAAGCAAGGGTTAACAGCCAAACAAGACTGTATCTTTATTGCCCTGACTCTGCCGTTTACAGAAACACCCAATATGTGGCCGTAAACTACTGTACGGCCACACAGCGGGGCGTAGAGTGAAAGGTGCGCCGTTTGGTTTTTGGAGGGCTGATTTTTATGGACTGGTTTATTTACACCATGTCCCATTTGAAGCCCCCTGATGCACCCCTAGAGGAGAAACTCCCTAAAAGTGACCCCATCTAAGAAACTACACCCCTCAAGGTATTCAAAACTGATTTTACATACGTCGTTAACCCTTTAGGTGTTGCACAAGAGTTATTGGCAAATGGCAATGAAATTTGAGAATTTCATTTTTTTGCCTAATTTTCCATTTTAACCCATTTTTTCCACTAACAAAGCAAGGGTTAACAGCCAAACAAGACTGTATCTTTATTGCCCTGACTCTGCTGTTTACAGAAACACCCCATATGTGGTCGTAAACTACTGTACGGCCACACAGCGGGGCGTAGAGGGAAAGGTGCGCCGTTTGTTTTTTGGAGGGCTGATTTTTATGGACCGGTTTTTTGACACCAAGTCCCATTTGAAGCCCCCCTGATGCACCCCCAGATTATAAACTCCATAAAAGTGACCCCATCTAAGAAACTACACCCCTCAAGGTATTCAAAACTGATTTTACAAACTTTGTTAACCCTTTAGGTGTTGCACAAGATTTAATGGAAAATAGAGATACAATTTCAAAATTTCACTTTTTTGGCAGATTTTCCATTTTAATTTTTTTTTCCAGTTACAAAGCAAGGGTTAACAGCCAAACAAAACTCATTATTTATGGCCCTGATTCTGTAGTTTACAGAAACACCCCATATGTGGTCGTAAACCGCTGTACGGGCACACGGCAGGGCGCAGAAGGAAAGGAATGCCATACGGTTTTTGGAAGGCAGGTTTTGCTGGACTGTTTTTTTTACACCATGTCCCATTTGAAGCCCCCCTGATGCACCCCTAGAGTAGAAACTCCAAAAAAGTGACCCCATTTTAGAAACTACGGGATAGGGTGGCAGTTTTGTTGGTACTAGTTTAGGGTACATATGATTTTTGGTTGCTCTATATTACACTTTTTGTGCGGCAAGGTAACAAGAAATAGCTTTTTTGGCAGCGTTTTTTTTTTTGTTATTTACAACATTCATCTGACAGGTTAGATCATGTGGTAATTTTATAGAGCAGGTTGTCACGGACGTGGCGATACCTAATATGTATACAATTTTTTTTATTTATGTACGTTTTACACAATGATTTAATTTTTAAAACAAAAAAAATGTTTTAGTGTCTCCATAGTCTAAGAGCCATCGTTTTTTCAGTTTTTGGGCGATTATCTTAAGTAGGGTCTCATTTTTTGCGGGATGAGATGACTGTTTGATTTGCACTATTTTGGGGTGCATATGACTTTTTGATCGCTTGCTATTACACTTTTTGTGAAGTAAGATGACAAAAAAAGGCTTTTTTTACATCGTTTTTATTTTTATTTTTTTACGGTGGTCACCTGAGGGGTTAGGTCATGTGATATTTTTATAGAGCCGGTCGATACGGACGCGGCGATACCTAATATGTATACTTTTTTTTATTTATGTAAGTTTTACACAATGATTTCATTTTTGAAACAAAAAAAATGATGTTTTAGTGTTTCCATAGTCTAAGAGCCATAGTTTTTTCAGTTTTTGGGCGATTATCTTAAGTAGGGTCTCATTTTTTGCGGGATGAGATGACGGTTTGATTGTTACAATTTTGGCGTACATGCGACTTTTTTGATCACTTTTATTACCTTTTTTTGGGAAGTAAGGTGGACAAAATTTCAATTTCATCATAGTTTTTTATTTTTTATTTTTATGGCGTTCACCGTTCGGGTAAAGTAACATGACCGTTTTATAGATCAGGTCGTTACGGACGCGGCGATACCAAACATGTGTAGGGAATTTTATTTTTTTAATTTTTAATCAGTGATAAATGTGTTTTTTGATTTTTACTTTTTTTTCACTTTTTTTTTGACCCAGACCCACTTGGTTCTTGAAGATCCAGTGGGTCTGATGTCTGTATAATACAGTACTGTACTCTATATAGGGCTCTGTACTGTATTTTACTTACACTGAACAGATCTATGCTTTCAGCACAGATCTGTTCAGCACCATGGACAGCAGGACGCCTGAGCAGGCGTCCTGTTGCCATGGGAACCTTCCCCGTCTGCTCAGTAGTGGTCAGAACTGCGCAGACGGGGAAGGGTAAGGACGGGGCTGCGGGGGGCTGTCTGGGGGCTCTCTCCCTCTCCATCGGGGGGCTGCAAAGGCACTGCAGCCCCCCGATCGGAGAGGGAGGGAGCTCCCTCTTACTGTTAACTTTTTCCATACAGCGGTCCGTACGGACCGCTGTATGGAAAGGGTTAAACGGCTGACATCGCATCACTGATGTCAGCCGTTTATACCAGGGTGCCAGCAATGTGCTGGCACCCTGGTATACCCACTCTACACCAACGATTATTCAATGGGAGACGGGCGGGGGATCGCGATCCCGCCTGCCGCACCGCCCGCCTCCCGCACCGCCCCCACCGCCCGCAACACCCCCCCTGCACCTCCCACCGGGCTAAAATCATTCAGAGGTGCAGGGGGGGGGTGATAAATATATATTTTCGCCACACTAAAGTTTCTGATCGCCGCAGTCAGGGACCGCAGCGATCAGAAACTGCAGAAAGCGCAACAAACCGCAGGTCTGAATTGACCTGCGGTTTGTTGCGATCGCGGACATGGGGGGGTCACGGGACCCCCCCGCGCATTTAGCCGAGGTGCCTGCTCAATGATTTGAGCAGGCACCTTGTTCCGATCACAGCCGGCCGCACGGCAGTGATCGGAACAACACATGACGTACCGGTACGTCATGTGTCCTTAAGGACTCGGGAAACATGCCGTACCGATACGTCATGTGTCCTTAAGGGGTTAAAAGCTCACTCTAAGACAGCAGCACTGTATTGTCTGAGTGTAAGCTGCAGGGAGAAAGTCACCCTCCCTCCCATCCCTGCAGCTGACAGAAGTTGATCTTCATTTTTAAATCCCTGTCAGCTGAGTGGAGGGGCGTGGCCTAGCCAGATCAGGGGCATGGCTTAGCGAGACCTAGAAGTTGATTTTTAACTTCATTTTTTCGATCTCAGTCGGCTGAGTGGCAGGGGGCTTGGCCTAACCATTTGGGGGGGGGGGGTGTCCTTTTGAACAGATCCCTCTAAGACAGCAGTACTGTGCTGTCTGAGTGTAAGCTGCAGGGAGAAAGTCACCCTCCCTCCCACCCCTGCAGCTGACAGAAGTTGATTTTTACCTTAAATTTTTTACTCCCTGTTGGCTCAGGAGTGGGAGGAGGCATGGCCTAACCAGATCAAGGGCTTAGCAGGACCTGGGGGCGGGGTTTTAAGTCTTCTGAGGGTGGATGCATTGTGGCAGGGGGTATGTCTGGACTCCTTCCTGCAAGAGTGACGCCCCTCTGGGCACCTTACTGGCTCATTTGCATACCAAATAAACTGGATTTTCATAGGATAAAAACATCTATTGCTGGAACAAAGGCACATCTTGAAATAAGGTACTAAGTGCTATTAGGCCATGGCTTTACTGCAATAGCGATTATCCTGGTGACAGATTTCCTTTAACCCCTTAACGCAGAATGCCGTGCATGTACGGTGGGGGATGCATTGCCAGAATGCATTCCGCCGTACATGCACGTGGGATGATCGGGCGGGCACTGGAGCGGTGCGCGCCCGATCACTGCAGGCGTCCGTCAGTCCCTGGTAGCCGGGCCCCTGCTGTATCCGCCGGCATCGCTTCTCTGCTGTGGTCGGCGCTGACCGAGACATAGAAGTGGTTTGCGGCAGGTGAAGCAGCGCATCGAGTCCCCGCCTAATGCCCTGCACGGCATCTGACCCTACCTTCTACGGGTGCCCAGGATATCCAGCCTCAGGCTGGGTCTCCGAGGCAACCTGTTTGTGTACTAATCTGTATTGTAATGCACTGCAGAGGGGATCAGACCCCCAAAAGTTGAAGTCCCAGAGTGGGACAGAAATAAAGTTTAAATAAAAAAAAATAAAAAAAGTGTTTTTAATAAAAAAAATAAAGTTTTAAGTAAAAAAAAAAAACACGCCCCTTTCCCCTGATTTTATAATAAAAAATTGAAAAAAATAAAAAACGCACATATTAGGTATCGCCGCGTCCGTAACGAACGGCTCTATGTATCACATGATCTACCCCGCCCGATAGACACCATAAAAAAAAAAAAAAAGCCATCTTTGTCACCTTACATCACTAAAAGTGCAACATGAAGCGATCAAAAAGGCATATGCCCCCAAAAATAGTACCAATCTTACTGTCACCTCATCCCGCAAAAAATTAGCCCCTACATAGGACAATCTCCCAAAAAATATAAAAACTATGGCTCTCAGACTATGGAGACACTAAAACATGATTTTTTTTGTTTCAAAAATGCTTTTATTGTGTTAAATGTAAAAGAAAGTATACATATTAGGTATCGCCGCATCCGTAAAAACCTGCTCTAGAAAAATACCACATGACCTAACCCCTCAGATGAACACCGTAAAAAAAAAAAAAAAATTGCCATATTTTTGTCACCTTATATCACAAAAAGTGTAATAGCAAGCGATCAAAAAGTCATACACACCCCAAAATAGTGCCAATTAAACCGTCATCTCATCGCTCAAAAATCATACTCTACCTAAGACAATCGCCCAAAAACTGAAAAAACTATGGCTCTCAGACTTAGGAGACACTAAAACATGATTTATTTTGTTTCAAAAATGAAATCATTGTGTAAAACTTACTGTACATAAATAAATAAAAAGTATACATATTAGGTATAGCTGCATCCATAATACCCTGCTCTATAAAAATATCACATGACCTAACCCCTCAGGTGAATACTGTAAAAAAAAACTATGTAAAAAAAAAGCAATTTTTTGTCACCTTACATCACAAAAAGTGTAATAACAAGCGATCAAAAAGTCATATGCAACCCAAAATAGTGCCAATCAAACAGTTATCTCATCCCGCAAAAATCATACCCTACCCAAGATAATCACCCCAAAACTGAAAAAACTATGGCTCTCAGACTATGGAGACACTAAAACATGATTTTTTTTTGTTTCAAAATAAAATCATTGTGTAAAACTTACATAAATAAAAAAAGTATACATATTAGGTATCGCCGCATCCGTAATAACCTTCTCTATAAAAATATCACATGACCTAAAAAGTGTAATAGCAAGCGATCAAAAAGTCATATGCACCCCAAAATAGTGCCAATCAAACCGTCATCTCATTCCCAAAAAAATTAGCCCCTACACAAGACAGTTGCCCAAAAAATCTATAAAACTATAGCTTTCAGAATGTAGAGACACTAAAGATTATTATTTTTTTTTAAATGCATAGTTATGCAAAACTCTAAAAAAGTGTTTCTGTAAACTACAGAATCAGAGCCATAAATATTGAGTTTTGTTTGGCTGTTAACCCTTGCTTTGTAACTGGAAAAACATATTAAAATGGAAAATCTGCCAAAAAAGTGAAATTTTGAAATATCTATATTTTCCATTAATTCTTGTGGAACACCTAAAGGGTTAACAAAGTTTGTAAAATCAGTTTTGAATACCTTGAGTGTGTAGTTTGTAAAATTATGCAAGCCTCACAAAGTGACTTCAGACCTGAACTGGTCCTGAAAAAGTGGGTTTTAGAGATTTTCTGAAAATTTTCAAGATTTGCTTCTAAACTTCTAAGCCTTGTAACGTCCCCAAAAAATTAAATGGCATTCAATAAAATGATCCAAATATGAAGTAGATATATGGGGAATGTAAAGTAATAACTATTTTTGGAGGTATTACTATGTATTAAAGAAGTAGAGAAATTGAAATTTGAAATTTTTTCAAAAATTTTGGTAAATTTGGTATTTTTTAATAAATAAAAATAATATTTTTTTACTCCATTTTACCAGTGTCATGAAGTACAATATGTGACGAAAAAACTATCTCAGAATGGCCTGGATAAGTAAAAGCTTTTTAAAGTTATTCACACATAAAGTGACACTGGTCAGATTTGCAAAAAATGGCCTGGTCCTTAAGGTGAAAATGAGCCCAGTCCTTAAGGGGTTAAACCTGACCTTCAGCAGTGAAGTTAAATGTCTGGGTTGCTATGGAAACCTGGAGTAAAACTGTGTAGGTGGAGACTGGAGGACCTGCAAGCTTCTATTGGCTGATAAGGGTCATGTGACCAAGTGTCTATTGGCTAATGCATTTTTTGGTAATATCTTAGGAACGGTACATCCTAGAAAGCTGATACCTGGTCTAAAACCTTCCCGGACACCTGATGTACCTGTGTACCAAATTTTGTGATTGTAAATGCGACGGTGTGGATTCCTTTAGCGGACACACACACACACTCAGCTTTATATATTAGATTATTTAGAAACCATTAAAAAATTTGCTTTACAGCAGCCCCATGGGCCATAGACACAATGGTCAGGAGGGGACTCTATTGACTTCTATGGGAGAGTTTTCTAGGCCTGTTCTGTGCCCTGTGCAGAGGTCACTGTACAAGGAAAGAATAGATCAGCTCTGACAATCACCTACTGTGACTGGTGGATCCTTCCTGCCTTATCTATACACAGAAGTGATATCCTTACAGGCAGGATTAGAATGACATATAATCAGGTAGCTACAGTAAAGTGATCTATAAATAACAAGAAGTGGCGCCTATTATTAGGCTTAGTGGCCGGTGCGAAAAGTAAAAGAGTGTTCAATTATAGATATTGGCATGAAAAATTAAAAACATCATCAAAAATTCTTTAAAAATGTTACATTGATTTAAACAATAGGTCACTTCTGATGACACATTTCCTTTAAGGATTAAATTGACTAGATTGGTCTCCCCGATGTTCTATGAATAGTCTTTCTAACCATGACAGGCATTATGTTTCTCAAAAGAATATAATAAAACTACAAGCATATACATGAAGAACAAAAGGTGAACATGTGTCATCCATATGATGGACAAACATCTAGTTTCCGAAACCTACATGAGACTCCTGATTCTTTATATTATCAACACCTAAAATATATAACTGGTTAAAAATCGGAAGCCTCTGTGGAAATTAGAGACTGTGGTGAATTGTACTGTACAAAGAGTACAGAGGGTTAATAGAGAAATGGAGAGGAGAGAGCTGTAGCAGCGTATACTCAATGATTACCCATACAACCCCTGTACGAGCAAACATGAGAAGCACAGAGAGGGCGCAATTAGTTTAAGGCTGATAAATCCCAGTTTCAGATCCCACAGCTCCTCTCTGAGACACACACAGAAATGCACCATCATATCCATATTGCCACACGCACACATTGACACTCATAGGTCTCCGTAACCTCCAAGCCAAGTTATTTGTATTTGGGCTGGATTTGATGCATAGCCTCAATTTGCTCAGTCACACCTGCAGGGGGGAACTATATCAGCTCCGAGCTGATTTGGGGGAAATTACCAGTCATCCATCAAAAGAGAGACAGTCGCACAATAAAAGAGACATGCGCATGCCGACCGAGACTGCTGATCTTCAAACAGGTCAATATAATATCCCAACATCGTAGAGGGTCAGCAGCTTAAAAATAAAACTGATATAAGGAGCAGCTAATATCCTGCACACATACGTATGTAGATGTCTCGGGAAGTTCTAGGAACTGGAGATATGTGAGACAAGGTAGTGATTATGAGGACAGATATGTTTCTAGGACCAGGTCAGCACTATAGTCAGGCTCTCCCTGGTCAGAAAAGGCTGATTACTGGAAGTCCAAGGGTCCTTTTTGCATGGGACGATGAAGCTTTGATCACCCAAATATTGCCCCATGTAGATATAACATAAACAACCCCAGGTTTATGGATAATTGCATCTTTTATGCAGTAGTAAAAAGAAAATCTTGGGACAGCAAATTGTCCTGTGTAATACAGGTCCTTCTAAAAAAATTAGCATATTGTGATAAAGTTCATTATTTTCTGTAATGTACTGATAAACATTAGCCTTTCATATATTTTAGATTCATTACACACCAACTGAAGTAGTTCAAGCCTTTTATTGTTTTAATATTGATGATTTTGGCTTACAGCTCATGAAAACCCAAAATTCCTATAAAAAAAAATTAGCATATCATGAAAAGGTTCTCTAAACGAGCTATTAACCTAATCATCTGAATCAACTAATTAACTCTAAACACCTGCAAAAGATTCCTGAGGCTTTTAAAAACTCCCAGCCTGGTTCATTACTCAAAACCGCAATCATGGGTAAGACTGCCGACCTGACTGCTGTCCAGAAGGCCATCATTGACACCCTCAAGCAAGAGGGTAAGACACAGAAAGAAATTTCTGAACGAATAGGCTGTTCCCAGAGGGCTGTATCAAGGCACCTCAGTGGGAAGTCTGTGGGAAGGAAAAAGTGTGGCAGAAAACGCTGCACAACGAGAAGAGGTGACCGGAACCTGAGGAAGATTGTGGAGAAGGACCGATTCCAGACCTTGGGGGACCTGCGGAAGCAGTGGACTGAGTCTGGAGTAGAAACATCCAGAGCCACCGTGTACAGGCGTGTGCAGGAAATGGGCTACAGGTGCCGCATTCCCCAGGTCAAACCACTTTTGAACCAGAAACAGCGGCAGAAGCGCCTGACCTGGGCTACAGAGAAGCAGCACTGGACTGTTGCTCAGTGGTCCAAAGTACTTTTTTCGGATGAAAGCAAATTTTGCATGTCATTCGGAAATCAAGGTGCCAGAGTCTGGAGGAAGACTGGGGAGAGGGAAATGCCAAAATGCCTGAAGTCCAGTGTCAAGTACCCACAGTCAGTGATGGTCTGGGGCGCCATGTCAGCTGCTGGTGTTGGTCCACTGTGTTTTATCAAGGGCAGGGTCAATGCAGCTAGCTATCAGGAGATTTTGGAGCACTTCATGCTTCCATCTGCTGAAAAGCTTTATGGAGATGAAGATTTCATTTTTCAGCACGACCTGGCACCTGCTCACAGTGCCAAAACCACTGGTAAATGGTTTACTGACCATGGTATTACTGTGCTCAATTGGCCTGCCAACTCTCCTGACCTGAACCCCATAGAGAATCTGTGGGATATTGGGAAGAGAAAGTTGAGAGATGCAAGACCCAACACTCTGGATGAGCTTAAGGCCGCTATGGAAGCATCCTGGGCCTCCATAACACCTCAGCAGTGCCACAGGCTGATTGCCTCCATGCCACGCCGCATTGAAGCAGTCATTTCTGCAAAAGGATTCCCGACCAAGTATTGAGTGCATAACTGAACATCATTATTTGAAGGTTGACTTTTTTGGTATTAAAAACACTTTTCTTTTATTGGTCGGTTTTTGAGATAGGAAATTTGGGTTTTCATGAGCTGTATGCCAAAATCATCAATATTAAAACAATAAAAGGCTTGAACTACTTCAGTTGTGTGTAATGAATCTAAAATATATGAAAGTCTAATGTTTATCAGTACATTACAGAAAAAATTGAACTTTATCACAATATGCTAATTTTTTTAGAAGGACCTGTATATGTGGCCAACAAGTGAAAACTGTATGGGGGCAAACAATTACCAATCATTCGTCTCTTTACTAATGAAAATTGTTTCATTTATATGCAAGTAACAAGCAATATTCAATTAATGCTCTCCATCAGTAGAATATGTTGTGTAAAAGGATTCATTAAAGATGAGATAGACTTTACATTTAAACCGGCCATGTACATGAGATATCTGGTGGCCGACGGCTGTTTCTCCCAGCTCCACCATAATCATGTGTGCTTGGCTGAATGTGCCTGTTTTTTTTTCATGGGAAGAGGACATAAGCCAGGCAGACACCTCTGGCAGCAACTCAGCTCCAGCAGGATCAACTGTACAGGGATGACATGTCCAATCCTTCTTTTGTCTGACATCTGCCTTTGAGGGACAGTCAAGAGGCCCCAAGCACATTAAATCACTGGCCAGTCCAGCCCAAATCAGCAGGTATGGATGAATTTTATATAATGTGTATGGAAGCATTTTATTGGAGACAAATTGAGAGTTATGATCATGAAAGATGAAGAAAAATGGGGTTAACAAGGAGACTATGTAAGAACAAACTGTAACCTGCTTGGTTGTCATCTGCTATTCCTCAATTTTATTCTCTAAGACTAAAATGTGACTTTTTATCTATGACTGTTGTGAAACAGACCGAATACAGTAATGTCTTTAACCCATTTCCAACATCTACTGTACACGTATGGAGAATGTATGGTCTTTAAAGATGGTGCTGAGCGAGTGCCGGAGCCGGTGGGTGCCTGCTGTTCTACACAGCAAATATCTGCTGGCAGTGTCTGTGAATGGAGAGAACGCTGATCATGAACATGTAACATCTCAGATGCCATGACCAATTACAAGATCACTGGAACAGAAGACATGAAGGCTCCCAGGCCTGCCATAGTAAAGTTCCTATTGAGCCCTGCCTCGGGCAAGGCTTAACAGAACTCACCAAAATTATAAAACGACACATAAAATCCAGATACAAACACATACTTGATTTGGTAATATAAAAGACATACAAAGAATCAAAGACTAACACATAAGATGCAGTACAGACCAACAATGTAGATAAAGTTTCACCTCACAAGCTCTAGGTCTATTTGAACCCCCCCAAAACAGACATAAATACCCATATGATAGTGGGTGGGGTACTGGTATGCACATGATCGGTAGTACCTTGCAGCTAACATATCTGTATAAAGTATGTATTTGGATTTTATGTGTGGTTTTCTAATTTTGGTCAAGTGTGCATTACTACGACACAGTGTCATTTTTGGTTCTTTAAGGCTTAACAGAAACGTCACAATTTACTCATAGACTGCAATGATAAACCATTGCAGTCTATGTTATAAATCCTTAAATGGGGGCAAAAAAATATATTAAAAATAGGTTTTTTTTTATATTTAAAAACTAAAATAAAAAAAAAATTGAAATCCCCATTTTACATATAAAATAAACATAATTGATATCATCCCGTTCAAAAATGTCTAAGCAGTTAAAATTTGCAATTATACAGAGGTATCCAAATTGGGGAGACGCCATAATGAATGGAAAACGCTGCTGGAGAACGGCATCCTGTGTGTTGCATTTTGTTCAGGGAAAGAGGGCAAATCTGTGAAGTGCAGTGACCAACACAGAGGCCATTTTGAAACCCGCCTTCTTGGAACCAAGTAATATTTTCATATGGGAAGGGGTGCTTGTGACATATGTATCTGATAGAGACTATGATGAATCCAAATCTGTGCTTAAATATGACCTTTATTAACAATTTTCTTTTTGTTACAGACACAGATGTGGCTGCTAGATTAACTTTCGAGGAGAGGACAGAGATTGTGCTGATATCTGGGGAGCACAGCACCCAACTCATTGCAGTGGATGTCAAAGCTCTGCACCCTTACAGACCACCACCCATCCGTTTTGGCAAATTGCGTGGTTCTGGTTCTTTTAGTCCACTGTTTTCCATTTATTCCGGTGTCTGCATACTTTTAGTCCACACTGTATATCCTGTATGGTGAACGTGGTAAAGGAAAAAATCAAAATGATGAACCACAGTTTTTATGTTGCTTCACATCCCCCTCAAAAAATGCAATCAAACATGATAAAAAAGTCATACATACCCAAAATGGTACCGATGAAAAAAAGAATTCTTACGCAAACCGTAGATGGAAATATGAAAAAAGTTATGGCCATGCAAAAAGCTTTTTTGTTATAAAAATTACTTTTCTAAAAGTACTAAAACATAATAAAAATTATATAAACCTGGTGTCATTGTAATTGTGCTGACCCACAGAATAAAGGCAATCATGGTTTCATTTTTAACGCCCAGTGAACACGATAAATACGAAACCCATAAGACAATGTCACAATTATATTTTCTTTCCATTTCTACAACATTAATATTTTTTCCAGCTTCCTAATATATCGTATGGAACATTAAAGGGAGCCATTAGAAAGTACAAGTTGTCCTGCAAAAAACAAATGATGGCCCGAAAAACAAGAACAAAATACAGGAAAATGTAACTGCAATAATCAGTAAAATTGAAGCAGTAGTTAGTGGTCCTCATACAACTATACATCACACTTCAGCAAAAAATGTCCTTTTAGTAACCAAAAAAATGACATGGCGGTACTGGGAGAAAAAGCTTTTTGTGACCATACTGATCATGAGCTTGGTCTATGGGGCACATACCGTATTGTTTGCTCTATAAGACAAACTTTTTTTCCCTCCAAACTGGGGAGAAAATATCAGTGTGTCTTATGGGACGAATACTAATGAGCGCTTTAATTAATGAAGCACTCATTAGTACAGGAGGACCGGGATTTGCTGAATGCTCTGTACTCAACACTTCCTGGTCCTTTCGCTGTGCTGTAACTGTGCATGGCGTGAAGACGTCGACTCCTGTGACCTCATATTGTGCATGTCGGGTCACAGCACACCGCGCAGCAAAAAATGCTGGAAGAGCATGAGCTGGATTCACAGACCAGTGGCAGCGTCCGGGGCAAGAGAAGTTAATTTATAGTTTTTATCTGATCTGAGTGTCTGAACAGGAGTCTTATTAACTTGCCAGTCTTATCTGAGTGTCTGAAAAGGGGTCTTATTAACATGCCAGTCTGATCTGAGGTCTGAGTAGGGGTCCTTACATTGTGGGTCTAATCTGAGTGTCTGAATGGGGGTCATATTAACATGGGGGTCTGATCTAAGGTCTGATTGGGGGTCTTATTAACACTGGGGGTATGATCTGATGTCTGGTTAACATTGAGGATCTGATTGGGGCTCTAAGGGGAGGTCTCATGAAAAAAAAAAATTCTTATTTTCCTCCTCTAAAACGTACCGTATTTATTGCCCTATAAGACGCACCTACATTTTAGAGGAAGACAATAAGAAAAAAATCGTTTTCATTAGACCTAAGGTCAGACCAGCAATCAGACCCCCAGTATTAATCAGATCTCAGCTGACAGCCCCAATCAGATCCACCAATGTTAATAAGACCTCAATAAAACCTCAGATCAGACCCCCAATCAGATCTTAGCTCAGACTTCAAAGTGTACGATCCCCAATCAGACGTCAGATAAGAGCCCCAATGTAAATGAGACCCCCATTGAGACCTCAGGTCAGCCCCCATGCCTCTTATCATCAGCCCCCATGACTATCAGCCCCCTAGCCTCTTATCAGCCCCCAGACTCTCATCAGCCTCTTATCAGCCCCCTAGACTCTTCTTAGCCCCCTAGCCTTTCATCAGCCCCCCCAGACTCTCATCAGCCCCCAGCCTCTCATTAGCCCTCATACCTTGTGCACAGGAGCAGGCAGTGTGAAGACTTAGAGGCGCAGCAGGCATGTGTGGCAGGAAAGCCTTCTCCGCCCCTCAGCTGCCTGCTACCACGCTCCCACCAACATCATCCAGCAAATATGCCGGTCAGCCGGTCCCTGTCAACCAGCCCCAGAGCGGGCCTGCCGGTCAGCCTACACCAGCTGCCCTACACCCTACCACTCAGCGCACGCCGCGGACGGTCCTCATCAGCAAGCCTGTGCTGTAGACGCTGGGTTCTCCCTCTTCAGGTAACTATCTGGTACATCACAGGCTGCTGTTCCTATGCAGCGCAGCCTGCGATGTACCGAGCATAATTAACGCGCCGCACATTTTATATTTCTCTGCCCTGTATTCACCCCATAAGACGCACTAGCGGTTTCCCCCTATTTTAGGGGGGGGGGAAAGTGCATCTTATGGGGCGAAAAATACGGTAGGTACGTCTTATGGGCAGTTGCGTCTTATAGGGTGAAAAATACCTGTTTATCCATATTTATTTCCATCATCTATGGCTCTCTCTTTTGTAGTTTTATCTATATGTTTAATTAAAAATTAAAAATTAAAAAAATTAGAGGCATTACTACAAGGTCTGCAGTGGTTACGGTTGCACCTAGGCCTTGCAGCCTGTCGGATACCAGTCCTATAAATGATGGAGTGATAGTTCTCGTACCCAGTGGCGTAGTTAGAAATGACTGGGCCCCACAGCAAATTTTTGAATGGGGCCCCCCTCCCCCAGTAATTTTTTTGCAACCCCTTCCTTTCATGCTGCCCACATTCCTGTGGCTAGTAAAGATCGCTCTCTCAGACCAGGCCCGGCAGCTGTTCCATCCGTTTCCTACACTGTCTATACCGTCACTGTATATAATTTCATTGTGTAATACTGTTGAGGGGGCCCTGACCAAATCCTTTAGTCCTCCTCCTCCTGGATGGGCCCCTTCTGGGTCAGGGCCCCAAAGCAGCCGCTTCCCCTGCTTCCCCTATAGTTACGCCCCTGCTCGTACCCTATTTAAAATTTTGCATTGGGGTCCATGAGCTTCAACATTCCCCTCTGATAATGACCAATTGAAGTCTAATCTAGTCATAAACTCTAAGGTGGACTTTACCTTCACACAAATCAAGTAACTGCACAAATCATATCACCTGTGCAGCCCGTTTCACTGCACAACAGCCCAGGGGACTCTTCCCAGCTGTAGGAAGTGAACAGGCTAAGCCGAAAGCAGAGCTTAATAGGCTGATGGGGGGAAGGGGGGGCTGAATGGTGCAACAGGGAGGAGCTTAGTGGTGCAACAGGTGCCCCCTGACATAATTTCATTTGGGGCCCCAGAAATGTCAAATCCGCCCCCTTCGTACATATTATATTGGTCTGACAGCCGTTGCTCCTGACCCCCCCCTCTCCATATACATGCATGTTTGGCTAATCATATATGCCCTATAAGGTGGACAGAGGAGAATGATGGACAGGAGAGACAATACTGATAGCGGCTTATCTGCTCATGAACAAAGGGATCAGGCAGTTGAAATTTAATAGACCGATCCTTATCTCTCCCAACACCTACCATCAGAAGAGAGTCTGGATGCCGCCAGTGGCGTACATAGAGAAGTAAGGGCCCCATAGCAAGGATCAAACCAGCCCCCCCACACATGACAGAAGGGTTTCTGCCTAAACCCTTTTCAAATATCTTTGGGCCATTTTTCCACTGCCTCATTTGCTGCTATGTTGTTCTTTTAGAGGGTAGAGTCCTGACCAAGTTTTTATCTCCAGCAGAAGACCGGGGCCCCTCTTGCCTTGGGCCCCATGGCACCCGCATGGTCTGCCGCTATGGTAGTTACGCTCTTGGATGCCACCATACACATACGTTCTGAGGGTTCTGCTGACATCTATGTAATGTGTACATCTACCTTAACGTAAAACACAGTCACTGATTGAAGGTACACGACAGCATGACAAATGATAACCGATTTAAAAATACATTAAGAATCATTAGAATACAGGAACGCTGGACTGCGGGATGAGGAATTACAGCAGTCTCCATGTGATTTATGAGTGAAAAATTACTGCTTTGTGTGCAGATTTCTGGGTGAGCGATCAACGTTGTTTGCTGATATTTATGGGTGAGGGATTATTAGTTGGAGCCGATGGGCTGTCACGGTCAGAACCCCCTTGTATAAATAAGGGATCGGATCAACCTTAGTATGTGTTTTACGCAAGACACAGAGAAATTGCTCACCATTAACACCAAATGGGGCTCTTGTGTTGGATAATTAACAGTGACGGGGAGGAATATCAGAACAATGGTGAATGCATCAGATTTATGAAGAGCGACGTGGTGAGATATCCAGTAATTTACCACTCTACACAATTCATATTGTGCCTAACATCGCGGCTCTCTGCTGCTGAGGTAACTATGCTGCATAAAGGGTCTCTGGTTCTATGAAAAATAGGCTAGGTTCACACCATGTTGGGGGATTACCAAGAGTATGCCCCAGATGTGTTACAGTGCACTCCTATGGAGTTACTAATGGCTGCCATTGACTTCCATTACAGGGGTTCTACGGGATTTTCATATTCATGGCCTATACTCAGGATAGGTCATCAATATGAGATCATCGGGGGGGGGGGGGGGGGGAAGGGGCAACTGACTCTATAACTTTTTTATAGTCTTTTTTATGTCTACAGGTATGTGGGCTCATTTTTCGCAGGACAATCTGTAGTTTTTGATAATACCGTTTTGGGCTGTGTATGACTTTTTAATCTCTTTTTATTACAGTTTTTTGGGAGATGCGGTGATAAAAAAAACTGCATTGGCCATTTTGTTTTTCCGTTCACATTCACTGCATGGGATAACTTTTTTATATCTTAGTATGGGTGTTTTCCCATGCAGCGATGCCCATGATGTTATCCTTTTTTTTGGTTTATTTATTTTTGGGAAATTTGGATAATTCGAATTTTTTTATTTTGTATTAATTTTCCCACCTTTTTTTTTTTTTTTCTTAACTTTTTGTTAGGTCTCCAAGTGGACCACAACTTGCAATCATCAGATTGCAACTTATACAGTATAATGGAATTTGTTACATTATTCACATTTAACCCCGGCATCAAATGGAGGAGTTAGATGTTGCCTATCTTGTGGACACCGCAGACCTAGCAGCTATGGCACTTGCTATGTTCCGGAGCGGGAACCATTTTTAAAGACCCAACATCTGCCATACATGTATGGCGAATGTCAGGAAGCGATTAAAGAAGCTCTGGTGAGTGCCACAGCCTCCTCACAGCTTACCAAACACAGTGGTGTCCATAGGATAGCGGCTGTGCTTGGTATTGCAGCTCAGCCCCATTTGTAAAAGGCATATGAACTTAGCCTATAGCTTCATCAATGTATGATGAAAAGTTTTGCAACAGTGGGAGTCATTTTTCATTGCCCCTACAAAAAATGGTGTAAGAAAATCTCAAACTGTGGATCTGCAACCTTTTTTAAAAGCCATTTGCGCAAAAAATTGTGTTTTTAGGCCACACTCACCACTTTTCTAAAAAGTGGCTTGGTGTGGACATGGTGTGGTGTGTCAGTATACACCAGTATATGCTGATATTTTCTGGTGTATAGGATAACTGAAGTCTATGGCAGCTAGGAGTCGGCATAGAGTTCATTCTAGCTGCACAGATTGTTATGGGATGCACTTAATTTATGACGAGGCAGAATCTTCTACCTCATCATAAATTAGGTGCTTCCAGGGGATATCAAGACTGGTGTAGAAAATACTCGTCTTGAATCTTTTGTGTATTAATATTGCTCCATCTTTAAGATATCAGCTTACTGTTGGGTGACAGGAACCTTTGCAGAATTTCCCTTTTCAGAGGAACTAGATTTTTGACAAACAAGAGGTTGAGGTATTAGCCTAAGAATCCTTTTACATGGGCTGAGTATTGGGGGTAATTATCAGAAACAAATGTTCATATAAATGCTGTTTCCCAATAATTGTCCCGTGTTCTGCTCATTTAACAGATGATTTCATCTTTCACAGGGCACCAATAATACTAGTCGGTTGGTAGCACATTGCCCCATTTAAACATAAATCTGCTGCCGAAACACAATCAAACTGTGTGGGGATAAATGATTGTTTGAGGGTCTGTTCCAGGAATATTTGATAAATTTGTTCCAGGAAAAATTTGATAAATTGAAAAACAAAGGCCCAGATTTTCTAATATATTCGTGCCAAAAATCCATTTGGTCCATCTAAGGTTTCTACACTTTTGTTCATACTCTACAAGGGAGTGGGACTTAGCAGAAAGGGAGTGGAGCTTTGATTGAAAGAGGTAGGACTAAGATATGCCATTTTGAACCAAAATTGCTTCACAATTCTGGCATAAAAATCTGTCTCAAAATAAGGCAACCAATAGTTGGTGTAGAGTTAGACAAAAGTCTCTAGCCAAGCACCAAATTTATCATCCAGCCTAAGCCCCTGTGATAAATCGGGTGTAGGTCTACACAGCCTGGCTATAGGATTTATAAATCTGGGCCAAAGTCTATTAGATAACAATACATCTTCCTAGTATGCATCAGACCCTGCTTCTACCTCTACCTTGTGTTTCCTTCTGTACCGCGTTGCAGACAGAGCAGAATCAGAGTCAGAATATTGATAGATGCCTATACAATAAAATTACTCACAATGGTCCTGGACTCCAGAGAAGTTCACACTCTAATTGGCCTATCTCAGAAATAAAGCACACACATTAGCGCCCATTTTCACATCAAGACAATTATCCTATTATATGTTTTGCAGCAAAAGAGAGTATTGCCTTTGATATTTCTGCAAAGCCAGTTAATCTAGGAACATGAAGGGATTCTGTGCAACTAAATGTCATTTACTGATCTTAGAAAAATATGCTCTCACATTCGTGATATGTCTGGAGCACATCAAAATACCGCTAAACTGTAGGTTAACACAGGTTTCACTTAAATGGCCTCTAACTTTTGACATATCTTTTCATAAATGAATAGTACAAATGACCACAAGAAACTTTGCACTATGTTTTATAGGGGAGAAATGTATAGTTATCCTGTTATGAGCTGTTTACGAGCTCCCCCTTCCTCTGCTAATTGCTTTTTACTGTTTCCCCATCCAGGACGGATAATTTTTGTAGCAGGATTATGCAGCACATTTCAATGCAAGTCTATGGAGAGGGGAGGGGGAGGAGTGAGCAGGAGCTGAGGAGACACACATATACAGATAGGCAGACCGCACAGCTGCTTAGATAGCTTATATCTCAGCACAAGTGTTTCATTCACAGAAATGCAGTTCAGTACTTCTCAATTATTCTGGTGCTGCTTCTGAGTGACTGTGAGAGAGTTATGAAGGATATTTTCCTCTACTTTCTGTGTGTGCAGTGGATGGCATCTAGTCTCCACCCACCATGACCAACAGAAGTGCAAACCAGATATTCAACAGCTAAAAATGCCAGATACAAGTTATATAATGGCCAGAAAAGTTATTACATACATACAAACGCTGTACTATTGATTAATGCAAAGTTTGTTGAAAGCTTAGTGACACTTTAATCATATAGGCTACTCCCAATACTGTAGCCATTTCCTTTAGAATTTTACCTTTATAATTCCAAGCTTCACAAACATAGGTTGGTACAGATAGTAAAGTATCTCATTTCTGAAAACCCTTGCCACACAACGTTTCAGGAGGACGCTCCCTCTTCATCATGTACAGCGCTCGGCTCTCTCAGGTACTCCCATAGGAATGAATTGAGTAGCAGTGCGCATGCCTGACTGGCCACTCCATTAATTTCAGGCAGCCTCCACAGGGTACAGGGTCCCCATTATCATGATCGGTGGGGGTCCCATCCCTAGATGCAAAACGGACATCACACAGACATCAACTCAATTTTTTTATCTGTGTTTTGCAGACAGTAAAATACATACAGTGGTGAAAATGTGCCCTACCAGCGATAAGACGGTGAATCAGGGGCGGACTGTGCGGTCGGGCACTTCGGACGTGGTCCGAGGGCCCGGCCGGGAAGGGGGCCCGCCGGCCGGCCTTTGGGGTGTGCGGCGCGGACCTGGCAGCGGCGGGGCACGGGGAGATGAGCGCTTCCATTGTGGAAGCGCTCATCTCCAGTCATCTGTGTCGCTGTCCTCAGGACAGCGATACAGATGCCTGTGCTGCGGCAGGGAAGGGAGAGGCGTGTCCCTTTCCCTTCCTCTGATAGGCTGCAGGCACACTAGGTGCAGGCACACTAGGCCGGCAGCCTATCAGAGGCCGGCGCAGGCGGCGCGATGACGTCATCGCGCGGCCTGAGCCATACAGCGCGGTACACAGACCGGAAGAGGCCTGCATCGCATCGCTGACATGGAGGTAAGTATGTGTGTTTTTTTTTATTTAATATATACAATGCTGTTATTACTAGCACAGGGGGGCTATTACTGGCACGCAGGGGGATATTACTGGCACAGGGGGCTATTACTGGCACAGGGGGGCTATAACTGGCACAGGGGGGCTATTACTGGCACAGGGGGGGCTATTACTGGCACGGAGGGGGGCTGTTATTACTGGCACGGAGGGGGGCTATTACTGGCACGGGGGGCTGTTATTACTGGCACGGGGGGCTGTTATTACTGGCACGGGGGGCTGTTATTACTGGCACTGAGGCCACAAAGAAGGGGTATTTTATATGGGCGCTCTGTACAGTACAATTTTATACTGGGACACATTATGGGGGCTACTATGGGGAAGAGGAGTACAATGGGATCATCTACGGGGGCACTAAGAAGGGGTATTTTATAATATGGGGGACACTGAGGGCATCTACTGGAGCATTTTATACTGGTACATTATGGGGGACACTAGGAGGAAGGAGGGTGTGGAGCACTATGGGGGCATTTACTAGGGGCACTATATAGGGGTATTTTATACTGGGACATTATGGGGGCACTATGGGGACATTAGCTCAACTGGGGGCATTACAAGGGGGTATTTTTTGCACTGTCAAATTATAAGGATAATTATTTCTACTGGGGGGGCTTTATTACTCCCCCATGGTATGACCCCCTAGTAGCAGCACCAGCCTCTCCTGCTCTGCTATCCCTCTGCCCCTTCTCCAAATCCTTATTATGAAATCTTTTTCATTAGGATAAAACACAACATCAGCTCCGCCGAGCCCCCCCAGCCAAAGTGTTGAAGTGGTGTCCGAGATCCCCAAGGGCCAAGCCAAGTAATTGTAAGTTTTCATGTGGAATATGTTTGTTATACACATATAGCCTACACTGTGCCACACAATATACAGTATACCGCTACACTGTGTAGTCTGTTCTATAAGCACCATTGTTTTGTGGCGGCGGACAGAAAAAAATCTGGAAGTGCCCCTCCCGAGACCACTTGAATATGACAAACAGGGAAATCCCTCAGGAGGTTGCTACGCTATTCTATTAATTGTTTTGAAATTAGGGGGTCACTAGGACCTGAGCGTAACTTTGCAACCTCACTGACTAATTTTAAATCCTGGATCCGCCACTGTCCCCAGCCTGCTGCTTGTGATAGGTAGCCTGGCCGCTACTGGCCCTGCCCTCTGCCTCAGCAACATGGGTTTAGGGCAGGCCACGGGGGCGCGTCGAGCGGTGCCGCGGAAGCGGGAAGCAGGAGACAGGAGTGCAGCCGCAGGTCCTACCTAGAGGTGAGCTGACTGACTGTGTGTCAGTCGCCCTCAGCCAGAGCCCCAGATTGATAAATTATTGCACTTTTGTTCTTTGTGTAGTGTGTGGCTGGAGGCGGGATAGGGGCGTGGCTGGAGGTGGGACATGGGCGTGGCTGAAGGTGGAACATGGGTGGGGCCTGGAAGGGGGCCCTTGATTTATTTTGCCCGGGGGCCCTGAGGGTTCTCAGTCCACCCCTGCGGTGAATAAAACCATAAGACATGACAAGACGTGACATGTCACTTCTTGATGTGGATTTTGAATCGGCATAATAAAAAAATCTGCGGCCGTCCAAACAGCAGTGCAGATTCCCATTGAAATCAACGGGGCATGGGTTTCACAATGATTTGGCAAGTAAAATTTCCACTATGTGAACATAACCTTAATTAAAGTTAAAAAAATCAATTGAAAGCTATAGACACCTGTTCCGTGCCCTGATGGGATAATACATCATCGCCATCGTTGTCTTATTTTACATTGTTAGTGCTTCTGCTCTTCCCTGCTAAATTGAATTGAAATATATTCGTGTTCCTCTCTGGGTAAAGACTCCTTTCAGAAATCCTTAATATAACATAACCAGTTAAGTGATCATTTCCTTTCAGGCATAACCAGGCTTTTATCATTCTACCAAAGAGACCTCGCTGACGAGATATCAGGATGCTCTTCACACACAAGGCTTTCTCATTTGTGGCTGGCATCCTCTGCGTGTGTAGCACCGATGTGCGCGCCATTCTTGGAATTCATGTGCACAGTGTCAGTGTCACCCGAGTGGCAGAATCTGAACACAAGTAAATAGAGCAGGAGCAGGTTGAGGAGCCCAGCTGTAATTTGCGCAGCAGATGTGAGACTGAAGGATCACGCAGCATGCTACGTGAAAGATGTCAGCTATTAAAATTAATATGAAAATAGATACATGGCCAAGCTCAGAAAGATCACTAGATGGCATAGGCTTGTGCCTAGGGCTATCAGCCATGAGCCCGCTGTAACAATCCATAACAGCGGATGTAGAATTATAATAGTAGGGACTCTCTGAATTTCCGTCATGAGGCATAACAGAGAAATCCGACGTAATATTGTCTTATAGAGGACAGGTCTATTTCAGTAAATCCTCATGTATTCCCCAGTAAGCATCCATTCTTAGAGCTATATGTTTTTCGTTACTTATGTTATTGTTCCTGGAAATGTAAGAAATAAAATTGACTACTGGGTGCTATAATTCCCCTTATCAATTAGAGGAGGGCCCTACCCAATAAGTGCTGTGTGGGAACACATCCTTTGAGATGGGGGCAATAATTACTTCCATCTGGTAATGTACTCATACATGTCCAGGAGGAACACCTATTTTTAAAAAAATTTGTCTCATATTCTGAGCTAATTTGTTTCTTAAAGGGACTATCCCATGATATATGTAAAAAATTTAATAAAAAAAATCATACATCCAATCTCTTTTCAACAAAGCTAGAATCAGCCATGTACCTCACATGGATCCTGAGATCTTGTCATTAGTTCCTCCAATTGCTCTGCTAGAGGGGAGCTCAGGGATTTGTCCTTTCTCAGCCTTTTAATGAAGATCTGGCTGGTGGCAGCTGAAGGATGGACCTGAGCATGTGTGACCACCTCAGCCAGGTGGACAGAAATATAAGATAAAGAACAAATGACAGGTGGCGCTGTACAGCTAGATCTCAGTAAATAACTCAGTAGCTATACAAACTTTTTATTACATGCAATCACAAAAGTCTGCAGATGCAGGCCCTGGTTTGAAAAATGTAGAATATTTTTGTGGGACAATGTGAACCGAGAGCAAGGCAGGTGGTATGACTCCGCAACCAGAAAAGAGTGCGTACGCAGAAGTCAAGATTAAGAAAATTGCATTTACTATCAATTAATAAAAGCAGGTTAACAATAAAACAGTATGAACAATTCAAGTCAAATACTACAACAATTTCCACCTTTGCTGTGTCCGTGTTCGCGGTGCGGACACTAAGGAATAGCAGTCCCAGGAACTATCCCTAACTGACCCTAACTTTCAAGCGGGTGCGCACCCCCCTTATCCCAGTGGTCCAAGTGGACCTCTTACAGTTTGTGGAAGTGCACGGTGGGGCCCGATGTCGTCCTTTTCCTTTATAACCAGCGCAGGATCCGCAACAAAGAAGTCCTCCTCAGCAGGCCGGAAAACCAGATGGATATAATCCAGAATTTTACAGTGACTGTCCGGTACCTCGACAGCACAGTGAGTCTCTTTACTGTTTGGGGCAATCCACTCAGCCCAATGTCAGCTCCACAGGTTAGCTGCTGCACACAGTCCTTTTTAACTTGGCTTCACTAAATCCACGGTCTCTTTATACTCCATCCGTCTCTAGACTGAAGTTCACACAGCTTGGCTGCACAGGAACGTCCTTTAGTATCCCCACACACGTCTTACACAGCACAGAACTTGCTTTCTATCTAGTCAAGATGGCAGCCGTTATAGTTTCAGTCCCTCTTCCTCATTCTTCCTGCTCACACTGAGGCAGGCTGACATCATAAGGGGCGTGTCACTTCAACACTTAACTGCTGTTTTAAAGAGCCACTACGACATTAATACACTTTCTCTATGGCAAACTTCAATGCAAATTGGTCCTATGCTGCCATCTACTGACCAAACGAATACTGCAGGCATTTACATTTATCTGTATTACTAGAATAGCATTATACATTATATACATTAAATTTTAACACAGTTTACCAGGATAATGAAACTTAGACACATTACATGACTGCTTCTTACATATTCCCCCCCACTTTAAGATTGGCAGTCCCTGCCAATGACTGAATATCCAGAGGGCTGTACTCTTATATGTGGTAATGTACCGTTGTATGGCAGGCCAAATAAACTCGTCCTGCGCATACCGAACAGGGGGAATGCCAGCATTTGGTCTATTGGTGCGTCTGAGAACCACTGGTATACTCTGGGGTACTGTAGCCATAGGCTGAGAAGGACCAGCAGACTCCGCACCAGAGGGGGCACAGGCTGGGGGCACACTAGTCACAGGTGGAACATCCTCAGGAGCGGGGATTGGCCAACAATCATCCTCATCATCGTAAGCCCATTCCACACCACCAGTCTCGGACTGTGGGAGCTCATTGCCATTATCAGTTCCATCACAATTTGCTTCTTCAGATTGACACAGGCGCAACATATTTCTGTGAAGTACTCGGACACAATCAGTTCCTTCCTTCTGAACTTCGTACACAGGCCCATTTGCATACTTGCGGGCAACTACACGATATGGCACAGCCTCCCACCTGCTTTCCAATTTTCCTTGAGGCTTCTTGACACGTACCAGCACCAGGTCACCTGGCTGCAATGGTGCCCTTTGCACCGGGGTCTTATCAGGATGAGAATTTTCTTGCAGACGCTGTCGCACCAATCGATGAACTGTCTCAAGTCGCTGCCGGTGTGCTCGCACCCAGGAGGCTGGATCTCTTGGAGGGAACCCATCCACATCATTTAACTGTAACTCTCCGACACTTCGCCCAGACCGTCCAAAGAGGAGAGTATAAGGAGAATACCCCGTTGTAGAATGGACCTGATTGTTATAGGCCCACACCATCTCAGACAAGAACTGAGGCCACTGTAACTTCTTGTCCTCCTCCAAAGTCCGCACCATCTGTAGCAGAGTTCTATTAAATCGTTCGCAGGCTCCGTTTCCTTGGGGATGGTATGGAGTCGTGTGCGACTTCTTTATCCCGTAGATACGTTGAACTTCTTTCATTACATGTCCCTCAAAGCAAGCCCCTTGGTCAGAGTGGATGCGTTGTGGACACCCGTACACTCGGATGAAATCTTGGCATAGGGCTCGAGCTGCTGACTCAGCGGTCTGGTCCTTGGTGGCGGTCACCACCGCAAATTTGGTGAAGTGGTCCACCATTACGAGGCAGTACTGGTGCCCACTGTTGGATGGGCCCACCATTAGGTAGTCTATCATGACGATCTCTAAAGGTTCCTGGGTCACTATGGTTTGCAGGGGAGCTCTTTGTTCTATTGCCTTATGGATCTCACAAGTTCGACATCTATGACATACTTCTTCGACCATTTGACGGAGAGCTGGACAGTAAATCAGTCGCTGTAGCCAACGAAAGGTCTTCTCATGACCAAAATGTCCATTCTTATTATGAGCCTCAAGAGCCAATGATTGAGCCAGTTCACTAGGCACTACGATTTGGTAACAAATGTCGATTTCAGAAGGCAGATATACCTTTCGGCATAGCACTCCATTTTTCATCTCTAACTTTTCCCACTGACTCAGGACTAATAGCATTTCACGGGTCAGTCGTTCTCTTTCCTCTTTACAGGGCTTCTTGCCTTTCTCAACACACTTGATCATTTTCGCCAGCCCCTCATGGGCCTGCTGTATTTGCACCCATTCCTGTAGTGAGGGGCCAAAGAAAGGAGCCGTTTCGGTCCCTTCCACTGCACACTGCATAGCAGTGACCAAGGCTTGTGAAAATCTGCTGAAGTCAGGCATCTCCACATGCTCCAACTCATGATCCACGTCTCCGCTGGGGGCCTGGGTAGTTACCCTAGAAAGTCCATCGGCATTTTGGTTCTCCGTCTTGGACCGATACTTAATGCGGTAATTGAACTTAGACATTCGGGCTATCCACCTCTGCTCCAAAGCCCCGAGCTTGGCATTTTCCAGGTGAGCCAATGGGTTGTTGTCAGTCAGTACTAAGACTTCAGCTCCGGTCAAATACTCAGAGAATTTCTCAGTCATGGCCCATACCAGTGCCAACAGTTCTAACTTAAATGAACTATAATTGTCAGGGTTTCTCTCAGAATCTCGCAAGGATCGGCTGGCATACGCTATGACACGCTCTTGGCCATCCTGGAACTGAGAGAGCACCGCTCCGAGACCATACAGGCTTGCATCGGTATATAGCTGGAAGGGCAAGTGGTAATCAGCATACGCCAAGATTGGGGCCGTTGTAAGAGCATCCTTCAATGCCTGGAAGGCGTGTTCCTGTTCAGGGCCCCATTTCACGGACCGGTTCTTCGGACCCCCGGCGGTGCCTCGTAGGAGAGCATTAAGTGGCGCTGCTACTCTAGCAAAGTCCTTAATAAACCGTCGATAGTAGCCGGCTACTCCCAGGAACGCCCTCACTTCTCGCAGGGTAGTCGGTGTCGGCCAGTCTTGAACAGCCGCTATCTTGTCCCTTGACGGCCTCACCCCTTCTCCTGATACACAATGACCCAAGTAATCAATTTCAGATTGGAACAACCGACATTTACTGGGTTTCAGTTTGAGCCCATGTTCCCGCAATCGTTGAAATACTTGTCCCAACTGGCGGAGATGGTCCTCAAAGGTTGCAGAGTACACTATAATGTCATCCAAGTAGATGAGAGTGAATTCAAAGTTGAAGTCACCAAGACATTTCTCCATCAATCGTTGAAACGTTCCAGGTGCATTTGTCAATCCAAAGGGCATCCGGTTAAATTCGTATAGTCCCATGGGCAAGATAAAGGCTGTCTTTTCCTTATCTTTCTCGGCCATTGGCACCTGCCAATACCCACTAGCCAGGTCTAGTGAGGAGAAGTAGCGGGCTCTTCCTAGTGCTGAAAGGGACTCCTCAATCCGAGGTAAGGGGTAGGAATCTCGTACGGTGCAGGTATTCAACTTTCGATAGTCTACGCAAAACCGAATGGACCCATCTTTCTTCCTTACTAGTACCACTGGAGCTGCCCAGGGACTTTGGCTTTCTTGAATGATCCCATTCTGCAGCATCTGGGTCAACAGTTCTTTCACCTCCTGATACATCTGTGGAGGAATTTGTCGGTAGCGCTCTCTGATTGGAGGGGTGTCTCCTGTGGGAATCTCATGGTAGATCCCTGTCGTACATCCAAAATCTTCAGCATGACGTGCAAAGGTTGTGCGGTTTTCCCATAACAGTTCATCTACCTTCCGAATCTGTTCCAGAGAACACAAAGAAGTCTCTATCTTCATCTGTTCTCGAATTGCACCGCCATTCCATTTAGGGGTGGGGTTCTCGCCTTCCCCCATAGACACGGTTACGGCCCATTCACCTCGTTCAGCCGGCCTCAACTGCATCGGGGTCGCTTTCCTCACTTCCTCCGGAGTCACATAGAGGTTAGCCAGCAGCCTTCCTGGGGCTAGGTCTACACTCTGATCCTGAGTGTTCACACATCGGAGGGGTACTCTCCCATTGCGGACTACTGCCAAGGAACGGGCTACTAGCGGATCAACACTTCTTCCGGCTGTCGGCAGTGGTTCTATCAACACAGCTATGCCCTCTAGTTTCCTACAGGTGCCTACAGGCATGGACACTATCATCTCCCGTCTGGGTGGCAACGTAACTTTTGTATGCAGAGGGACCGAAATTCGAGCAAGAGGACACTGTGCATCTGAACTTTTCTGTAAGCCACATGTTCGGACCAGCCGCTGGAAGGCCGTTTGAGTAGGCCGATGGCTAGTGGTTTCTCTCCAATAACCGTGACCTTTCTTTTCAAAGAGAATCTGATCCAATTCTTTTAACACATTCATCCCCAAGATGACAGGGACCTTTACTTCATGTGACTCCTGTACTACCACAATGCCTTTCTTACCTAGATCTTGGCCACATAATCTGACATTCATCCAGGCCACTCCCACCACCGGTACTGGTAACTGATTAGCTGCGACCACTCGTATGAATGTATGGGGATCATATTTCACATGTCGCTGAAAATACCGTTCGTAACAGTCTCTACTCAGGGTCGTTACTTGGGAACCCGTGTCAATCATCCCGGTAACCGGAATACCTTCCAATTCCATCTGTATGATGGGACTTGCAGCGATCAGATCCTCTTCAGGGCATTCTCCTCTCATAGTCTCCTCAGTTTCCCCTACTGCCCGCCCTACTGCAGCAGGGGATTTCAGTTTAACGGCGGTCTCTCATAAGCTTGTCGCTGTTCTGGACATCTAGCAGCAATGTGGCCCACACGTCCACAATCCCAGCAGCGTATTTCCCGTCGCTCTGGCCATCGGTTTGGGCCCCTTCGGTAAGCCCCATCGTTCTCTCCTGAGAGTTGTACTACATTATTGGGACCCCTTCGGTAGGTCCTATCCTCATCCCTCCAGTAGGGTTGTGGGTGATTCTGACCTTCTTGGTGTGAACGGCCCACCCCTTCATCTCTAGTTTTCTGGAGGCCTGCAATTCTCATAGAATTCTCATTACAATTGGTTTGTAGGTGTTCCATTTGCTCTTGCAATTTCTGCATTACTGTAAGTATCTCTTTAACTGTCCCTTTTTCCACTGTTTCTGGGCCAGAGCTAGCCCCCTGCGACAATGTAACTCCAACTGCGGTCTGAGGCTTCTGAACCATACTATTGGCACGTGAGATGGCCTCCACCTGTACGTCATGAAATTTAGCATCAGTCTCCCGTCGTATAAAGTCCTGCATAGCAACAGTCAAACTGCCATCACGGATCCCCAGGACAAACTGGTCACGGAGTGTCCGATCAGGGTTACAGAAGGCTGGTGAGCCCCCTCTTTCCTTCCCTTGAATATCTCGGAGCAGTTCTTGTAGGGCATTTGCATACTGAGGGAGACTTTCATTCTCCTTTTGTACCCTCTGGAAGAACCGTGCCTGCAGAGACCCCAGCAATGCGGTTTCTCCATAAATAGTTTCTAGAATCTGGACAACTTGCTCAAATGTCTGTCTTTGTTCAAATGGCCGCAATATCACTGTAGTCTTAGCATCTCCTTGTAACGTCAATATGGCTAGCTCTACTAGTACTTCTGGTGCGGTCTGGTACATGCGCTGTACCATTCGTATCTGCTCTGCCCACACACTCACAGACATATTATTGCCATCAAACTTTGCTAACTGACTCATTACAGCCCCTGCTGGCATTCTTCCTCCAGCACCATCCCTCCTAACGGGTGCGTCGCCGTCCATTCTGGTAAGCGGATCCTGCCGACTACGCCAATTTGTGAACCGAGAGCAAGGCAGGTGGTATGACTCCGCAACCAGAAAAGAGTGCGTACGCAGAAGTCAAGATTAAGAAAATTGCATTTACTATCAATTAATAAAAGCAGGTTAACAATAAAACAGTATGAACAATTCAAGTCAAATACTACAACAATTTCCACCTTTGCTGTGTCCGTGTTCGCGGTGCGGACACTAAGGAATAGCAGTCCCAGGAACTATCCCTAACTGACCCTAACTTTCAAGCGGGTGCGCACCCCCCTTATCCCAGTGGTCCAAGTGGACCTCTTACAGTTTGTGGAAGTGCACGGTGGGGCCCGATGTCGTCCTTTTCCTTTATAACCAGCGCAGGATCCGCAACAAAGAAGTCCTCCTCAGCAGGCCGGAAAACCAGATGGATATAATCCAGAATTTTACAGTGACTGTCCGGTACCTCGACAGCACAGTGAGTCTCTTTACTGTTTGGGGCAATCCACTCAGCCCAATGTCAGCTCCACAGGTTAGCTGCTGCACACAGTCCTTTTTAACTTGGCTTCACTAAATCCACGGTCTCTTTATACTCCATCCGTCTCTAGACTGAAGTTCACACAGCTTGGCTGCACAGGAACGTCCTTTAGTATCCCCACACACGTCTTACACAGCACAGAACTTGCTTTCTATCTAGTCAAGATGGCAGCCGTTATAGTTTCAGTCCCTCTTCCTCATTCTTCCTGCTCACACTGAGGCAGGCTGACATCATAAGGGGCGTGTCACTTCAACACTTAACTGCTGTTTTAAAGAGCCACTACGACATTAATACACTTTCTCTATGGCAAACTTCAATGCAAATTGGTCCTATGCTGCCATCTACTGACCATATTCTGCCATCTACTCGATATTGCCGCAGTAGGCGCAATCAAAAGGTTAAATGCTGGGACCAGAGGTTCCTCAAATCCTGGCCGTACAGCAGGAGGCAGCTCTAACAAGGACTCAGGTTGCCATTGGTATCCCCTACTGCAAAGATGCCCAAAGTTGTTGCTGCAGACTGAGAACTTGTCAAAGAAGTGTGCAGTCATTAAAGTGCACCACCAGTCATAAAATAACTTTCCATGAATGAATAGTGCATGTGAATATAAGAAACCTTGTAATATATCTTATTAAACAAAAGGCTTGTTTCTGCCTTTATAAGGCTGCTTTGCTCTTTCCCACTTTTAACATTTTAGTCTTTGGAGCTCTCTGGAGGGGGAAGAGGAGGCTGCTGGGTTAGAGACACATAAATTGAAGTTTCTTAGCTCTGCTACACTTAGCACTTTTAACTCTACTATATCTAGTAGGATAAGTCTCTATCACTGTTTAGAGTGAGGTAATTAATCACTTACTACCTGGCATTGGCCCCCTCATCCCTCCGGCTCTCTCCATAGACTTTTGTGTGTAAGGCTGGAGACTGAGACTGGTGCTACAAGAGATAAGAGGCTGAGTGAAGGGAAAGTGGAGGAAAAAAGCCTGAAAAGTCCAGAAAGAAGCATAATTCTCTAATAAGATATTGTGTGGATTCGCTCTGGTAGTTAGGATAAGCGGGCACAGTACAGAGGAAAAATACGTAATTCAAACTTCATTCTTTATACACACATGATGCCAAAAACAAAACATCACTTTTGCAGTGTTGGTGTTACTTCGCACCCAATGGCAAGTTAATAAAACAAAAGTCACCTTGGTGGCAGTTCTGCCTCAGAAAGTTCAAATACAGGCTTTAGGCGGCCTGTTCCCGACACACAGGTCTCCGCTCTCCAGCCCAGCACAGGCCCAAGATCCTAGCACACAGACCTCCTGAGCTCCACTGTCAGACAGAGGAAATCCTCTCCACCTGGCAGTGCTGGCTGGTTTTTATGCCTGGCAAAACCCAGCCTGGAACGTGGGGAATAGTAACCCACCCAGAACTTTGACTACTCCCAGTAAAAGCCTCTATTTTGTTCACTTGCGGTTTGATGACTCCGCGCCCAAAGACATACCCCAGATATTTAGTCTCCTCTTACCCTATTGCAAATTTTTTGGGGTTAGCGTTTAGTCCCGCCTACCGAAGGGAGTCCACTACAGTCTGCACTTTGGGTAGGTGATTTTCTCAGTCGGAAATCTGAAGCGTACCGATGATGTGGACGAAGCACAATGTCCATAAGCCGTTGAAAAGTGGCGGGGGCACCATGCAGACCAAAGGGTAGCACCTTGTACTGATACAGCCCTTCAGGTGTGATGAAGGCAGTTTTCTCTTTGGCAGCCTCCATTAAGGGCACCTGCCAGTTCCATTTCGTGAGGTCCAAAACAGAAAAATACTGGGCTTGTCCTAACCTCTCGATAAGCTTATCCACCCGGGGCTTAGGATATGCATCAAATTTGGAAATCTCGTTCAGTTTACGAAAATCATTACAGAACCGTAACGTCCCGTCTGGCTTGGGTATTAATACTATAGGACTGGCCCACTCACTTTTAGACTCCTCAATGACATCTAGTTGCAGCATTAACTGCACCTTCTCCGAGATGGCTTGTTGCAGAGCCTTGGGTACCCGTATGGTTTTAACCGGACTTTGGCCTGGTTCCGTGACAATATCATACTGGATAATAGAAGTGCGTCCAGGGAGGTCTGAGAACACATCCGTGTTCCGGCTAATGATCTCTCTGGCCTGTTTAGAGAAGAGGCTGTCAGCAACTTTTACAGCGGCGACCGCTTCCCAGGCATCAGACAAAGGGGCCGGAACCTCTTCCCCTAGAAAACCCAGACGCGGGCTGTCTTCCATAGAAGTCTCCCTATTCTTCCACAGCTTAAGTAAATTAAGATGGTAGATCTGTTCTGGCTTTCGCCCGCCCTGGCTGGTGTACCTTAGTTCACCTCTCCAACTTTCTCGAGTACCTTGTAGGGTCCCTGCCACCTAGCCAGGAACTTAATGTCCACGGTCGGTACCAGAACCAAAACCTGATCACCCGGGTTAAAGCTGCCTTCATATGCTCCCTAACAAGAGGCAACACTGTTTCTATTCGTTCTTGCCTCCGGGTAATGTACTCAATAACACTTTTATATGGAGTGGGCTGTTGTTTCCATGCCTCTTTGGCTACATCCAAGAGACAGCGAGGGTGTCTGTCATATAGCAGTTAGAAGGGCGAGAACCCAGTAGAGGTCTGGGGTACCTCTCGCACTGCGAACATGAGATAGGGCAGAAGAAGGTCCCAGTCCTTCCCATCTTTAGCCACCACCCTCTTCAACATATTTTTAAATGTTTGGTTAAACCTTTCTACCAGATCGTCTGTATGCGGATGGTAAACGGACGTCTGTAGCTGTTTTATGTGCATCAAATTACAGAGTTCCCTCATCACCTTGGACATAAAAGGGGTCCCCTGGTCAGTCAGAACCTCTTTAGGTAGCCCCACTCGGGAGAACATTTCCATTAGCTCCTTAGCTATGAGTTTAGCCGATGTATGTTGCAGTGGCACCGCCTCCGGGTACTGAGTTGCGTAGTCTAGAACGACCAAGATGTGTTGGTGTCCTCTAGTGGACTTCGGTACTGGGCCTACGAGGTCCATAGCGATACGCTCAAATGGTACCTCGATGATCGGGAGAGGTACCAAGGGAACTCGGAAAAGGTGCTTGGGGCTAGTTGCCTGGCAGGTCGGGCAAGACTTACAGAATTCGTCCACCTCTCTAAACACACTGGGCCAGTAAAACCGTTGTAGAATCCGGTCCTGTGTTTTCTGCATTCCCAGATGGCCCCCGAGAACATGTTGGTGGGCTAACTCTAACACGAGTTTGAGATACGCCTCGGGCACCACCAACTGTTCAATGGGCTCACCCCGAAGCTGACATTGAGGTCTGGCAGCTCAGGCCCCGGCGGCAAGTCCCCCATGTCTCCCACCAATACACTCAGTGGGGTTGTCTTCCCCTGTTCCACCGAAGTGGCGGTCACCCCTACCGCTGGCCCTTCAGCCTCGGTTTCAAAGGGTTATAGCCTCCCCCCGGAGCAAGGCCACTCTGCTGGGGTTACCCCTATCTCATGGGTATCAGTCACTTTTGTAGCAGCCCCGAGTGCCGGGAAACCAGGGAAGTCTCTCCCTATTATAAGTTCGTAGTTTAAGTTTGTGGCAACTGCCACTTCGTGAGTCCACCTGCTGGCCCCCGTGGTTAAAGACACCAGGGCGGTGGGATAGTTTTTTAAGTCTCTATGAATACACATGACCCCCAACTTTCCGGCCAGTATACTCAGGGGAGCCCTTACTAGGGACACCAGACTCCCTGAGTCCAGCAGGGCCTCCGCTGGAGTGTCTCTCACTTCCACCTGGCACAAGTAATTTAGTTTTTCCGGGGTACCCGCTGCACACAGCTTTCTGGCATATAACGACTTACGGAAGCCATAGTTTGTGTCCATGGGTTCCATCTGATGGGGACAGTAAGCGTACATGGCCAGGCTCCTGACACCGTCAGCAGACTATCGGGGCCAGATCCATAGGGGGTACATCCCGGGTGGGTTTGGTTGACACAAGTCGCCGGGTCTGTGGTAGAGATTTACGGGATTTGACTGCCCCCCTCCTAAAAGAACACCCCTGTAGATTCCAGGTAGCCTCATAGCGTTCCTCCAGGTCGACCATCTCAAGGGCATTACCTGGAGAGACTTGGCCGATCCTCTGCTGGAGAGGGGGTGGCAAAGCCCGCCAGAACATATCAGCCAATAGTCTATCCAGCATAGCCATGGGACTCAGCACCTCAGGCTGTAGCCACTTTTGCAAAAGGTGGAGTAAGTCATAATACTGGGGTCTCGCGGCCTCAGCCGGCTTAAACGCCTACTGATGTACCTGCTTGGCCCAGACCAACACATCCACCCCCAGTCTTGCCAAAATCTCACCCTTCACTTTTTGGTAGTCGGCCGCTTGATTGTCCGGCAAGTCGAGATACACCAGCTGGGAATCGGATGCCAGGAACGTAGCGACGACCTCAGACCACCGTTCTCGGGTCAGCTTCTCCCTTGTGGCCACTTTCTTGTACATCGCCAGGTAGGGTTTGATGTCATCTGCGGGTGTCATCTTAGGAATCGCCGCACGGACTGCCTTCTGGGCATCGTGGACGCTCGGGGTTGCTCCTGCTGTCTGCAAAGCAATCACGTGTTGTATCAGCAACTGGTTGGTCTCTTGCTGCTGCTTGTTAGCCTCCCATTGTTGCAGGTTTGTCTCTTGCTGCTGCAGATTAGCTTCCATGAGGGACTTCACAACAGTGTCCATTTTGTCGTGGAACATGGGTTGTAATACCGCTGGTTTGATGTATGACATACCACTGTGCCCAAAAATGCAAACCAAAAAATATTTCGGCATTCACACCAGCCTCACTGCTCATGTGCGCATCCTCCACCAATTGTGGGGATTCGCTCTGGTAGTTAGGATAAGCGGGCACAGTACAGAGGCAAAATACCAGTTCGTAATTCAAACTTCAGTGTTTATTCACACATGATGCCAAAAACAAAACATCACTTTTGCAGTATTGGTGTTACTTCACACCTAATGGCAAGTTAATAAAACAAAAGTCACCTTGGTGGCAGTTCTGCCTCAGAAAGTTCAAATACAGGCTTTAGGCGGCCTGTTCCCCTGACACACGGGTCTCCGCTCTCCAGCCCAGCACAGGCCCCATATCCCAGCACACAGACCTCCTGAGCTCAACTGTCAGATGGAGGTAATCCTCTCCACCTGGCAGCGCTGGCTGTTTTTCATGCCTGGCAAAACCCAGCCTGGAACATGGGGAGTAGTCACCCACCTAGCACTTTGACTACTCCCAGTAAGAGCCGTCCCGGATCAGATATTACAGTCATGCTAAGTACCAAGGTGTCAAACAGCAACGTGTCAAAACGTCTCTTACTCTACCGAGGCCAGGAACCTCAGTGACACGTACCTATCATCCACGATGATTCCTTGTACCTTCTAACAATATATTACAAAGTTTCTTATATTTTCCTGTGCTATTTCTGAAAACGTGCTTATAATTGGAGGTACACTTTACTGAGTTTAAAAGGTTCTCCATTAAGGGTTCAGCTTCATGGCATTCTCAGTCGTGTCACAGTTGACGCGTCCAAGGATCGCAGTGTAGAAATGAATAGGGTTGCAAAGTGACTCGCATGTTTGTTGATCGTGACCCCAGAATTGCAAAAAGTCCTGCAGTGTTAACTATTTTTCAATTCTGGGGTGGAGGTCGTGATTATCGCACTGTGACCTCATTAATTTCTGTGTTAGCAACGGTATGCTGCAATCCCACTGCGATCCTTGGGGGAGACATCTGTTTACGTGACCAAGATCGCAGTGCTGCTGAACCCTAAAAAGTGATTGACTGGAGAACAGTACGAACAATATGGCTGTCAGTGAGCCATGAGTAGATTGCAGCTGGGGATATATTGGTAAAAATCGGTTTGAATTTCACAAAATTTGGTTATCATAGAAAATGCCTTTGTTTGCCTCCACTATTGTACCCCTCCACCCATGATCACTTCCCAATAAATATTCATGTATAGTTTTATCAATCAATATAGATCCATTTCAGCCGCCGTGTTATTTGTGGGCCATGACTGCTGGCAATAAAATGATATTTTAGTTGTTTGCTCTAAAATTGCAATGTCCCAAGGATTGACTGCCTCATTCCAGCAGTGGATAATATCCCTGCTTTACCTCAAGGCTACAATTTCACAATGTAAATATTCATTTTAAAGAAACATAATTTTCTACGATACAAGCCAGCGCATTGAAGTCTTGTAAAATCGATATTTAGTAGAACAGGATTTCCCATTCTGTTCTCTTTGGTTGTGAATAAGATTCATGTTGATAGCTGGCTTATTAGCTTATTACCTAACCGGTCTGATTCTTCTCTCTAGAATATAATTTTAATAAATGGCGCTCATTTTACCTGTTCAGGCTTTGTCCATCCTCAAGGCAGAAACCACTTGAACAAATAACATTTGTCTGAAGTGTCACAAAAGTGATTTAATTTGGGAGTTACCTACAGTCATGTATGGGGCTGGTAAATGATTTCAAAGGTATTTTATAGTTCGCGTGTGACCAATATGATTGATCTGCTAGTCCCAAGTAGCAAACTGAAGAATAACCAGTCATATCGCTTTCAGGGCACGATGGACTGAGCAGTAAGTTATTCCCCCATAGATTACAGGAGATGGCTACAAGGCAGCTCCTCTCAGAACATTATCACTCTATCTTTTAATATATCTGTATAAAACAGAGCTCCAGCTCCACTGCAGAGTTAAAGGGAGTCTGTCACCACTTTTGAACATATTAGACTCTTCAAATAGCGTTATATGTGCCACCGAGAACTTAAAAACGGTACCTTTGTTGTATCTAATGGAGTTTTCTTTCAGCCAAAAATGAACTTTTAAGATTCTGTAAATGCGCCCTCTCAAGTGCCCAGGGCGGCGTCTCAATCGTCCGAGGCAGCACCTCCTCAGCGGCTCATAAACCCGCCCTCCGTGTGCCTCTGCCCGCCCGTTTACTCTCCTCCTCTCTCCTTTTCCACTGTGCCCGCTACGAATTTGACCGCAGTGGAAAAGGAGAGAGGAGGAGAGTAAACGGGCGGGCAGAGGCCTACGGAGGGCGGGGTTATGAGCCGCTGAGGAGGTGCTGCCTGGGGCTCGGACGATTGAGACGCCGCCCTGGGCACTTGAGAGGGCGCATTTACAGAATCTTAAAAGTTCACTTTTGGCTGAAAGAAGACTCCATTAGATACAACAAAGGTACAGTTTTTAAGTTCTCGGTGGCACATATAACGCTATTTGATCAGTCTAATATGCTCAAATGTGATGACAGACTCCCTTTAAATCATTTATTTCTGGCTGCCTGCATCCACCACTAGGGGGAATTTATAAGCCTACAGTTTTATTACTCAATGTACAAACTGTATGCAATAACTGCCCCTAGGGGTGGCTTCAGGCATTAAGAATTGTATTATTTAAAGGTGTTTTCCAGGAATTATATATTGATAATCTATTCTCAGGAATCAGGATAAGTCATCAATATTGGATTTGAACCACTACCAATCAGATATTGATGATCTATCCTCAGGATAGCTCATTAATATTTATGTCCTGAGAAAAAAACTTTCATTCTGTGTCCATCCAGAGCATTTGTAAATTACTTGGGCTTTGGGACAGGGGTGTATTGGGAACTAAAAGGGGCCGATGTTATAGGTGGGTTCAAACTGACAGAAGACAAGTAGGCGGGGACAATGGAAGTAGGTGGGGCCTGCAATACTGTAGTGCAGTGCAGAATACCGCCCCAGCAGAACCAAATACCACAGGATAGCACAAAATACTGCTGCCCTCACCATAGTATTCAACTGTATCACCATCATGAGGACAGTAATACAGATGAGTTTAGGAGGGCACCTGCCTCCGTTAAGCATCAGATCATCATGTACCTGGCCTGCAGCCATCAAGAGAACTTGAGTGGCCCCTTGGGCATCAGGTCACCGGGAAATTTCCCTGAGGGTCAATGGCCAATATTCCCCTGCTTAGGGTTCATTTTCTTTTAGCGAGTCTCTAGAAATGGAAGGCTTTTCTGGCACTGATATCACTTTGTTCCAGTGATTGATGGTGGTCACATTGGTCCCATGTCTGCTGATGTCCACGGACATTAGCACACCAAATCCTGTTCTGTGAAAACATTTTGCACTGCTGGTTGGCTTTTGGGTCATCCTCCTTCTAATGAAAATGGCACAAAAGCAAAGAAAATCAAGCTTTCAATATCTTATGCCAAAACACCAGGGTAACTAGGACTCTTGGTGAATAATGTGAAAGAGTCCATACATTAAGCCAATCAGCAGAAGAAGTAATAGAATCGTGGAACTCAAAGTTCCTTATTCCGTGCGATGAAAACATTTACAGTACAAGGAAACAGCAGGTACATGAAGGCCTTCATGTACCTGCTCTTCCCTTGTGCTGCAGATGTATGGTTGTCCTCCAAACTCATGCATTCAGAGGGCTCTTCTTATACCTGGAATGCCCAATGGATTCCAGTTTGAGTTGGGCATTAGAAAAGTTTTATCGCACTATAGACATATGAGGCTTGCTATTATAATACTGCAAACTGTACAGTGGTAGAGGAAAATGTTTCATTGACTTTACATGGCAGCCTGGTTTAAATGACAAAAAGGACAAGCCAGGTCCCTGTTAAGTCCCAGTGTCTTGGACACTATCCTGCTGGCTTTAGAAGCATACGTATATAGGCATTGCAAGCTGTTATTTAGGTTATGATTTTTAGTCTATTTACATCCAGATGCTTCTGAGAATTCAGTAAAAATTATTAGTCACCAGATTACCGTAATAACAGGAAGCTCCAGGAAAAAAGATGTTATCAAGTGCAAAGCCAGAAAGACACGGCGTCTATTTTTGGTTTTCTTTAAATCTGAGCATCATGATCAACCTTTACCTCAGGCCCTGCACTAAGTATGTCATGAATCAGTTCTTCCTGGAGTGCTCCTTTGGGACCTGGACTGATGCTTAAAGTGGATTTCCAGTACATAGGTATCGATGACCAGGATAGGTCATCAATATCAGATTGGTGAGGGTCCAGCACCTGACACCTCAACGATCAGCTGTTTCAAGCAGCCCTCGGTGCCAGCAACTATACAGTTGATGGAGTCAGAAGCAGAAACAAATGAATGGAAACTGAGCTGTAGGACACTGGTTCCAGAAACAACACAATGGACAGAGTCTTATGTCTATTGTACAGTTCTCGCCGTTGTGGCTACATGCAACAGCTGATTGAATGTCGGACTTCCAGTGAACCATCCTGAGATAGCTAAGTCCCAGAAAACCCCTTTAAAATGATGTGGTAAAGGTCCCTTTGGCATTCCTCCTTCACAGCGGCACTTGTGGCCACCAACTGCAGGAACAACAACACAGGTCCATTCAAGTAAATGGGGTTGTTTTGTAGCTCTCTGCTAATGGGTGGCTGGGGACATTGCAGTGCAGAGTACATGGGGATCCTGTGGGTATCACTACGGGGATCCGGTGACCCCCAGTAATTAATAAGTGATGGCATATCCTTTACTTCCTATAGTGCGAAAACTCCTTTAAAAAAAACTCCTCTAAAGCTTGCCTTTCTATCTTCCATCGCTTAGTCTTATATGAGGTGTTCTGTTAGGATTTTCAGAATCCTAAGGAAAACCTTAGCTCTCCTATATTGCTTGCAATGCTTTTATTCAGTTACCTTTTTTCAATATTGCTTTCCACTTTATATCCTTTTATTGCTTTGTACGGCACTTGTTCTTTTAGGTTATACTGAAGCTCTGTGCTCGCTGGTATCATTGTACCCTCCCATGCTGCCATCGCGTACATCTTGCTCAGTGCACAAACTAATCTCTCCAGTCACTCTGGGAAAACGTAACATATGCTCTAGAGCCTACATTACACTAATGATTGCTGGCTACTGAAGCATAGTCCTAGGCTCCATCAACATGTGTCTACATGGGAAACTCTTATTTGATGCAAGTAGTTTTAATATCAGATCCCACAAGTTATAATGTAATTACGACTTTTAGTATTTTACCGTGTCTGAGATTTGCTGGTTTTTAATGGCCCATCTACCACTCAGTTGGATCACTTAAGAAAAGTAAAGTTCAAAAACATTTTATGGAACACTGAACAATAGTTACAGAGTATATCATTCCCATCGTTACAGTTATTGTCTCCTTTAGTACAAACCGGATCCAAAAAAAGTTGGGACACTATACAAATCGTGAATAAAAACTGAATGCAATGATGTGGAGGTGCCAACTTCTAATATTTTATTCAGAATAGAACATAAATCACGGAATAAAAGTTTAAACTGAGAAAATGTACCATTTTAAGGGAAAAATATGTTGAATCAGAATTTCATGGTGTCAACAAATCCCCAAAAAGTTGGGACAAGGCCATTTTCACCACTGTGTGGCATCTCCTCTTCTTCTTACAACGCTCAACAGATGTCTGGGGACCGAGGAGACCAGTTTCTCAAGTTTAGAAATAGGAATGCTCTCCCATTCTTGTCTAATACAGGCCTCTAACTGTTCAATCGTCTTGGGCCTTCTTTGTTGCACCTTCCTCTTTATGATGCGCCAAATGTTCTCTATAGGTGAAAGATCTGGACTGCAGACTGGCCATTTCAGTACCCGGATCCTTCTCCTACGCAGCCATGATGTTGTGATTGATGCAGAATGTAGTCTGGCATTATCTTGTTGAAAAATGCAGGGTCTTCCCTGAAAGAGATGACGTCTGGATGGGAGCATATGTTGTTCTAGAACCTGAATATATTTTTCTGCATTGATGATGCCTTTCCAGACATGCAAGCTGCCCATGCCACACGCACTCATGCAACCCCATACCATCAGAGATGCAGGCTTCTGAACTGAGCGTTGATAATAATTGGGTTGTCCTTGTCCTCTTTGGTCCGGATGACAGGGCGTTCCAGATTTCCAAAAAGAACTTTGAATTGTGACTCGTCTGACCACAGAACCGTCTTCCATTTTTCCACACTCCATTTTAAATGATCCCTGGCCCAGTGAAAACGCCTGAGCTTGTGGATCTTGCTTAGAAATGGCTTCTTCTTTGCACTGTAGAGTTTCAGCTGGCAACGGCGGATGGCACGGTGGATTGTGTTCACTGACAATGGTTTCTGGAAGTATTCCTGAGCCCATTCTGTGATTTCCTTTACAGTAGCATTCCTATTTGTGGTGCAGTGTCGTTTAAGGGCCCGGTGATCACGGGCATCCAGTATGGTTTTACGTCCTTGACCCTTACGCACAGAGATTGTTCCAGATTCTCAGAATCTTCGGATGATGTTATGCACAGTTGATAATGATAGATGCAAAGTCTTTGCAATTTTTCGCTGGGTAACACCTTTCTGATATTGCTCCACTATCTTTCTGCGCAACATTGTGGGAATTGGTGATCCTCTACCCATCTTGGCTTCTGAGAGACACTGCCACTCTGAGAAGCTCTTTTTATACCCAATCATGTTGCCAATTGACCTAATTAGTGTTAATTGGTCCTCCAGCTCTTCGTTATGCTCAAATTTACTTTTTCCAGCCTCTTACGCTGGGTTCACACCTGAGTGTTTTACAGCGCGTTCAAACGCGCTGTAAAACGCTCAACACATGAAAACCAATGCTTCCCTATGGCCCTGGTTCACACTTGAGCATTTTACAGCGCGTTTGAGCGCGCTGAAAAACGCCCTACGCTCCAAAAAGTTCTTGAGCTTCTTTGGGGAGTTTTGTCGCGCGTTCCCGTACATAGACTTTCGGGAACGCACGACAATCGGTACAATCGCGCATACAGAGCGCTCCATCGCGAACGCTCAGGTGTGAACCCAGTCTTATTGCTACTTGTCCCAACTTTTTTGGGATTTGTTGACACCGTGAAAATTTGAATCAATGTATTTTTCCTTTAAAATGATACATTTACTCGGATTAAACGTTTGATCTGTCATCTACGTTCTATTACAAATAAAATATTGACATTTGCCATCTCCACATCATTGCATTCAGTTTTTACTCACAATTTGTTTAGTGTCCCAACCTTTTTTGGAATCCGCTTTGTAGTTTTTGCCCTTTCGGTCTACTAAAACACAGAAGAAGCACAAATATTTCCAAAGATACTTTTTGTAGGTTCCTCGCCTGGTTTTGGATTACAAATACCATCCAAATACGGATGCAAAATGCTAACCAAACACCGACCATGTGAAAGTGGCCTTAGGCTTGCTAACATTTCATCTAAAGATCAATGAAATGTTAGTAACCCACCAAGCGTAGAGTTTTACTTACATGTGTGCACCGAGAATCTGTCTAAAAAGTGAAGCAGATTTATTTATTTATTTTGGTACAATTTGGTGCAACTAGGTTCTCTACACTTTTTCCTGACCTACTTGAAAAGGGGGTGGGGCTTAGTGGAAGAGGGTTATGGCTTAAGATATATAATTTTGCACAAAAATTAAGCCACAATTCTGGCATAAAATTCTGTCTCAAAGTAAAGCCTCAAGCACACGGCCGTTGTGCGGCCGTTCTGTACATTGGGGACCGCAGCCGGGATGGATCGAGACCCATTCAACTTGAATGGGTCCGTGATCCGTCCGCACCGTAAAAAATAGAACATGTTAAAGTGAATGGGTCCACATCCGTGATGCGGAGAGCACATGGCTGGTGCCCGCATATTGCGGACCCGCTGTTTGCAGGCCGCAATACGGCCACAGCCGCACAACTGCCATGTGCATGAGGCCTAAGACAAAAGTGTCTGTCCCTGCACCAGATTTATCATCCAGCCTGAGCCCCTGTGATAAATACGGTGGAGGGACAGCGAGCCTAAGGGCTCATGCACTGGCACTGACCGTGTGCCCACCTGAATGGGGTCCGGGATCTGCATCCAATGGATCGCACTGCAAAAAAGTAGTGCATGCACTACTTTTTGCAGTGTGGAGGCACGGACAGAAAACCCATGGAAGCGCATCCGTTCCGCACCGCACCACACCACACCTCCCGGATTGCAGACCTATTCAAGTGAATGGGTCCGCATCCGTCATATGATGTGCACATGGCAGGGTTGCAATATGCAATCTGCATGAACTACTTTTTTTGCTATGCGGAGGCACAGACAGAAAACACATTGATGCACATCAGGGGTCATGCACATGGCCGTTGCCCCGCCGTGGCCATATTGCAGATCCGCTGTTTGCTGTGTGTGCACCGTATAATGGATGCAGACAAATTTGCTTGAATGTGTCCGCAATCCTGTTGATATGGTGTGGTGCGGAGGCACGGACCGGAAGCCCTCTGAAGCACTATGGAGTGTTTCGGTTGGTTTTCTGTCCGTGCTTCCGCACCATAGAAAAGTAGTGCATGCACTACTTTTTTGCAGTGCGGACCGTTGGATGCGGATCGTGGACCATATTCAAGTAAATAGGTCCACACCCACAGACTGTGAGCACGTGGTCGTGCCCGTGCATTGTGGACTTTTATTTGCAGTCCACAGCATTGGGCCGGCTGGCACATGTTTGTGTGCATGAGCCCTAAGGCCTTATTCAAACAGTCACTGTTTTGGTCAGTGATTGTGAGCCAAAACCAGGAGTGGAGCCTCCACAGACATAAGGTATAAGGAAAAGATCTGCACTTGTTCTGTGTTTTTGACCACACAATTATGATGGAAATCACCGATCAAACACTGATGTCAGAATAAGGCCCCTTGCAGATGAGCGTTCTTCCCGCAGCGAGTCCGCATTCCATAACATTCCAGAACTGTACATTCCAGAATTATAAGGGTTACATAGCATTATAAATTAATATAATGCTATGTGAATCCCGTCAGCGCTGAGAGGTCAGGCCGGGAGCTGCGATGCCGACTCGCTGCGGGAGGAACGCTCATCTGCAAGGGGCCTAAGGCATTAGGGCTCATGCACATGAACGTATTAAGCATATTAAAGTTTTAGAAGTTTTCATTCAGGGCGCTATTACACATGTCCATAGGAGCTGCTGCCTAATGATCTCTACCATGGAAAGAGTATATTTTTTCAGTACCAGATGTTGAGGACTGAGCAGGAGAAGCAGCTTTTGCTCTGTGTTCCGGTCTCTGACTTGCAGTATGAACAGAACATTTGATTTCTACTGTGATCAATTTTCCAATATTGTCACCTGGATCTTTCTCCTGACCACATGAAGACTATTATATCCGATTGCGCATGGAGGAGGTATGCCTGCGTGCCTAGAAACAGAATTAAATACTTTGTTATGTAGATCCCAGTGGAGCTGGAGGCATCAGGAGTACTATATGCCTCCCATGGGAGGTGGCGAGATGTTAAAAGTGATTCAAGTACTGTACTGATCAGACTAAATTATACTGTATTCCTTGTGTGAAGCAGAAAGGGAAAGCGCTATTTTCTGCTTTACTCCAGGGACCTAGCAAGGCGCTTAAGAGTATTTGTAAGTGGCCTGTTTGCTGGCGTCTAATAATCCCCCATAGTTCATGTATTTTATGTATATAATCATACTATTAAGCACAATATATAAGAACTAAATACACACAAAAGGAGACTCAATGGGGATGACAGGTTGATATTATATGTTATTTCTCTAACATAAATTTCCATCCTTTATATAAGGGCTTATTCACACGAACGTATGTGTTCTGTTCTGTGCATTGGGCACCACAATTTGCGGTCCCTAATGCACGGAGAACGTTTGTACAGGCTTCGGGACGGATCCAGACCCATTCAACTTGAATGGGTCCTCATCCTTCCGTTCTGCAAAAAGATAGAGCAAGTTCTATCTCTTTGCGGAATGAAAATACGAAATGGATAGTGCTTCCGTAGCATTCCGTTCTGCATCTCTGAATTCACACGGAACGGTGTCCGTGTATTGCGGATCCACATATGCGATCCGCAATACAGAAGCAGAACACATACTTTCGTGCGAACAAGCCCTAAGTAAAAGGGTCCTTACGAGTGAATTTGGCTCTGGTACACTTTTACCCAGTTTGGGGCGTTTTTCTGGCTTCTTTTTTTTTTACAGTGGGGGACATTTATCAAATCTGGTATGCCAGGTTATCGGTGTGGAAATGTTGCAAGTGCTGACGCAGGCTGGGATTTGCACAGTTGCGCATTCTCCCGCGCCACTTTCAGAAGTAGAGTGAAAAGTTTGGCAGGATTTTAGAGCTTTTTCATATTACAAAGTGGCACAAAAATTCTCAAATTCATGCCAGGTATCCCTTGCGCCAAATGTATTAATATTGTGCACCATCTGGCGCAGGTGCACATAGCAATACCAGTCGAAAAACTAACCTCAAATACACGTCCGATGATAGATTCCACCCTTTGAGTTTGCCTACTAGTGTTTTCTTCATGGCATTTTGCCCCTATAGAGGTGATTTATACCAAGAGCTATATATATATATATATATATATATATATATATATATATATAAGGCAAGAGATCCAGCATGCTGCGTTTTTCAAAAGAAGCAAGAAAAAAGAAAAAAAGAAATGGCTTGAGCAAAATAACCTCTTGTGTGTTCTACATTTCATGTTTCCCATAGACATTCAGCTAACATCTGGAGCTGGCATTTTTGCTGTAAATAGCTCCATAAAACTGCAGGTGTAAAAAAATGCCACTAAAACGCAAAAACACAGAAAAGAGCAAAAAAAAAAAAAAAAAAATGTGTAAAACCAGGCTCTCAGGCTGTTTTCACACTGTTAGGCTAGGTTCACACGGGTGTCACGTTTTGGCTGAGGATGCGTCCCGGGTGCATTGTGGCAAACCCGCGCGAGTAGGTTTGCATTTTCAGTCAGTTTTGTCTGCGATTGCGTTCCGTTGTTCAGTTTTTATCGCGCGGGTGCAATGCGTTTTGCACGCGCGTGATAAAAAACTGAATGTGGTACCCAGACCCGAACTTCTTCACTGACGTTCAGGTTTGGGTTCAAGGTTGTGTAGATGTAATTATTTTCCCTTATAAATAACATGGTTATAAGGGAAATTAATAGCATTCTTTGAATACAGAATGCTTAGTAGAAGGTCAATTGAGGGTTAAAAAAAATTATAAAAATTAATTCACCTCCTCCAATTGATCGCGTAGCTGCCGGTCTCCTGTTCTTGCTTCAGGACCTGTCAAAGGACCTGTGGTGACATCACTGAGCTCATCACATGGTGATGAATCATGTGATGAGCTCAGTGACGTCACCACAGGTCCTTTGACGGGTCCTGAAGAAAGAACAGGAGAACGGCAGCTACACGATCAATTGGAGCAGGTGAGTTCATTTTATTTTTTAACCCTTAATTGACCTTCTACTAAGCATTCTGTATTAAAGAATGCTATTATTTTCTCTTATAACCATGTTATAAGGGAAAATAATACAGTGAATAGACTTTTATTTTAGAAACCAAGCGTGAAAGTCGCACCGCATCCGCACTTGCTTGTGGATGCTTGGGATTTTCATGCAGCCCCATTCACTTCTATGGGGCCTGCGTTGAGTGAAAAACGCACAGTATAGAGCATGCTGCGATTTTCACGCAACGCACAAGTGATGCGTGAAAATCACTGCTCATGTGCACAGCCCCATAGAAATGAATGGGTCTGGATTCAGTGCGGGTGCAATGCGTTCACTCCATGCATTGCACCCTCACGGAAATCTCGCCCGTGTGAACCCAGCCTTAGTATTTGGTCAGTATTAGGCCTCATGAACACGGCTGTTGCCAGCCCGTGCCCATATTGCGGCCCACAATCACATGAATGGGTCCGCAAACCGGGAGATATGGTGCGGTGCGGAACGGAGGCACGGATCGGGAGCCCACGGAAGCACTGCGGAGTGCTTCCATGGGTTTTCTGCCTGTGCCTCTGCCCCTTGCGTTGCAGATCATCAGATGCAGATCGCAGACTCCATTGAAGTCAATGGGTCTGCGGCCACGCGGTCGGTACCCATGCATTGTGGACTGCAATCTGGCACACGGGCAAGACTGGCACAGGTTTGTGTACATTAAGGCCTTATATAGTATTTGTAAGCCAAAACTAGGAGTGGTTCCAGAATATGGAAGAGTTACAATCTTTCCAATATAGTTTTTCTTTGTAGGTTCTACTCCTGGTTTTGGCTTAGGGTACTTTCACACTAGCGTTATTCTTTTCCGGCACTGAGTTCCATCACAGGGGCTCAATATCGGAAAAGAGCTGATCAGTTTTATTCTAATGCATTCTGAATGGAGAGCAATCCGTTCAGAATGCATCAGGATGTCTACAGTTCAGTCTTTTTGACTTTTCAGGACGGAGATAATACCGCAGCATGCTGCGGTTTTATCTTCGTACAAAATTCCAGAACACTTGCCAGAATGCCGGATTCGTCATTTTTTCCCATTTACATGCATTAATGCCGGATCTGGCCCTGAGTGGTCCGGCAAAAGGGATCCGGCATTGTGGACCGCAAAAAATTTGAAAAAAATAAATGCCAGATCTGTTTTTCCGGATGACACCGGAGAGACGGATCCGGCATTTCAATGCATTTGTTATACGGATCAGGATCCTTATCCTTATGACAAATACCATCAGTTTGCATGCGTTTTGACAGATCCGGCAGGCAGTTCCGGCGATGGAACTGCCTGCCGGAATCCTCTGCCGCAAGTGTAAAAGTACCCTAACAAATACTGATGCTAAATACTGACCAAATACTGACTGTGTAAAATTGGCCTAAGGCTCTGTTCACACTGGCGTATGGCTTTTGTTATTACAGGAGTTAAGTCAGGATCTATTATGTAATATAATGACTATTATGTTGCCATCAATTTTTTTTTTTATTGCAAACAAAAGTGAAGCGGATAATGCTATTCTAGCCATCACAAAGCAATGAAAATCTGAATGGAGCAGGACCAATCCGTTTCAGAATAGTCAAATAAATGCTCTTTCTGTAGGAGCATTTTTAATCCAGGGTTCAAAACACAAACACACTTTTTCCATCACGCATTTCCTCTATTTCCTGGTTTAGAAAAAATCTAATAGTCTTGAATTTTCATTTCCAGTATCCTCGTGTAAAATAGCCGATTTGGTAGTTTCTGCTGTTATTTTTTTTTTATTTACAAATACAATACTGTCACAAAATTCTGACCAAAATGTCTCCATGAAAAAGTGACATTACCCCCACTGACTTCAATGTAGAGGACATGGACATAACTATATCCATAGCACTTGCTATACGGCCCAGAGGTTGGGGGGGGGGGGGGGGGGGTCGTAAAGCACTTGCTATACGGCCCAGGTACAAAAACATTCGACCATTTGTGGGGAATAACAATATGGCACCTTTTTTGCTGTTTTGTGAGTCTTCTGAAGTATGGTGCTTTTAAGCATACCTTTAAATTATCAGATCATACGAGTGTATTACTGTAGTGCAGCGGTGGCATGAAGCGCACAGCGTCATAGCAACCAATGACGCCACGCGCTCCTGCTGTCAGCAGGAATCCCGGCCGGGTTACCACGGACCGCTCTCGGCCGTGGAACATGGCCGTGTGCATGAGTCCTTATGCTGTTGTTTTCATTTTCCTACACAGGGTGCTGGGAGCATCCTCTTGCTTTGCTATCGGGTCCTATGAATTATAGTTAGGCCCCCGGTGGAGGGTGCAGCTGCCTCTCCACTGAATTCCATGGGGCATGTTGAAGCAAAGAGCTGGCCAACAGGTGTAACCAGTGTGGGTTCTAGAGGTAGCAGTGCATCTGAACATAGGCATCCTGTGGATATGCCATAAATGCTTAATGGGGTTTTCCTGTTTGCATCAACATCCTTTAAAATAATCATTTATGAAGGTCTCTATAATCTTGGGATCTATTTATTTTACCTTTTTTTCTCCTATCTTCTGTTCTGGGCTGCGGTCACGTGACCGTCCATGCAGCTCTTTCTTATTTCGTGTGGTTATGTCCATGGGCTTGTCAGTGATAGGGGAGTGTCTAGGTAACTAGCTAGGTGGGAGGAGCTATAAACCATCTTAGCATTGTTAGGGGCGGTGCTGGAGCTGTGTCAGAGAAAGGTGAAGTGCATCATGGGTTTGGTTGGATACAGCAACAGGAAGTTCAACATACGAAGTGGAACAAACCAGAGGGATTGGTTTACATGGTGAGTCCAAATTGGAAAATATATAAATCACAGGGAAGATGTACTAAAGGTAAGCAACTACTGTACATGACCATCAGAATAGAGCTTTCATTCGGCATAATCACAAATCATTTGCATTTTTATTCCTCATTCTGCTACTATAATTTGACTGCAATTCATTAAACTTCATCCATTATTTCCAAATACACCCCAATGACAATCAGCTGCAGAATTACACCAGCAATGTCCACAATTATAGAATTCTATGGCTCTAATTAAACAATTTACCACTAATGGCTAATTAGTAGGTTCCAGGGTGGATGTACAATTCTTGCAATGTAAATCTACCAAGAACATAAACAGTCCATTTAAATACTGTATATGTAATTATACAAAGCAGTAATTTAGCCCCTTTTACTCTTAGAAATTGCCAGTGTTTTTTTTGTTTGATCAGACCCTCTAACTGGGAAAATGATTGCCTATAATGGAGTTATCCGCAATGTGTGTTGCCATACTGTCCAGTTTGTAAAACCAACAAAATAAACATAAAAAAGAAACAAAAATAAAAGATTGTAAAATTAAAACACTTGAAACAGAGATCACTTAGATGTCAGCCAGGAAAGGTAGAGCAATTATGTGAGCTTGACAATACCCTAACTCCCATATCTGGAATTGGGCTCTACTCTGCCTTGGCTACAATTAGGAGAGACTAGAAATTACCAAATCAATACTAAACAATTCAAATTAGACCCAAAATTTACAAAAATCGGGTCAAATCTAAATTGTTGTCACTTTGATTCAGGTGAATTTCTCAAAATGGCATCATCCATTTTTCAGAGCAGAAAACTGAAAAGATGAAGGAAAAAGATTGATCCCAGGCGGTGCGTGTACACACTCCGGCAGGCATTTGCAAACAAAAAGCTAAAATGTTATAGATCATCTTTTTTTTTTTTAAAAAAGCATTAAAAAATTCATCAGTGCAGATTGTTCTTAAAGATTCTGTTTTTTACCACCAGAAGCCACAAGTTTATCATAGCCATACAGTGGGGAAAATAAATATTTGATACACTGGTGATTTTGCCACCTACAAATAGTAGAGAGTTCTGTCATTTTTATAGTAGCTACACTTCAACTGTGATAGACAGAATCTTAAAAAAAATCCAGAGAATAACTTTGTATGATTTTTAAATAATTAATTTGCATTATATTGCATACAATAAGTATTTGATCACCTACCAACCAGCAAGAATTCTGGCTCTCACAGACCTGTTAGTTTTTATTTAAGAAGCCCTCCTACTCTGCACTCATTACCTGTATTAATTGCACCTGTTTGAACTCATTAACTGATTTAAAGACACCTGTCCACACACTCAATCAATCACACTCCAACCTCTCCACCATGGCCAAAACCAAAGAGCTGTCTAAGGACACCAAGGACAAAATTGTAGACCTACACAATGCTGGGATGAGCTACAGGATAATAGGCAAGCAGCTTGGTGAGAAGGCAACAACTGTTGGCACAATTATTAGAAAATGGAAGAAACACAAGATGCTTGTCAATCTTCCTCGGTCTGGGGCTCTATGCAAGATCTCGCCTCGTGGTTTAAGGATGATTGTAAGAAAGGTCAGGAATCAGCTCAGAACTACACCAGAGGACCTGGTCAATGACCTGAAGAGAGCTGGTACCACAGTCTCAAAGATTACCATTAGTAACACACTACACTGTCATAGATTAAAATTCTGCAAGGCATGCAAGGTCCCCCTGCTCATGCCAGCACATGTCCAGGCCCATTTGAAGTTCGCCAATGACCATCTGGATGATCCAGAGGAGGCATGGGAGAAGGTTATGTGGTCAGATGAGACCAAATTAGAACTTTTTGGTTTCAACTCCACTCGCCGTGTTTGGAGGAAAAAGAAGGATGAGTACAACCCCAAGAACACTGTCCCGACTGTAAAGCATGGGGGTGGAAACATCATACTTTGGGGGTCCTTTTCTGCAAAAGGGACAGGATGACTGCACCGTATTTAAGGGAGGATGGATGGAGCCATGCATCACAAGATTTTTGCCAACAACCTCCTTCCCTCAGTAAGAGGATTGAAGATAAGTCGTGGCTGGGTCTTCCAGCATGACAATGACCCGAAACACACAGCCAGGGCAACTAAGAAGTGGCTCTGTAAGAAGCATATCAAAGTTCTGGAGTGGCCTAGCCAGTCTCCAGACCTGAACCCTATGGAAAATCTTTGGAGGGAGCTGAAACTCAATGTAGACCAGCGACAGCCCTGAAATCTGAAAGATCTGGAGAAGATCTGTATGGAGGAGTGGGCCAAAATTCCTGCTGCAATGTGTGCAAACTTGGTCAAAAACTACAGGAAATGTCTGAAATTGCAAACAAAGGTTTCAGTACCAAATATTAGGTTCTGTTTTTCTATTGTATCAAATACTTAATTCATGCAATAAAATGCAAATTAATTATTTAAAAATCATACAATGTAATTTTCAGATTTTTTTTTAGATCCTGTGTCCCACAGTTGAAGTGTACCTAAAATAAAAGTTACAGACCTCTTCGTTCTTTGTAGGTGGGAAAACTTGCAAAATCGCCAGTGTATCAAATACTTATTTTGTATGTGTTGCTGTCACTTTAAGATTACTAATACAGTCCTAGGAGACCCCAGAAAGTCATCTACAACTTTTCGGGGCAATTAGAGCACTTTCAATTCAGGTCAAATTTATTTCGACCCAAATTCAATCACATGACCCATTCAGCATAATCGAATTTCAAGAAATCTACTTATCACTTGGACAGACTGAATTCAACGATTATTTTGGTCTCTATTCTTTAAATTTTTATGCTTTTATAGACAGGCACCTATAGGAACAGGGCCCCTTAAAGTGCTTTTCCGGAATTTTTATATTGGTGACCTATCCTCAGGATAGATCATCAATATCAGATCGGCGGGGGTTCGACTCCCAGCACCCCCACCGATCAGCTGTTTGAAAGGAAAGCCATACTCCGTGTGAGCGCTGCCTTCCCTTGTTTCTTTATGTGCTCACCATCGACAGCAGCGGCTAGTAAGTGTAACTACAAGCGATCCCATTCATTTCAATGGGGAAGCTTGTTCCTATTCAAGTGTAAAGGAACAAGCCGTCCCATAGAGGTGAATGGGGTGGATTGTAGTTACACCTGCTCACAGCTCTGCTGTCTATGGCAAGCAGGTAAACAAACAAGGGAAGGTTGCGCTCTCAGGGAGTGTGGACTTCTGTTCTGCTAGCTGATCGGTTGGGGTGCCGGTTGTCGGACCCCCGCCGATCTGATATTGATGACCTATTCTGAGGATACGTCATCAATATTAAAATCCCGGAAAGCCCCTTTAACAACTACAAAGCTTTCCCACCTTGGTAGTTATGCCCATGCTTTGACATCATGCTTGTTGGCTAAACTAACTTTTCTGTGTCAGGTGCTACTAAGTAATGGTGCTTAGCAAAGCGAGGAGCCCGACAGTGGCTTGGGTATACCTGATTAATAGCGATTCTTGACAAATTAATTTGGAAAGAATAAAATGTTTTGGCTAACTTGGCAAAGTTGCCAAATCCAATTTTGCTCATCTCTAATGACAATTACTTTGTAGTTTCTACTGATATACTATACTTTATAGAAGCTGTGAGGAATATGGATTATCATTTATTGGCAGCCCTCATCGTCATTTGATTCACCTTTTGGCATGTACACAGTCAGTGCACATGCAAAATAAGTTCTCACCCCCCAGCCATCTGATGTCAGCTAGCAAATGAGGAAGCCCCAGGGGTCCAGGCTTTAAGGAGGCCCCAGGTGGATAAAGTCACACCTCAACCAGCCAGGTTCGAGGCAAGCTAATCCTGCAGGAAAAACCTCCAGCAGGAGGTCTCAGCCCATGCCCAGCATCAATGATACCTCCCAGACATGTTGGCACCTACATTTCATAAGGAATTATGAATCGTCCGTCCATCCCAGACATAATTCAGTTATTTTGTTGCGATCTTGGGGCAAAGCCGGACATTCATATGGGCCTGGCTTGATGCTAGGATGCCCGGGAGGGGAGATATACATATCTCCCCACAGAAACCAAATAACTGTACCATGCTCAGACTCTAGTTGTAGCCGCAACCCAGGCGGATCAATTGGGCCCGGAACCATCTTCCTGCGACATTCTGGTCTGGGGCTATGAGCCCTAAGGGATTTTATGGATCATTTGCAGCCAGCACCAGAGAAGGAGGGGTGGACCCTTCCCAGAGGCGGGGAGGGGAGCCGCCAGCTATAGGTCATAAGCCCATGCAAGCCAGCAGGCGGTGTCTTTTCTGAAGGGGGTCACATCGTGCCAATGTGTTTGGAGAGACCGGGAACCAGCTGACCTCACTGCCCCCACGTGACTGCAGCCAAGGACTATTCCACCATTATAACCCAAAGGAACTTTCGTCTTACCAGGTAACTGACTCTTGCTCTGCTTAACCCGGTTGTACCTATATCACCTGTATTTGTAACCTCAGACCACTGTATATATTCTCTGTGTATATTGTGTTATCTAGTGTGCCCTTAAGGCGATTAAATATATAATTTAATCTTGTGCTATCTTGTATCTCGATCACGAATCCCCAAGTCCGTGTTTCGGCCTAGTTATAAGCTACCGCGGGTTGGTTTCTCACCTTATATAATCCATCGTCATAAAAGCAAATAAAAATGTTTCCTCATAGAAGATAGAGCAGTGATGGCGAACCTTTTACAGACCGAGTGCCCACACTGCAACATAAACCCACTTATTTATCGCAAAGTGCCAACACAGCAATGTACCCCGAATACTACAGTCCAATATAGTATATCTTCCATGTACATTATCACAGCTATAATAGCCTGCCTACATTCAGTGCGCTGCCTGTGCCGTTCATAGTGCGCCCTGCGCTAATGACTGACAGGAGAAGTCTAAGGCAGATTAGTACACCATAGATTTTTCCAGAGTGTGGGTGCCCACAGAGAGGTCTCCGAGTGCCGCCTCTGGCACCCGTGCCATAGGTTCGCCATCACTGAGATAGAGCAATGTTCTATTGACCAGTATAATTACCACTTTGCAATAAAAATCCAGATCCAAAGTTTTCTTTACTAATAGCAACTCCCACTGTGATGTGTATTTATTTATTTTTTTCATTCGATAAATGAACAAGGTATTGAGTGAGCATTGATGTGACAAATACATTATTTAAGAGTTGTATTTGTTTAGGAAATCATTGGATAATCAATGTAATTCTAGATTCACAAAATAGTTTCTTAATCAGCCCAAGAGACCAAAAAGATCTGACTTTTATTTTCTTTCCCTAAATAAAGGTGCATTTATTTTCTTTGTGATGGACAGTACAGAGGTAAAGTACTATGGTTATATGTTAGTTATTGCAGTCTACATCTGTGGAAAGATCCTATACATTTAGCTGTACGGAGTCTGCATTGCAGGTATTGTCATTCGGATTTTCCAGTCCTTCTAATAAGGCAATCCAGCAATTTCATGACCTTTGTTCTATCATTTAGAACTCTCTTATGTATGTGCAGTATTGATCCGTTGTCTGTAGACTGCAACTGATTGTATGCCTTCCAATCTTGTTTCTGCCTGAACTAATTCCTTGAAGCGGTTGACCGCTTTGGAAAACCCATTTAAACATTTTATAAGAAATTCTTTGTAAATAGAGGGGAGTCCCCAGTTCAAGATCCTCATCTAGTAGCCAAAGCAGACAGGGAGTACAAGAAACATCTTGCTCGGAGTACCTGGGATGGCTATACATTACACAGACAATCCATAGATTTCAGTGACAGCAGTGAAATCAAGGGCATAACTACCATAGCGGCAGACCATGAGACTGCTATGGGGCCCAGGGCAAGAGGGGGCCCAGTCTTAGTTGGGATTATCTCCTCTTCTACTGGAAGTGAAAACTTGGTCAGGGGTACTCAACCGAATCTGGACCGTGGTTGCCAGCTGTCCGGACCCCTGCACAGTGGCATGCTAAGGGAAGGGGGGGGGGGAAGGCGGTCAGCAGCGCGATCTGTGTCTTCAGGGGAAAGGGGACTGTGAGCTTCAGGAACGGGACAAGGTGAGTAGTTACTGTGTTTGTTTGTTTTTAACACAGAGGGGGCACAATAGGCATTTGTACTCTGGAGGGGGCACAATGGGCATCTGTACTCTGGAGGGGGCACAATGGGCATCTGTACTCTGGAGGGGGCACAATGGGCATTTGTACTCTGAGGGGGCACAATGGGTATTGCTAATGTGAAGGGGGCACTATGGGTATTGCTAATGTGAAGGGGGCACAATGGGTATTTCTACTATGGAGGGCACAATGGGCATTTCTACTATGGAGGGCACAATGGGCATTTCTACTATGGAGGGGGCACAATGGGTATTGCTAATGTGAAGGGGGCACAATGGGCATTTCTACTATGGAGGGCACAATGGGCATTTCTACTATGGAGGGGGCACAATGGGCATTTCTACTCTGGAGGGTCACAATGGGCATTGCTATGTGAAGGGGGCACAATGGGCATTGCTAACATGAAGGGGGCACAAAGGGCATTGATAATGTGAAGAGGGCACAATGGGTATTTCTACAATGGAGGGGGCACAATGGGAATTTCTACAATGGAGGGGGCACAATGGGAATTTCTACTATGGAGGGGGCACAGAGGACATTATTTCTGTGAAGGGGCACAATGGGCATTACTAGCACTGAGGGCATTACTACTATTAAGGGGGCACAATGTGGATTTTTTACTATGGAGGGGGAACAATGGGCATTGATAATGTGAAGGGGCACAATTGGCATTTCTACTCTGGAGAGGGCACAATGGGTATTTCTACTCTGGAGGGGGCACAGCGGGCATTACTTATGTGAAGGGAGCACAATGGGAATTTCTACTATGGAGGGGGCACAGCGGGCATTTCTACTATGGAGGGGGCACAGAGGGCATTATATCTGTGAAGGGGCACAATGGGCATTACTAGCACAGAGGGCATTATTACTGTGAAGGGCGCACAATGGGCATTATTACTATTAAGGGGCACAGTGGGCATTATTACTATTAAGGGGACACAATGGGCATTATTACTGTGAAGGGGATACAATGGGCATTACTACTATTAAGGGGCATTATTACTGTGAAGGAGGCACATACTGTCTGAGGGAAATCATTATTGTTAGGTGGCACTGAAAGGACATTCTTACTGTTTGGTCAGCAGAAAGGAGATTAGGTGGGCTTGGAGGTGTGGATTATTGTAAAAAAAAATTATCAATAATGCAGCTCTACACGCTAATCGTGTTGTCCCTCCTTATATATATATATTTTGTTTTGCAGCTCGGACCTTCATTCTACAGCAGACTCAGGTATCTGGACCTTTACAAAAAGTACTTGAGTACCCCTGCTCTAAAGGAACAACTTTTAGCAAACGAGGCAGTGGAAAAATGGCCAAAGGGTAATTGAAAAGGGTTTAGACAGAAACCCTTCTGTCCTGTGTGGGGGGCCTGGTTGATTCTTTCTATGGTGCCCTTACTTCTCTATGTACGCCACTGTGTGTAATGCTTCATTTCACCTGTGGCGGTGTTTCAGGTAAACTGAACATTTGCTGCCAGGTGCATGGATAGTATGTAAGTGGAACGGGCACTCTGACCATAGGGTGCTGCATCAAAATGTAAATTTATTGGTAAAACAATGCCATAAATAGATTAAAACAATACTATAAAAACAGAAAAAAAGCAAAAGGGTCATTTTCTGTTTTTATAGTATTGTTTTAATCTATTTCTGTTTTTATAGTATTGTTTTTATCTATTTATGGCATTGTTTTACCAATAAATTAACATTTTGATGCAGCCCCCTATGATCTGAGTGCCCGTTCCACTTACATACTATCCATGCACCTGTTTATTGTGGTAAACTTATGTACGTGAGCACCTGACTCCATTTGGTTTGCCGCTCGTTCATTTTTCTACATATACAGAAAATTATACATAGAAAATGAATACACAGGGTTATCCCTTTAATCCTACACTTGTAAATTATTTTGGGGGTGGGGAATTTATCATAGGCCAGCAATTTTCTCTGGTCTATGATTTCCCCTTCACTGCCAGACGATTTTCCTCATTTATGAAGAGGCGCATGTCTTGTCCTAAATTAGGTGCATCTCTGGCAGTCCATGTACTTTAACTGAAATCTATGCCAAATCTGACATAAAAGAAGATAAATATGCAGGACCCATCCCTCCAAGCCCCCTTTTTAGTAAAATGGCTGAGAAATGCTACCTGCACAAAAATGTTTGCTTAAAGGGATTGTCCAAGTTGTTTTAATTGATGACCTATCCTCAGGATAGGTCATCAATATCAGATTGGCACCCCCACCGATCAGCTGGTTGAAGAGAAGGCATGCGCCGTGCCAATGCAGACTTCTCCTCGTTTTTTACCTGCTTACCGTCGCAACAGGCATGGCTCACTACAATTCAAGTGTATAGAAATGAGTCATCCCATTGCAATGAATAGGACGGCTTAGGTCTTATTGCACCTGCTCACTGTTGTTGTTGCAATAGCAAGCAGGTACACAATGAGGAGAAGGCTGCGCTGTGAGGCAAGGTTACCAAAAATAGAAATTCTGAAATTTCATCTCCAATTGCCAATAACTCTTGTGGAACACCTAAAGGGTTAACGACATTTGTAAGATCAGTTTTGAATACCTTGAGGGGTGTAGTTTCTTAGATGGGGTCACATTTATGGAGTTTCTACTCTAGGGGTGCATCAGGGGGGCTTCAAATGGGACATGGTGTAAATCAACCAGTCCTGCAAAATCTGCCTTCCAAAAACCACATGGCGCACCTTTCCCTCTATGCTCTACCGTGTGCCCGTACAGTAGTTTACGGCCACGTATGGGGTGTTTCTGCAAACTACAGAATCAGGGCAATAGATATTAAGTTTTGTTTGGCTGTTAACACTTGCTTTGTTACTGGAAAAAATGGATTAAAATGGAAAATTTGTCCCAAAAAATTCTGAAATTTTATCTCCATTTTCCTAAAGGGTTAACGACGTTTGCAAAATCAGTTTTGAATACCTTGAGGGGTGTAGTTTCTAGAATGGCATCATGTTTGGGTGGTTTCTATTATGTAAGCCTCACAAAGTGACTTCAGACCTGGTCCTGGTCCTTAAAAAGTGGGTTTTTGAAAATTTCTGAAAAATTTCAAGATTTACTTCTAAACTTCTAAGCCTTGTAACGTCCCCAAAAAATAAAATGTCATTCCCAAAATCAAAACAGGAAGTAGACATATGGGGAATGTAAAGTAATAACTATTTTTGTAGGTATTACTATGTATTATAGAAATAGAGAAATTGAAACTTGGAAATTTGCTAATTTTTGCAACTTTTTGATAAATTTGGTATTTTTTTATAAATAAAAATGATTTTTTTTTTACTCCATTTTACCAGTGTCATGAAGTACAATATGTGACCAAAAAACAAACTCAGAATGGCTTCGATAAGTCAAAGCGTTTTAAAGTTATCACCACATAAAGTGACACTGGTCAGATTTGCAAAAAATGGCCTGGTCCTTAAGGTGAAAATGAGCCTAGTACTTAAGGAGTTAATCATATGTATTTGTACTGGACTACAGTAAAATTGTTATCCAATGACCGTCTAATAGACCTCCAGCCACATAATCACTTGATCTTTTCTGTCAGGTAAATGCCTAATGTTTGGGGCCTGTACTCCACTGGCCTGCAGTAAAATTGATATCCAATGACCGTCTAATATACCTCCAGCCAAATAATCACTTGATCTTTTCTGTACAGTGAATGCCTAATGTTTGGGGCCTGTACTGCAGCGGGCTACAGTAAAAATTTTATCCATTGACCGCATAATGTACCTTGACCCACATAATCACTTGTTCTTTTATGTCAGGTGAATGCCTAATTTTTAGGACCTGTACTCCCGTGGCCTAAAATAAAGTTTTTCTTGGCTCCAGCAGGGCACTTTTTGAGAATTTCCCTTTAAGACGCATAAAAATGGCCCCTGATTTTTGTGGAATTTTTGTCATTGATCCCCCTCTAGTATGTCACTGTCCATGTTGTAGGACTATTTGTTAACTTCTAGTAAGTATTTGGTGGCTGCAAATAGGAACTGATGGTTTTCCAGGTTCGCCTGCCATTAAAGTGAAAGTTGCCCACCGCGTACTTGCGGTTTGCCAACATTTAATCGCGGACCGTCCCGGCCAATGTTCGTCCATCACTATCCATTTATATGTCAGGGCATGGTCCTACTGGAGAAACCTCTGTAACTGAACTCTACAGCAATGAATCTGTCAAAGATAATGATAGATCTAAGACATGCTTGTGTTGAAGATCATGCAGTATCATAATGTGTTCTGTATGTATAGAGATGTAAGTTTAAAGGGGTTCTCTGGATTACAGATCTTAATGACCTATCCTCTGCTTCCATGCCATATACTGTTGGTTCTGGTACTGCGATGGCCCGAAACAGATGATCAGTGGGGGTGACAGTCACTGATCTTCTACTGTTGACCTATCTTGAGGAAAGGTCATGAATATCTGTAGTCCAAAGAACCCGTTCCTTTTACCATTCTGATCTTCCAATATTTGATTGTAGATAAAATACCCCCACACGCTTATGTGTGCACCTACTGTGCAGCTTCAGGGCTCATCATATTTCATACTTTAGTCTTTTTTTCTATAATCTATGGGGTTCCCTGATGTTCTTCAGAAGCATTCTTCAAGTCTTTCTCAAGTCTTTCTCTAAGTCAGCTTGAGATTCTTATTGTACATCTTTTTAGAGACAAATACATTTTCATGGATGCCTTGAGTTCAAGTTCTCCAAATTTTTAACATAACTAAATAATTTATTACAGCGGAACACTTGGGATTTTCCTATCCCTACAAGGTAGGTACTATATATAAAATCACATTATCTTAGTCTCCTCCGCTTATTGTTACACCAGCTACGGTCTTACATGCTCTACTAATGAGTGCTGTGAGGTGGAAGATATGATTAATTTCATTTGCAGTTTGGAGTAATACCATTGCCTGGTATTAGGAAAAGTACCATGGGGGCATATATATCAAAATAATTTTCCTGCTTAGCAGTTTTCCACTTTGATGACACCTCTCCAAGCATCCATTAATTAACCTTCTATGCACACATACATCAGGCACGGATTTAGAGATTTAGAGTAAAGGAGCTTGGTCCACATCTAATGTGATGTGATATGTGAGCATCCCATGCAAGCTGATTAACATAGCTAGATGGGCTTTCTGTATCTTATTAATTACAAAAGACATGCCTGCAAATCAGATACTACATCAAATTAAAGGTGACTTACTGAATAGAGATGTTATGGATTTAGTGCCATGCATTAATGAGTGAAGACGTGACCAAAATCAATCAAACCTAAGCAGGAATCCCATTTGCAGTGACCCACTAGACCACTGCTAGTGGATAAAACTGGAAAATCCTATGAGAAGTTATGTAATGTGATATATTCCTAAGGTTTTAGACTGTTTTCTAATGCTTTTATTGTTTTATACTATCTGCATAGGCTGTAAGCTAAATCATGGGTTAATAGTGCCTCTCAGCTGTTTCTAGAAGAGAGGTGCTGCAAGCCCCGTGGGAGTGGTACATAGGATGGGAGTGGTAGTTGCTGTGGCTGCAACAGTTATTTACAGTGACAATCCTCACACCGATGCTCCCTAGGGCCGGGCAGTGACAGGAGGGTGCACCTTTTCTTCCCTCGGGGCCAGTGGCGACTCTAGGATCAATATATAGGGGGGGCACAGAAGATACACAGTCAAAAATGGGGGGGCACTAATAATTTTCGCCAGCTAATCATACTACTGAAAAATACTAAAGCAGCCGCTTCCCCTGCAGCTACGCCCCTGATGCCGGGGTAATATAATTAAGGGGTATCAGGGTACATTGGGTATAATATAACTGAGGAGGGCTATCAGACATTATAAAGAGGTAATACAGCTTACATTACCCCTGTATTACGTCCCTGATAGGATAGCACTCCTCAGTTAGGTTACCCCTGTATAATGCACCCTGCTACCCCTTAGTTATATTATATAACTAAGGGATATCAGGGTACATTACACAGGGGTAATATAACTGAGGAGGGCTATCATGGGACATTATACAGAGGTAATGTAAGCTATATTTCCACCGTATAATGCCCGATAGGCCTCCTGAGTTATATTACCCATGTATAATAACGTACCCTGATACCCCTTAGTTATATAACCCCGCTGAGATCATATAACTAAGGCCTCATGCACACGACCGTTGTGTGCATCCGTGGCCGTTGTGCCGTTTTCCGTTTTTTTTCACGGACCCATTGACTTTCAATGGGTCCGTTGAAAAATCTGAAAATGCACCGTTTGGCATCCGCATCCGTGTTTCCTGGCCGTGAAAAAAATATGACCTGTCCTATTTTTTTCACGGCCAACGGTTCACGGACCCATTCAAGTCAATGGGTCCGTGAAAAATCACGGATGCACACAAGATTGCCATCCGTGTCCGTAAACCGTGTCCGTTTTTTCCTATCATTTCTATGGCAAACTTGACTTAGATTTTTTTTTTTTTCATTTTTTCATGTCTGTGGATCCTCCAAAAAACAAGGAAGACCCACGGACGAAAAAATGGTCACGGATCACGGACCTACGGACCCCGTTTTTGCGGACCCTAAAAAAAAAACGGTCGTGTGCATGAGGCCTAAGAGGTATCCTGGTACATAATTTTACAAGGGTAATATAAGTTACTCAGGAGCCCTGTCAGGCATTATACGGTGGTAATATAAGTTATATTACCCCCCTGTATAATGTACCCTGATTACCCTCAGTTATATAACTGAGGGGTATCAGTCAGGGGACATTATGGGTTATATTATAACTAAGGGGTATCAGGGTACATTATACAGGGGTAATATAACTAAGTTATAGGGGTAACCATATCATCAAGGACAGGTTGAGGAGGGGCTGGGCACAAACCAAGCAGGAGGGAGGGCAGGCCATGAGGCGAGGTAGTGGGGGTATAGGGGTACATTTTTTTTTTAAACTTTTTAGCAGGAGCAGAGAGAACTCAGAGTCAGAACATGAAGGCAAGGCAAGGCACTCACTGGCAGCCTGGCAGGCGGCATATTACCCTTGTATAATGTACTACCAATTATACCCTAAGTTATAGGGGTAACCATATCATCAGGGATAGGTTGAGGAGGGTCTGGGCGCAAACCAAGTAGATGGGAGGGCAGGCCATGAGGCGAGGTAGTGGGGGTATAGGGGTACATTTTTTAAAAACTTTTTAGCAGGAGCAGAGAGAACGCAGAACATGAAGGGAAGGCAAGGTACTCACTGGCAGGCGGCAGCAATTTACAAAGTCCGTTTGCGCGGGTGGGCAGGCACGCAGCAGCGCAGCTTTACGTGTTGACGACCGTGACGTCAAGTCGTCAACTCGTCTCTGCGGCTGTCACACTCCCAGCCTGCGCCTTGCACGCTCTGCCTCCGCGAGTCCGCTGGGTCCAAACGCCGCCCCCACCACGGCACCACCCCATCTGTCATGTGACTCCACTCCATAGCCGACGGACTGGCACTGACTGTATGTTACGTATCTGTGTGTGTTCTCTTCTCTGTCAGTGCGGGCGGCCGGCGCAGCAAGCAGCGATTAGCGCTAGAGTCAGCGATATTCAGCGAATCAGCGGGGGGGCACCCGGGGGGGCAAGGAATGACCTGGGGGGGGCAATTGCCCCCCCTCGCCCCCCTGTAGCGACGCCACTGCTCGGGGCATAACCTGATGTTGGGGCTCCTGTCTGATGGTAGCAGTGGTACCCTTGGTGTTATGAATGTTATTCAGGTGCAAGGCAGGAGATGTAGGTGCTGTGACCGGCGAATGGTGCTGGAGTCAGTAACCAGGATAGTGGTAAAATCTCTCTTTACTAATTGCATAGTGGGAGTTGTAGTACATCCAATGGTATAACAACACAATTGCAAACAATTCACAGTACAAATCTTTTCAGCTAGTGATGTAAGGGTAAAAGCAAGGACGGGGTTGTAGTAATCCTTTCCTTGATCTTTCCCAAGTCTTTCTTTTTTCAGAATCTAAGGCTAGCAATCAGGTTCTTGCACATGTGTCTGTATTTCCTAGGATGAGGGGTCTGGGATTAAGATATGACTGGCCAGGACATTGTGTGCAGGGGTGCATTAGCAATGTCCCTCTCACTGCCGTAAAGTGTCTCCCAACCTTAAACAGAAATACCTTACTGACTGACTGCATTGCTCGGCCATACAGATTCTGGACCATTTAGTTCTTTCTCTCCCTGGAGTACTGTGAAGTAGAGATGATCTTATCTCTGTGTATCTCTCAAAGATAGTGGTTCTCTTGGATGTAGGTCTAGTCCTCTGAGGAGTGGGCTCATGTCGTTTTTCTCACTTCCTCAGCTAACACACTACTCACTAACTGAACTGGGAGGGGGGATAAGTCCAACTCAAGCTTCCTACAGGGACAGTCAGATTTGTTAATCCTGACTGATCCATACAGTTCTATATTGGGTTATACAATATATCAGAGCATAATACAATGAGAAACCGTTTTCAAGCACCCAATTCTGGGGTACTGCAGAGGCAGAACTTAAACCCTCATGCTTGCCATCCCCTCTGTTGTCTCAGTTAGTGCTATCTGATCTAAAGTCTGAGAGAAGTGTGAGATTGGATATAGCTGAAGAACTCCTGGGATTGTTGAGTAGAGGGATTGTAGGATTTAGTTTGTAAGGGTAACACATGCCTACAACTAATAGACCTCACAGTCCTGGTTAGGTTATTTCTGGTCTACGATCATCCTTTCCTACGTTTGTGGCAGCTCATATTGCTGTTTTTGGAGCCTGCACCTCGCAGTTAGGAACTGCAGACATTGCAGAAAGAAACTGGTTTTAAGTGCACCCCGTGGATAGAATGGCATGTAGCGAATTGTTATATAAGTAATTGTATCTCAGAGGAGCCCCAGAGGTAAAGCATGATTCAGCCAGAACTTGGTTTACTAAGATTTGTGCCTCCATCGTATGTGGAAGTGTTAGTGGCATCGCACATCAGTAAAGACTCTTGTTACCGTATTCAACCACACCTTCTCTCTGGTCTTCTGCCTTTTACCTGTACCTCAACACTAAGGGCAGGGGGGCTTCCAACAAGCAGGAGACTCCAACCATGGCGTGCTCGGGATCAGGTAAGTGGGGGTACTACTACTCCCATCTTCAACCTCCCCAACACTGTGCGGACCCTGGGAGTGAGAAGGGTGAAGAAGCTTTGTCACCCCTGGGGTGCTCCTTGTCTTTTGTGGAGATTAAACATAGAACAGCTTTTCACCTTAAATTCCAGGTTTCTGAAAACAGAGTGGGGGAGAGGAGAGTTATCAAAAATGATGTAAGAAAAACTGGTTTAGTTGCTCATAGCAACCAGTCAGATTTCCCCTTTCATTTTCCAAAAGAGCTCTGAAAAATGAAAAGTGGAATCTGGTTGGTTACTAGGGGCAACTAATCCAGTTCTCTTTTACACCAGTTTTGATAAATCTCCTACATTGTGCCTTTCTTCCAGAAACAGTGCCACACAGGCATTGTCTGGTATTGCACCTCAGCCACATTCAATTGAATTTAGACACATTGCAATACTATTATCATGCTCAATATTGGGAAAGCATAACTGGAGGCAGGGCCGGTGCAAGGATTTTTGCCGCCCTAGGCAAGATAAAAATTGCCGGCCCCCTTATCAGATTATCTGCCCATATCATGACATCACATATGTTCCACCCCTTTCTCAGCATTTAAATTAAAAGAGAGTTATATGTTGCAATAAAGCCACCTATTAAGAATGGTGGAGAATAACTACCTTAACTTAAGCCATAGCTAAAGAAACAAGCCTGGGGTGAAAAACAATAAGCCCCCCCCCCCCCCCCCCCTCATGACACTTGATGACTTTTACAGAAGAAACTGTATATTGTGTGGCACAGTGTAGGCCATATGTGTATAACATACACATATTTCATAGGGAAACTTACAGTTACTTGGCTTGAGCCTTGGGGATCTCGGACACCACTTCAACACTTTGGCCGGGGGCTCGGTGGAGCTGATGTTGTGTTTTATCCTAATGAGAAAGATTTGATAATAAGGATTTGGAGAATGGGCAGAGGGATAGCAGAGCAGGGAGAGGCTGGTGCTGCTACTAGGGGGTCATACCATGGGGAGTAATAAAGCCCACCATAATGCCCCCCAGTAGAAATAATTCTCCTTATAATACCCCCTTGTAATGCCCCCAGTTGAGCTAATGTCCCCATAGTGCCCCCATAATGTGCCAGTATAAAATACCCCTATATAGTTCCCCCAGTAGATGCCCCATAGTGCTCCTCTCCCCCCTCCCTTATAGTGCCCCCTATAATGTACCAGTATAAAATGCCCCAGTAGATGCCCTCAGTGTCCTCCAAAATTTGTAAGTATAAAATACCCCTTCTCAGTGCCCCCGTAGATGACCCCATAGTAGTCCTCTCCCCCCTTCCCCATAGTACCCACCATAATGTGTCCCAGTATAAAATGCCCCTATACAGAGCCCCCATATAAAATAACCTCAGTAGATGCCCCTATAGTGCCCCCAATAATGTGCCAGTAATAAGTGCCCCCAATGTGCCAGTAATAAGTGCCCCCATAGATGCCCCCCAATCATGTACCAGTAATAAGAGCCCCCCCCCACCATCATGTGTCAGTAACAAGAGCCCCCCATATCATGTGCCAATAGCCAGAAGACCCCCCCATCATGTGCCAGTAGCCAGAGCCCCCCTATATCATGTGCCAGTAGCCAGAGCCCCACCTATATCATGTGCCAGTAGCCTGAGCCCCCCCTATATCATGTGCCAGTAGCCAGAGCCCCCCCCCCTATATCATGCGCCAGTAGCCAGAGCCCCCCTATATCATGTGCCAGTAGCCAGAGCCCCCCTATGTCATGTGCCAGTAGCCAGAGCCCCCCTATATCATGTGCCAGTAGCCAGAGCCCCCCCATCATGTGCCTGTAGCCTGAGCCCCCCATCAACATGTGCCAGTAGCAATAGGCCCCCCTATCATGTGCCAGTAGCCATAGGGCCCCTCTATCATGTGCCAGTAGCCATAGGGCCCCCCTATCATGTGCCAGTAGCCATAGGGCCTCCCCTATCATGTCCCAGTAGCCATAGGACCCCCCCTATCATGTCCCAGTAGCCATAGACCCCCCGATCATGTGCCAGTAGCCAGAGCCCCCCATCATGTGCCAGTAGCCACCAGTATTGACAACAACAACAAAAAAAACACTTATACTTACCTCCTTGGCAGCGATGCGATGCAGGCCTCTTCCGGCCTGTGTCCCGCGCTGTACGGCTCAGGGCTGAGGCGGCGCGATGACGTCATTGCACCGCCTGCGCCGGCCTCTGATAGGCAGCTATGACATGCAGCTATTGGCTGAAGTTGCACCACACAGACTTCCTGCTCTGCCCGCCCCCTTGGAGCTCTCTGCACATAATATTGTTATTGCATTTGCTAGGTATATGTACAAGTCTATTCTTATTGCTTTCATGCCCTTCACAGCCAATAATGATAAATGATCAGACAGTTATGAATAGTACATTGAATAGTTTTAACTAAACTAAGTGACCCATAAACCAAATGAATACTTATAATCATGTAAATTATATTGAACATTCTCTTCACTCTGCCGAGTATCGACAACCTAAACGTTGACTGTGCCTTCAGGTGAATTATCAATCATGCTTATCAAATAAACCCATGGCTACATTAGGATCAATCATTTCCTAATGTCCTAAAATTTTAAAGGATTATAATTGATTGCATCTCAGTAATGTACAACTTGTGGAGCAAAGTCTGGATGTTGTTCTTGATAGGCGACCACCAGTGGGGCAAATTCCTATAGCAGTGATGTCGAACCTTTTAGAGACCGAGTGCCCAAACTGCAACCCAAAACCCACTTATTTATTGCAAAGTGCCAACATGGCAATTTAACCAGAATACTACAGTCCAATAGTATATCTTCCATGTACTTTATCACTTATCTATAATAGCCTGCCTATATCCAGTGCCCTGCCTGTGCTAATCATAGTGCGCCCTGCGCTGCTGAATGCCAGGAACAGTCTAAGGCATATTGGTACACTATAGACTTTTTCCACGGGCGGGTGCCCACAGAGAGGGCTCGGCGTGGCACCTCTGGCACCCGTGCCATAGGTTCGCCACCACTGTCCTATAGCATAGCTGCCGTCCACAGGCTAATCGTGAAGCATATGCGCTTTTACACGGAGTTCTCTATCCAACCATGAAGAACATAAGAGCTACTTTGTTAAGGGGCCCTCTGATATCATTCCCATCTCCAAATGTGTGGTGTTTATGTAAGCTTTTGGGAGATTTTTTATATACCTGCATTCACTTTATATATATTTTGACAAAAACAAGAAGATATCTTGGAAGATTACTTCTGGGATTATTTCTGCATTTATAACTAAAAAATCCCTGTGTATGTACAGTACAGGCCAAAAGTTTGGACACACCTTCTCATTCCAAGAGTTTCTTTATTTTCATGACTATGAAAATTGTAGATTCACACTGAAGGCATCAAAACTATGAATTAACACATGTGGAATTATATACATAACAAAAAAGTGTGAAACAACTGAAAATATGTCATATTCTAGGTTCTTCAAAGTAGCCACCTCTTGCTTTCATTACTGCTTTGCACACTTCTTGGCATTCTCTTGATGAGCTTCAAGAGGTAGTCACCTGAAATGGTCTTCCAACAGTCTTGAAGGAGTTCCCAGAGATGCTTAGCACTCGTTGGCCCTTTTGCCTTCACTCTGCGGTCCAGCTCACCCCAAACCATCTCGATTAGGTTCAGGTCCGGTGACTGTGGAGGCCAGGTCATCTGGCGCAGCACCCCATCACTCTCCTTCATGGTCAAATAGCCGTTTCACAGCCTGGAGGTGTGTTTGGGGTCATTGTCCTGTTGAAAAATAAATGATGGTCCAACTAAACGCAAACTGGATGGAATAGCATGCCGCTGCAAGATGCTGTGGTAGCCATGCTGGTTCAGTATGCCTTCAATTTTAAATAAATCCACAACAGTGTCACCAGCAAAGCACCATCACACCTCCTCCTCCATGCTTCACGGTGGGAACCAGGCATGTAGAGTCCATCCGTTCACCTTTTCTGCGTCACACAAAGACACAGTGGTTGGAACCAAAGATCTCAAATTTGGACTCATCAGACCAAAGCACAGATTTTCACTGGTCTAATGTCCATTCCTTGTGTTCTTTAGCCCAAACAAGTCTCTTCTGCTTGTTGCCTGTCCTTAGCAGTGGTTTCCTAGCAGATATTCTACCATGAAGGCCTGATTCACACAGTCTCCTCTTAACAGTTGTTCTAGAGATGTGTCTGCTGCTAGAACTCTGTGTGGCATTGACCTGGTCTCTAATCTGAGCTGCTGTTAACCTGCGATTTCTGAGGCTGATGACTCGGATGAACTTATCCTCTGCAGCAGAGGTGACTCTTGGTCTTCCTTCCCTGGGGTGGTCCGCATGTGAGCCAGTCTCTTTGTAGCGCTTGATGGTTTTTGTGACTGCACTTGGGGACACTTTCAAAGTTTTCCCAATTTTTCGGACTGACTGACCTTCATTTCTTAAAGTAATGATGGCCACTAGTTTTTCTTTATTTAGCTGCTTTTTTCTTGGCATAATACAAATTCTAACAGTCTATTCAGTAGGACTATCAGCTGGGTATCCACCTGACTTCTCCACAACGCAACTGATGGTCCCAACCCCATTTGGGCAAGAAATCCCACTTGTTAAACCTGACAGGGCACACCTGTGAAGTGAAAACCATTTCAGGTGACTACCTCTTGAAGCTCATCAAGAGAATGCCAAGAGTGTGCAAAGCAGTAACCAAAGCAAAAGGTGGCTACTTTGAAGAACCTAGAATATGACATATTTTCAGTTGTTTCACACTTTTTTGTTATGTATATAATTCCACGTGTGTTAATTCATAGTTTTGATGCCTTCAGTGTGAATCTACATTTTTCATAGTCATGAAAATAAAGAAAACTCTTTGAATGAGAAGGTGTGTCCAAACTTTTGGTCTGTACTGTATATCTACCCCTTGACTAATTGAACGTGGTGTCGCCCTGTGGCTGCTTTTGAGGCCTCCACAGTATGTCACTTAACTTAGAGATGAACCCAGACTAAAGGATTCTCTGGCATTTACCCTTTAACCTCCACACAGGGTTTGTGACTTTTTCTTGAGACTACGTTGGCGTTTGTTAGATTTTGTACATCTTTAAACCTAGCACTTTTGTCTAAAAATGCTACTCCAGTTTTTAACACCACCCCCGCCTGGTGTGACTTTGGGACTTGTTTTTGCAACTTTTAAAAAAAGTCCCAGTATTAAATATGGCATGAAACCCATTAATATGCCCACTTTCTCATCCACTTTTCAAAACTAGAGTGCACCTCAAAACTAGAGTGACCCCCAAAAGTTACAAAAGTCCTATTTTGTGACTTTTTGAAGACAGAATTTTGGAGAGCAGAGTTTGATAAACTCCCCCCATTGATAATTGTCATAAAGTTTCATATATAAAAGTAATTACCTTTCTCTCATAGGGAAAACATTTATAAAACTTTGTAGCATTTTTATTTTGAGCCCATTTGAACACAACATAATAAAGTTATGGTATAGATAAAGTGCCTTTGCACTGGTATCTGATTTGTCCATCTCCTAATACCTTCTGCTTGTTCTGTTCAGTCTGATGTAAGTTCCTAGCACCATGCATGCAGAGCAGTAAACATAACCTATTGCTTATATTATTGCTCATTATATTAGACGGAAGCAGAGTGTAAAAGCTTCTAGGCACAAAATAAATTATGAAAAACGTATTTAAATTCACAAGAACGATTTTACGTGATCCAATTTCCTACGTTGTTTGAGCAAAATAACGTTCACCGACTGGAATTGGAAAATGGTTTCCTTCTGATGAAGATTGTATTATTTCATGCTCTTAGCAAAAGTAGTCTGCCCATGGCCAGCATACAGTAACTGCAAATCAAACCCATTTTAAGAGCAACAACCAGTTTCTTTACCCTCTGAAACACCATGATTAGAGATGAGCGAATTTTAGAAGAATTCGATTCGCCAAATTCGCAGAAGTTTGATTAGTTATGAATTAATCTGTCACAAATCACTATAAATCAGGTATACCAAGGCCAGTCTGCCTAAGGCCTCATGCACACGACAGTTTTTTTTCACGGCCCGCAAAAACGGGGTCCGTGGGTCCGTGATCCGTGACCGTTTTTCCGTCCGTGGGTCTTCCTTGATTTTTGGAGGATCCACGGACATGAAAAAAAAGTCATTTTGGTGTCCGCCTGGCCGTGCGGAGCCAAACGGATCCGTCCTGAATTACAATGCAAGTCAATGGGGACGGATCCGTTTGATGTTGACACAATATGGTGCCATTTCAAACGGATCCGTCCCCATTGACTTTCAATGTAAAGTCTGGAGTTCTGTTATACCATCGGATTGGAGTTTTCTCCAATCCGATGGTATATTTTAACTTGTAGCGTCCCCATCACCATGGGAACGCCTCTATGTTAGAATATACTGTCGGATATGAGCTACATCGTGAAACTCATTTCCGACAGTATATTCTAACACAGAGGCGTTCCCATGGTGATGGAGACGCTTCAGGTTAGAATATACAAAAAAACTGTGTACATGACTGCCCCCTGCTGCCTGGCAGGTGCTGCCAGGCAGCAGGGGGCAGACCCCCCCCCCCCCCCCTGTTTTTAACTCATTGGTGGCCAGTGGGCCCCCCCTCCCCTGTTGTTAACTCGTTGGTGGCCAGTGTGCGCACCCCCCTCCCTCCCTCCCTCTATTGTTTTAATACATTGGGGCCAGTGTGCGCGCGCCCCCAACCCCCCCTCCCTCCCTCTATTGTTTTAATACATTGGGGCCATTGTGCGCGTGCCCCCCCAACCCCCCCTCCCTCCCTCTATTGTTTTAATACATTGGGGCCAGTGTGCGCACCCCCCCAACCCCCCCCCCCCCCTCCCTCCCCCCATTGTAATCATCATCGGTGGCAGCGGAGTAGAAGATTTTCATACTTACCTGGCTGCTGGCTGCTGCGATGTCTGCGTCCGGCCGGGAGCTCCTCCTACTGGTAAGTGACAGCAATGCGCCGCACAGACCTGTCACTTACCAGTAGGAGGAGCTCCCGGCCGGACGCAGACATCGCAGCAGCCAGCAGCCAGGTAAGTATGAAAATCTTCTACTCCGCTGCCACCGATGATCGGGGGGGGGGGGGGGGGGGCTGGGGAGGGGGGGGTGCGCACACTGGCCCCAATGTATTAAAACAATAGAGGGAAGGAGGGGGGGTTGGGGGGCGCGCGCACACTGGCCCCAATGTATTAAAACAATAGAGGGAGGGAGGGAGGGGGGTGCGCACACTGGCCACCAACGAGTTAACAACAGGGGAGGGGGGGCCGCACAATGATATTCAAACTGGGGAGGGGGGGGTCTGCCCCCTGCTGCCTGGCAGCCCTGATCTCTTACAGGGGGATATGATGGGGTTAATTGTACTATCATATCCCCCTGTAAGAGATCGGGTGCTGCCAGGCAGCAGGGGGCAGTCTTGTACACAGTTTGTAGTGTATTCTAACTAGAAGCGTCCCATCACCATGGGAACGCCTCTGTGTTAGAATATACTGTCGGATCTGAGTTTTCACGAAGTGAAAACTCAGCTCTGAAAAAGCTTTTATGCAGACGGATCTTCGGATCCGTCTGTATGAAACTAAAACCTACGGCCACGGATCACGGACACGGATGCCAATCTTGTGTGCATCCGTGTTCTTTCACGGACCCATTGACTTGAATGGGCCCGTGAACCGTTGGCCGTGAAAAAAATAGGACAGGTCATATTTTTTTCACGGCCAGGAAACACGGCTCACGGATGCGGCTGCCAAACGGTGCATTTTCCGATTTTTCCACGGACCCATTGAAAGTCAATGGGTCCGTGAAAAAAAACGGAAAACGGCACAACGGCCACGGATGCACACAACGGTCGTGTGCATGAGGCCTAAAAGTAACAGTGGCCTGTAATACTGACGCACAGTAACTATACAGCTAACAGAACGGATTAACTATGATTAGGGATGAGCGAATCGACTTCGGATGAAACATCCAAAGTCGATTTGCATAAAACTTTGTTCTAATACTGTACGGAGCAGGAGCTCCGTACAGTATTAGAATGTATTGGCTCCGATGAGCCGAAGTTATTGCTTCACGAGACTTTGTGCAATAGCTTCATAGATTAATTTGTATTGTAGATAAACATTTCCCGAACTAGGGTTTGGTTCCAAGGTACAAAATCTCAGAATATAGAACATGCTGTGATTTTCACGCAACGCACAAGTGATGCGTGAAAATTACGGCTCATGTGCACAGCCCCACGTGAACGCATTGCACCCGCACTGAAGCCGGACCCATTCATTTTTTATGGGGCTGGGCACATGAGCGGTGATTTTCACGCATCACTTGTGCTTTGCGTGAAAATCGCAGCATGTTCTATATTCTGCGTTTTTCACGCATCGCAGGCCCCATAGAATTGAATGGGGCTGCGTGAAAATCGCAAGCATCCGCAAGCAAGGGATGGGGACCCGATCATTATTATTTTCCCTTATAACATGGTTATAAGGGAAAATTATAGCATTCTTAATACAGAATGCATAGTACAATAGGGCTGGAGGGGTTAAATATAACTCACATTAATCCACTTGATCGCGCAGCCCGGCTTCTCTTCTGTCTTCTTCTTTGCTGTGCACAGGAAAAGGACCTTTGATGATGTCACTGCGCTCATCACATGGTCCGTCACATGATCCATCACCATGGTAAAAAAAGATCATGTGATGGACCATGTGATGAGCGCAGTGACGTCATCAAAGGTCCTATTCCTCAAAGAAGAAGACAGAAGGAGATGCCGGCTGCGCGAACAAGTGGATTAAGGTGAGTTAAATTATTTGTAATTTTTTTTTAACCCCTCCAGCCCTATTGTACTATGCATTCTGTATTCAGAATGCTATTATTTTCCCTTATAACCATGTTATAAAGGGAAATAATACAATCTACACAACCCCGATCCCAACCCCGAACTTCTGTGAAAATAAAACCACACAGCCCTATAGGACAGGTATATTGCGGACATGCTAGCGGCGATTTAGTCGTGCATGTCCGCATCTCTATAGCCCCAAACCTGGTGACAGAATCCCTTTAAGAATGCTATTATTTATATATATATATATATATATATAAAATACAATCTACACAACACCTAACCCAAACCCGCCGATTTTTCTCACGCGCGTGCAAAACGCATTAAAATGTTTTGCACTCGCGCTGAAAAAATCGTGCAGTTTCCCGTGACGCACCCGCATCTTATCTGGCCCAAATCCATGACGCCCGTGTAAAAGAGACCTAGGGCTACTTTCACACTCTCGTTTTGTGCGGATCCGTCTTGTATGTGCACAGACGGATATGCACGAATAATGCAAATGTTTGTATCTGTTAATAACGGATCCGTTTGCATTATTCATTCAAAAAAAAGTCTAAGTCAAAACGGACTTGTCTTGACTTACATTGAAAGTCAATGGGGGACTGATTCATTTTCAATTTTACCATATTGTGTCAGTGAAAAACGGATCTGTTAGGCTCCGCATAGTCAGACGGTCACCAAAATGATGCAGGCTGCGTTTTAGTGACCGTCTAAAAAACGCAACGGAGACCAAACGCAGCCAAATTGATGCATTCTGAACAGAGCCTTATCCATTTAGAATGCATTGGGGCTGAACTGATCCGTTTTGGGCCGCTTGTGAGAGCCCTGAAACGGATCTCACAAAGCGGACCCAGAAACGCCAGTGTGAAAGCAGCCTAACGCAAAACCCGCCCTTTCCGGAGGTCATCCACAAATATCTGAAAGCGTGCACAGTATCCTGCCGATGGAGAACAGCTGTACTGTGGATACACCGATATTGTGGCACGTGGTGCAGGCCTGAGCTTACGAGGCAGGGCCAGAGTACCATTCAGACTCCTGGCCCTGGCACTCAACTCTCGGTGCAGCAAACAACTCATTTGAATATTGGAACAAAGTGCTTTTTTGGTTGAATGCAGCAACAGATTACCATAATCAAGGTACTGTTTTATTGCTGACTGAGAGTCCTACCAGGAACTAAGCTTGGTTTAACCCCTTCCTGACCGCCATACATTTACATCACATCTCGGATCTTTAAGGATGGTGCAAGCTTACAAGCGCATCGAGCACCATAGCCGCCAGGGTCCTGGTGTTTTAAACAGAGACATCCAGGGCTAATGTCTGCGATCATTGACAACGCCAATCTCAGACATTCAACCTCGCACATGCCATGGTCAATTGTGACCATGGCATGTAAGGCAGCTTTCCCCCAGGAGCGCTGTGCTCCTGAAGCCTAAATGGCTCCCCCGTGTGGCGATTGGGGGAACCGTTGGTTCTATGTAAAAGCCCTGGAAAAAAACTAAGGCTTTTACAGCTGAAATTGAATAAAAAGTGATCAACAAGTCATGCACATTTCAAAATGGTATCAATAAAAACTAAAGCTCACCCTGCAAATAAACGAGCCCGCACACATCTTCTTAGACATAACTATAAAAAAGTTCTGGAGGTCAGAAGATGGTGAGGAAAAGGAAAAAATATTTTTTTCTCAAAAGTTTTTATTTATTTTTTTGTATTAAAACACAAGAAAAAAAACTATATAAATGTGGTATCGCTGTAATCGTACTGACCAGGACAATGAAGGTAACAGGTCAGTTTTACCACATAGGGAACACAAAAACAAACAAAAAAATAAAATTGTGGTGGAATTGCATTTTTTTCCAGTTCTATCCCATTTCAAGTTGTTTTTCCAGCTTCCAACATCGTATGCAATGTTCAACATCGTATCAAATTGTGTCATTAGAAAGTCCGTAGAAACTTGTTCCACAAAAAAAAAGCCCTCATATGTCGATGTGAACGAAAACATAAAAAAGTTATGGATCTGAGAACGCAGGGAGTGAAAGATGACAGCGCAAATACGCCAAAATCCTCCAGGGCTAAAAGGGTTAATTAGCAAAATCATGCTGATAGACTCCCTTTAAACATGCATGTCTACACATTTCCAAATTTACAGATGAACAGAGGTTCCTTATGGGGAATATTGGTGCCTACTTTAATTACTGCTCATTAAGAGAACTGTCACCTCTCCTGACATGTCTGCTTTAGTAATTACTTGCAGTCCCCAAAGTAAAAACAACTCTGAGGATTCTTTTCGTATGTCTCTATGTTGTGCCATTCCTCTGTTATTCCTTCTAGATGTTCATATGTGAATTGCCAGCAGTCTGCAATACAAGTCTAACTGTGTGTGACCAATGGAAGGGGGTGTGTCCCTGCACAGTCCGACATTATCCAATCAGTGCTGCCAGTGTCAGACTGTACAGGGACACCCCCCAACTGGTAACACAAACTTAGATTCCACTTCAGACTGTTGGCAAATCATTGCTATACTTTTAGAAGGAATAGTAGAGGAATGGCACAACATAGAGTGATAAGAATATATGCTCCAGAATCGTTATTAGGGTGGGTTCACATCAGCGTTATGGATTTCGTTTTTGTTAAAATAACGGAATCCATAAGACGGAAGTCAAAATGGAAGCCTTTAAGAGGAATTTCGTTTTGCTTTGCATCATAATAGAAGTCTATGGGAATCATAACGGATCCGTCCTGTTTCCGTTATGCAGAACGGAAAAAAAAGTCCTGTCGACAGGACTTTGTTTTCCGTCTTGCATAACGGGAACCAGGACGGATCCGTTATGATTCCCATAGACTTCTATTATGATGGATCAAAACAGAATGCTTCTTAAAAGCTTCCGTTTTGACTTCTGTCTTATGGATTCCGTTATAACCAAGGGGAATGCAAGCAATTTCTAAACACAGACATGTCAGGAGAGGTGACAGCCTTACATACAATCATAAAGCTTGAGGGTCTGACATAATTGATGCACAGATCCCTTCAGACTATTCTATCGATTGTACAATAATTGGACTGCTTTAAGATTTCTCTTGGATTGATTAATGCTATGATTGTAGTGCTTGATCACAGAAAATACATGACATGTCTGCTTGGCTTTAGATATTTATTATACAGAGCAATCCAACAGTGAAAAATATAGAATCAGCTATCCGTCTACAGACTCCTTAAAGGGACCCTTCCATCAGAAAAGTTATTTTTTTATAACAATATTGATAGAATTTTTTTGGGGAAATTTTTTAAAAATGTCAGCCCTAATATGTAATTGAAAATATTGCAATTCTTCAGCAGTGATCTCAGAGAAATTAAAGTCTGTCCAGAGAGTCAGTCTATGGCATTCTGGACAGCAAGGGTCTATTTGCAAAACATTCCTGATTAGAATAGCGGGTGGAGGATTGGAATGATTGACAGCTCTGTTGTTGGCTTTGCTAGTCAGCTAGCTTCAGACATGTAAGACCGTGAACCGGGGAGGGACCCCCAGGATACAGTGAAGTCATGGAATAAGGAAAGAGACACGGACATCAGCTCCTGATGCAAAAACAGTAACTTTACTGAACTATAACAGTAATAATAACAGTAGTTACAGAGAGTATATATCACATACAGTATCAAATACTATGAAAAACACAACGTCACATTCCCTTCTCTTAACCCCCAAATTACACTGTTTCATGTGTCCTCAAATTCAATACTCTCAGCCTAGATGCTGGGGTAGCCTTGTAGTGGTAGTGTAGCAACAACGGAGTGTCCAGAATACCCTATATCCCAGGCTCAGAGTCACGGTACCAGCCCAACTGAACAACCGTACCCAAAGCGGCCTACACAGCAGAGCCCGCAAGTCGATACTGTGCTGCAGGGTAACGGACCTGACCGATGACGCACATGGCAGAGCCTACAAGTCAATAACCGTGCCGCTGAGTCACTGACCTGGGTATGTCCGGTATTCACTGGTTGCTCCAAACCGACAGCAAGTCCCTGCCACAACATTTGACCTTGCAGAACCTGTACTCTGACCCACTGTTCCGATCAGCTTCCTGTCGCCGATACTCATTCCTGCGAACAGAATCCGGATCCACACGGTTCTCTTATGCAGTTCACAAAATGGCGGACTGTTTCTTCTCCAAGCTGAGCAACACCACCTCTTATGGTAAACTCCAAACTTTCCACGGCTCTTCCAGCTTTCCGAAACCCGGTCCTCTCTCTCTCTGGGAAGCCTTCTGGATCGCTGACCCTGGCCTGGTCCTTATCCGATTGACGACTTACACCAACTCCCAAGTCCTTTCATCCACCATGAGGCCTCACAGGGTCCGTAACTACATTCCACGGTCCAATTGACCTTCCGGGAACCGATCCTTTCTTCCTGGACAACATCTGCATTGCTGACAGGCATCAGTCACTTCTCACAGTGACTTTGACCACTCTAAGTCCCACAGACCTGAGGATGGCACTGGATCCTGTCTTCAGCCTCTGCACAAACATGTCTGCTCAGGTTACCATTTCCTCTCTCTCTGGCACACACAGCAGCATGAGTCATCAGCATGAGTCATCACCTTTTTGCATATTCAAATCCCAGAGTGTGCTGGCTGTAGCTGCAAAACAGTGGCCTCTAGTGCCAAAAATACCAAATGACAGCTTCAGAAACAGCATTCAAGAATCATTGGCTGTTTCTCCATCTTACAGACACATGGCCGAATTTTGCATCCGTGTCCGATCCACATTTTTTGCGGACTGCACACGGACCCAGGGTGACATCCTGTCTTGTCCACATCCCTATGTCCGTTCTGCAAATTATAGAACAGGTATCATCAACCTCCAGCACGCCAGCTGTTCAGAAACTACAACTCCCAGAATGCTTCATTCACTTCTATGGGAGTTAGAAGAACAGCCAAGAATGTTTGCAAGCTGGGAGTTGTAGTTTCACAGCAGCTGGAGTGTCGAAGGTTGCTGATCCCAATTATAGAACATGTCCTATTCTTGTCTGTAGTGCGGGCAAGAATAGTCATTTCTAGTAACGGGAGTGAGAGAAATGTGGAGAGCACACAGAAGGTGTCTGAATTTTGTGGATTTGTGGTTTGCAGAACGCAATACAGACATGGTTGTGTGCATGAGGCCTAACTATGTAAACAAGGTTTATTTTTTTGTGGGACTATTTAATTTACTTAGTGGGTTGAAATAAAAGAAACAAAAATTAATTCTGCTTGATATGATTTTTTTATTTTTTTTTAAATCACATGACAACTCTGTTCTGCGAGTCAGTATGATTACGCCAATACCAAATTTATACACTGTCGTTTTATATTATGTTTTACCTTAAAAATGTTTATATGATGACCATAACTTTATTTTTTATTTTTTCATCTACAGAGCTGTGTGAGGGCTCATTGTTTGCAGGGCAAGCTGTAGTTTTTGTTAGATATTGGGTTAGGCTGCTTTCACACTAGCGTTTTTGCTGGATCCGTCATGGCTTCCATTCTGATAATACAACCGCCTGCATCCGTTATGAACGGATCTGGTTGTATTATCTTTAACACAGCAATGATGGATCCGTCATGGACTCCATTGAAAGTCAATAGGGGACGGATCTGCTTTCTATTGTGTCAGAGAAAACGGATCTATCCGCATTGACTTGCATTGTGTGTCAGGACGGATCCGTCTTGCTCCGCACCACATCGCGGACATAAAAATTGGCGGATTTGTCCACGATGGGGACGCAACCAAATGGAACACAATGCATTCTGGTGCACTCGGTTTCGTTCAGTTCAGTTTTGTCCCTATTGACAATGAATGGGGACAAAACTGAAGCGCTTGCCCCCGCTATTGAGATCCTATGACGGATCTCAATAGTGGAAAGGGAAAGCGCAAGTGTGAAAGTAGCCTTAGATGTGACTTTTAGATAACTTTAAAAAAAAAAAAAGTTTTAAATGGGGCAATGTGACCAAAAACAGCAAACTGGCTTTTTTTTTTTTTTCATGATTGCTTTCCCCTCACATGACTTTGCAGGCAGCGTTTTGGTGTCCGCCCACAGAGCGTAATGGAGACTGATCGGAGGCAAACTGATGCATTCTGAGCGGATCCTTTTACATTCAGAATGCATTAGGGCAAAACTGATCCGTTTTGGACCACTTGTGAGAGCCCTAGACGGATACCTCCTCCTGCGATTCTGTGGGGGGGTGGGATTCTGGTCTTTAAATATCTCAAAATAACATGGAACATTGTTACGATTAAGGACAGATTGTCCGAAATGCGTCAATGATTACCGCATGCTTCGTGGTTGTGTCTGCTGATGTACATGTGTTTCAATAAAGTTGGATTACAACTTTAGCGCTATTTTTTCTACTTATTTCTTCTATACTGGGACACACCCAAAGGTTTCTGGACACACGGGAGAGCAAAGGCCAAGGATGTGAGCTGGATAATACTACTTTATATGCATTTTGTCTGACAGCAAAGTCTTGTCTGTTGGCACACATGGCTGACTTCATGTAAGGCTGCCTTTCCCGTGACCCTCGTGTTATACACATTTTGGCCAACACCGATTACTGGTTGTTCACCCTTCTTGACCCCCGCTACAAAGAGAACTTCTCATCTCTCATTCCTGTGGTGGAGAGGACGAGCAAAATGGTGCAATACCAGAAGGTCCTTGTGAAAAAATTGCTCCAGAAATTTCCAGCTGACAACGCTGGCGGCAGAGTACGTAGTTCCTTAGCCAACCGAGGAGGGGAGATGAGGGGAACACACAGCAGTTCCAACAGAGGCAGGGCAACCCTCTCCAAAGCCTGGGACAGTTTCATGACACCCCGCCAGCAGCCTCACCCTGATGCGCGGCCTAGTGTCACAAGGAGGGAAAAGTTTTGGAAGATGGTGAAGGAGTACATAGCAGACGGTGTCAGCGTCCTCAATGATCCCTCAGTGCCTTACAACTACTGGGTGTCCAAGCTGGACACGTGGCACGAACTGGCACTCTACGCCTTGGAGGTGCTGACCTGCCCTGCCGCCAGCGTTTTGTCTGAGTGGGTATTTAGTGCTGCTGGGGGCATAATAACTGATAAGCGCATCCGCCTGTTAACTGAAAATGCTGACAGGTCGACTCTTATCAAAGAGAACAAGGCCTGGATTGCCCCTGACTTCTCTACTCCACCAGAGGAAAGCGGCTGAACATAAAGGCTCTTTAAATGTGGCTTTTATGAATATTGTATACACTATATTCCCATGTATATGGTTCAATCTTCATTTTCTCGTCCTCCTCCTCCTCCATCATATCAACATGCTTATTAGGCTTCCCTCACCTCTAATGTTTTAGAGGGTCAGTTCAGAAGCAGACCCTCACCTCTAATGTTTTAGCAGGCCATCAATCATAATTTTTCAAGGGTGTGTATGATGTCCTCCTTTATGTGTAACAAGGGGTGTATTGGAGTGCCGGTTCCTTGTAATTATTGGCAGCCCTTCACTCGGTGCAGGAGTGTAACTATAGGGGAAGCAGGGGAAGCGGCTGCTTTTGGGCCCTGATCCAGAAGGGGCCCATCCAGGAGGAGGAGGACTAAAAGTTTTTTTTAGGGCCCCCTCAACGGTATTGCACAATGAAATTATATACAGTGACAGTATAGACAGTGTAGAAAACGGATGGAGCAGCTGCCGGGCCTGGTCTGAGAGAGCGATCTTTACTAGCTACAGGAATAGGGGCGGCATGAAAGAAAGGGGTTGCGAAAAAATTACTGGAGGAAGGGGGCCCCATTAAAAAATTTGCTGTGGGTCCCAGTCATTTCTAGCTACGCCACTGACTCATAGGCTTTATGAGTATAGGAGTCCCACTACCTGAACAATTGTACCACAATGTGAATGAGGCCTTCCTTTATGTGATATACAGGTTGTATCGGAGTGCCCCTTCCTTGTAATTTTTGGCAGCACTTGCACTTTATATACAAGTAAATATACAGGAAAGAATGTTTCCTATAAATTTTTCCTCTAAAATCGATTTTATCTTCGGTTTGGTGCGCATTATTGTCAGTCTGTAAAAGTGGCGTACTATTCGGACAACATCGTTCCCAGCAGCGACCTGGGAGTCCGAGATGCAGCCAGACATCCTCCCCATGCTGTTCCCGAACCATTTCAGTGGTGTTGTCATCAATTTCTGACCTTTCCCTGTGAACCAGACTCCTTCCCCTCTTCAGAGCAGGGGGTGCCTGTATAATTCTTGGGTTCTCTCATTGACTTCTATTGTGCTCGGGTGTAGAGCCCGAAGTGTTCTACTCGAGAACCCGAGCACTTTGGTGCTCGATCTACACTAATAATAGCGTATTAGACGGAGAGAATATTACTTGAATTCTTGTATAATGATTGAAATTTAAGAAATTATCATCACCTGTAATAACGTGAAGCAATTGAACAGCATATAACACATTGTCCGATCCACAGAAAATGAACGATCTGCCTGCCTGAAGGACAGGGCCAGGACAAAGGGGAGGTGAGGGTAGGTGCCCGCCTAGGGTGCCGCCTCGCTACCCATAACATGGGGTGAAATTCAGCCTATGATGCAGTAGAACAGCGCAAGAGGTTGACATCACACCTGGCACTACAGAGGGGGGCATTATATATACCTGGCACTACAGAGGTTGGCATTATCTACTGGGCGCACCAAGGAAGGCATATATACTGCTACTAGGGGTAGTACTACAGGGGGGCATTAACTACTAGCAGTTAAATAGGAAAATTATCTACTGTCAGTACAGGGGGAATTATATCTATACTGGCACGATATATATACTGGCACTACAAAGGGAGCATTATATATATACTGCCAATACATGGGGGCATGGAGGAGCATTATACACTTGTAGTACATGAGGGGAATTAGATATACACTGGCACAAAAAAGGGTGCATCATATATATTGGCATGACATAGGGGCATGGAGGACCATCATATACTGGCACTATGGGGGAATTATATATATATATATATATATACTGGCACTGCAGGGGGGCATTATCTACTGGCATTACAGGAGGATCATTATATATTGGTACTACAGGGGTAGCATTATATATATATATATATATACCAGGCACTACAGGGGGCATGCACATGCTGGCACTATGAGGGGGTGGAGGAACATTATATACTGATACTATGGAAGACAGCATTATATATTGGCACTACAGAAGGGGGCATTATAATACAGAGGGGCATAAGAATTACAGGGAACACTGTAGGGGGGACTTTATAAATACTGGGAGCACCATGTTTATATTATTTCTACTGTGGGTACTGTAGGGGCATTATTATTATTGTACACAATTTGTAGGCATTGCTACTAATGGGGCACTCTTGGGTAGTATTATCACCATGGGGGGGGGGGGGGGACTATTAAAAAAAAGGTCATTCTGAGACCTTACTATGGGAGAACTATCCGTATGGCACTGTTATTTCTGACAGTATTGTGTTTGTGGGCATGGGGGAGCACAGTGGACACAGTATTGGGAGTAGCAGCAGGATGACAGTGAACTGTATACATTTCTGGTCTGAGTTGCTAAATCTGTAACAGTCCCCCATCTACCATGTGCCATATAGTAATACTGGTGTCTTCTTATGTAGCAGAGGGGGCTGCACACCCTTGACCAAAGACGTCTGGACGTGATGGTCTGAACCCAATTGACAAGTTAAGGAAAGTAATGAATAGTGTTATCTAAGAATTCTGTAATGGATTCCATTACCACGGACCATAACAGAATTCTATGACGGCACTCACCACGGAAGACTATAAGAGGCATTCCTTATTGCATCATAATAGAAGAAGTCTATGGACAGCAAAGACTTTTATTATGACGGAATACAATATGGAATGCCTCTTATAGGCTTTCCATGGTGCATGCCGTCATAGAATTCCGTTATGGTCCGTGGTAATGGAATCCATTACAGAATTCTTAGATATCCCCAACCTTGTATGCCAAACTTGCAAATCGCAGTTCGCTCAACACTAGTGATGTACAACTGAAGGCATCAACCATAAGTCACTGGATCTGCCCCTGACTGCTTCTGTTCAAATGTGTTTTAATCGGAAGTAATGCCACTTTAAATTGGGGAGCACAATTTGCCTGCCCTGCCGAGGACTCCGAAATTCCTCACCCCAGCCCTGCTAAAGGATTATCGTCAGTTGCCGCAACATCCCCTCCTCTAATCAGAAATGTGCCAGTCATTAGCACAGTAAATGCTCCATGAGCGAACAAGCAATGGCTGCAGAAAGGAACGGCAGAGAATATCAAGCAATTATTGTTTTGTGTAATTGGACTTTGCTTGCCGCTCATCAATGAAACAATGTTTGTCCATCTAGTAGGACCCTTAGATGCGTTCGATAAGTGGACGTTTTTTTTTTTCTCCTTTATGACCAGTCAAATTGTGAAACTGGTGATGTTCCTCTGAGAAAAGAATTACTGTGCCTTTTATGTTTCAGCCTGATCTTATCGCTGTGTTCTGCTGTGGAGGTCACAACGTGTCACCTCCTGATATACTTTGTATATCAATTGCTCATTATTCTGCTTGCTGGAAACAATCATTGTGTACATTTAGGGGCTGAAAGCCATCCACCTGACACTAGTGCACGGCTCATTAGGCGAGGGCTACAGTACACAGACTTTTTATAGTGCTACTGATTGATTTTTAACTATTGAGCTACAGTTGCAGTTCAAAGGACTACATTGAGTTCTATGCAATCTTCTGGCCTGCAGTTGTCACTGTTTGAAAAACAAACCTGTAGCAATACAGAACATAGCAGTGCCTAGCAATAATCCATTTAACACAAATTAAGGCCCCCCCTCCCCCTTCCCCCTGCTGCCGAGCACTTGGGCAGAACTGTTACGAGGTTAAACCACAGGTAAAAACGCAACGGCCTTAAAGAGGACCATTCATGGGTCCAAACATTGTGAACTAAGTATCATGATCTGTACAGCGGCGCCCAGGGATCTCACTGCACTTACTATTATCCCTGGGCGCCGCTCCGCTCTCCTGCTATGCCCTCCAGTATGTTCGGTCACTTGGTTATAGTAGGAGGAGACTGCTCTTGTTCTCCTGGGTGTCTTCTTCTCCCAGGCTGTAATGCTGGCCAATCGCATCGCAGAGCTCACAGCCAGGGAGTTTTTTTTTCTCTGAGGCTGTAAGCTCTGCGCTGCAATTGGCCAGCGCTACAGCCTGGGAGGAGAAGACACCCAGGAGAACAAGAGCAGTCTCCGCCTACTATAACCTAGTGACCGAACATACCGGAGGACATAGCAGGTGAACAGAGCGGCGCCCAGGGATAATAGTAAGCGCAGTGAGATCCCCGGGCGCTGCTGTATATGTCAGGATACTTAGTTCACAATGTTTGGATCGATGAAAGGTCCTCTTTAGGCCTCTTTCACACGGGCGTCAGTTTTTTTGCCCGGATAAGAGCCGGGTGCGTTGCGGGAAAATGCGCGATTTTTTCTGCGCGAGTGCCAAACATTGTCATGCGTTGCACTCGCGTGAGAAAAATCGCGCATGTTTGGTACCCAAACCCGAACTTCTTCATAGAAGTTCGGGCTTGGGATTGATGTTCTGAAGACTGTATTATTTTCCCTTATAACATGGTTATATGGTTATGGAGATGTCGGGCTTCGCGAGCAAGTGGACTAAGGTGAGTTAAATTATTATTATTTTTTTTTTAACCCCTCTAGTGCTGTTTTACTATGCATTCTGTATTCAGAATGCTATTATTTTCCCTTATAACCATGTTATAAGGGAAAATAATAATGATCGGGTCCCCATCCCGATGGTCTCCTAGCAACCATGCGTGCAAATCGCACGGCATCCGTACTTGCTTGCGGATGCCATCCGATTTTCACACACCCCATTCACTTCTATGGGGCCTGCGTCACGTCAAAATCGGACAATATAGAGCATGCTGCGATTTCAACTGAACGCACAAGTGATGCGTTAAAAACATCGCTCATGTGCACAGCCCCATAGAAATGAATGGGTCAGGATTTAGTGCGGGTGCCATACATCCGCACGGATCGCACCCGCATGGAAAAGTCGCCCGTGTGAAAGGGGCCTTAAACACATTTGCGACTTTTAAAACCACAGCAGACATACATCCGGCTGCTTTCACATCTGCACTTTTACATTTCCGTTCTTCTGCCCTGTCTATAGGAGCAGAAGAACAAAATAATAGAAGTGCCAGATTCGGCACTTAGGCCCCTTTCACACGGGTGACTTTTCCGTGCGGGTGCGATCCGTGCGGCGAACGTATGGCACCCGCACTAAATCCTGACCCATTCATTTCTATGGGGCTGTGCACATGAGCGATCTTTTTAACGCATCACTTGTGCGTTCAGTTGAAATCGCAGCATGCTCAATATTGTCCGATTTTGACGTGACGCAGGCCCCATAGAAGTGAATGGGGTGTGTGAAAATCGGATGGCATCCGCAAGCAAGTACGGATGCCGTGAGATTTGCACGCATGGTTGCTAGGAGACCATCGGGATGGGGACCCGATCATTATTATTTTCCCTTATAACATGGTTATAAGGGAAAATAATAGCATTCTGAATACAGAATGCATAGTAAAACAGCGCTAGAGGGGTTAAAAAATAATAATAAATAATTTAACTCACCTTAGTCCACTTGCTCGCGAAGCCCGGCATCTCCTTGTGTCTCCGCTGCTGATGAACAGGACCTGGGGTGAGCTGCTCCATTAAATAGAGCTTAAGCACCTTCGATGACGTCACTCCGGTCATCACATGGTCTTTTACCATGGTGAATCACCATGGTAAAAGATCATGTGACGTACCATGTGATGACCGGAGTGACGTCATCGAAGGTCCTTAACCTGTATTTAATGGAGCAGCTCACCCCAGGTCCTGTTCATCAGCAGCGGAGACACAAGGAGATGCCGGCTTTGCGATCAAGTGGACTAAGGTGAGTTAAATTATTTATTATTATTTTTTAACCCCTCTAGCGCTGTTTTACTATGCATTCTGTATTCAGAATGCTATTATTTTCCCTTATAACCATGTTATAAGGGAAAATAATACAGTCTTCAGAACATCAATCCCAAGCCCGAACTTCTATGAAGAAGTTCGGGTTTGGGTACCAAACATGCGCGATTTTTCTCACGCGAGTGCAACGCATGACAATGTTTGGCACTCGCGCAGAAAAAATCGCGCATTTTCCCGCAACGCACCCGGCTCTTATCCGGGCAAAAAAACTGACGCCCGTGTGAAAGAGGCCTTAGGCTACATGCACACGAACGTTGTTTGTTTCCGTGTCCGTTCCTTTTTTTTGCGGATAGGATGCGGACCCATTCATTTCAATGGGTCCGCAAAAAATGCTGTGCTGTCCGCATCAGTATGTCCGTTCCGTAGCCCCGCAAAAAAAAATTGAACATGTCCTATTCTTGTACGTTTTAGGCATTGTTGCAATGGATCCGCCCAAAAAAAACTATGGCATGCGGATGTCATCCGTATTTTTTTTTGGTGGACCGCAAAACACATGCGGTCGTGTGCATGTAGCCTTAACTGAAGCAAACGGGGCATATGGACTTCCGTTATTTTCATTCTTCTGCTTCTATAACGGGGCAGAAGAACGGAAATGTAAGAGAGCAGATGTGAAAGTAGCCTTCTACATAGTACACATCACAACACATCTTTAACCAATCAACAAGGAATGGCAACAGACTAATTGATCAGGCCAAAAAGAAACACATGATAAATGAAAGAAAAAAAGGTGCAAAGATAGGGTTAAAATTAAACTAGCATGATAAATGTGCCCCAATGTTTTTTTGTAAATACATAATATATTTGCACCCAAAAAATGGCGCAATCAATGCCAAAACGAACTTGCACTTGGGAAATACAAACCAATGTGCAGTAGCTTGATTAAGGCCTCATGCACACGGCTGTTGCCGGCCGTGGTCCGTGTTGCGGCCCGCAAACAGCGGATTCGCAATATGCGGGCACCGGCCGTGTGTTACCCGCACCACGGATGCAAACCCATTCACTTGAATGGATCCGTAATCCCGAGCTGCGGTGCAGAGCGGAGGCACGGAACCCCATGGAAGCACTACGGAGTGCTCCCGTGGTGTTTCTGTCCGTGCCTCTGCACCGCAAAAAATAGAACGTTCTTTTACGGTGTGGACAGATCACGGACCCATTCAAGTTGAATGGGTCTGGATTTGTCTCGTCTGCCGCACGGATTCACTTTAATGGGTCCGCGATCCGACCGTTTCACAAAAAGATAGGGCATGTTTCCGTGCTTCCGTTCCGCACTATATACGGATTTGCGGACCCATTGAAGTGAATGGGTCCGCATCAGTGATGCGGAATGGCCACAAAACGGCGCCCGTGTATTGCGGATCCGCAAATGCCTTAGGGCTCATGCACACAAACATATTTTTTGTCTGTGTCCGTTCGCTTTTTTTTCTAGCCCCTATGTGGAACCAGTCATTTCAATGGGGCTGGACAAAACGGAAATAACTCTGTGTGCATTCTGTGTCCGTATTCCACTTGTCCACAAGGATAGGACAGTTCTATTAGGGGACAGCTGTTCCGTTCCTCAAAATGTGAAACACACATGGCCGGTATCCGTGTTTTGCAGATCTGCAATTTGCGGACAGCATAACAATGTTTGTGCACGTGAGCCCTTAGGCCTCATACACTTGACAGCATCGGTTTTGTGGTCCGTCCTATCCTGTGTTAAAAATATTCTATTTTTTGCAGGACAGCAGAACGGACATATGGATGCGGACTGCACACGCTGTGGTGTCAACATTAATTGTGGCCCCTTTCAAATTAATCAGTACATTTCCAACCCCTCAAAAAATTTGGATCAGTTGCAGCCATAAATATGGTCGTGTGTATGAAGCATTAGCCTTAAGAATACAAAAAAGGCCTCCCGCACACAACCATATTGGTTTTGCGGTCCGCTAACTGTGGATCCGCAAAACGTGGACAGCTTTCGTGTGCAATCCGCATTTTTCTCATCCGCATTTGGTTTCGCATCCGAGCTTCATTTTTTGCGGCTCGAGTGCGGACCCGTTCACTTCAATGGGGCCGCAAAAGATGCAGATAACACTTCTGCTTTGCAGATACGCAAATACACACAGACGGCATCCCTGTTTTGCGGATATGCAATTTGCGGACCGAAAAACATGGCACGGTCGTGTGAACAAGCCCTTATTGAAATGGCTATTGTTGTCTGCAAAATGGACAAGAATAGGAAGTGTTCTAGAATTTGAGGAACGGCCGCACTGATCTGCAAAAATACAGATGTGTGCATGGTACCATAGGAAAGAATGGGTCAGTGTGCTATCCATAAAAAATACGGATCGCACACTGAAGAAAAATACGATCATGAGCATGAGCCGTAACAATCACTAGATCTGTGTCAGCAGCAGCACCAGGCACAGGTGACCAGTGATGGTCAGTTCGCAGTGTTCGTCAGCTTCCATCTTTAGTAAGGTACCCCGTTCGGCGATGCACAGGTAAGTCCTTACCTGTGCCTGTGACGGGAACCGGTCAGAAATCAAATGCGGTCACCGGGAGCAGGCAGTTCCGAGAACCGCCCGATGAAGGCCCCCAGCGGCTGTTCTCTGCCTGCTCCCGGTGACCGCATTTGTTTCAGACCGGTTCGCGGCGCAGGCACAGGCAAAGACTTACCTGTGCATTGCTGGACTTGTTATTTTACGATGGCAGCCCGCATGTGTTCGTGGGCGAAGACGGCGAACTGGCCATCACTGCTCATTACTAAGGAAACCCTGAAAACATGACCGGCAGGTGAGGACTGGAGTTGAGGAACACTGAGCTAATCCACAAAATGGCTCATACCAAGCACAGCACAGATATCACAGTAACTAAAGACTAAAGCCTCATTCACACGTCAGTGTTCCACGGACATGTGCTGTAAGTGTTCTCCACGGACAGCACGCGTCCCCATTCATTTTAATGTGCGTATTCACACATCAGTGTTTTAGCACGGTCTGTGGGTCCTTTTTCTTTAGCACGGATGCATGCTCTATTTTGTCCGTGTTCACGGATCAATCATGCCCATTATAGTCTATAGGTCCATGAAAACCACGAATGCAACATGGATGCCACCCGTGTTGCATCCGTGTTTCACGGATCATTAAGAAGAGATGGTTTGAAAATTATTTTTCAGCTGTTCAGTGTCCATAAAACACCGATGACACACGGACAGCAAAAAACGGACACACGGATCCTTCATGGACAGCATCACGGATGCATCACTGACCACCTGCTCACGGATTTGAGCCTGGACACGGACTTGTGAATGAGGCTTAAGAAGTCAGCAAATGACCTCAGACTTCATGATGTTATATGCAAGGAGATCATGCGTGATCACAAGATGAAAACACAGAACATGGTCTAAACACGCGGCCGGAAAATAACTATTCTGTATGGGGACGAGCGATGGCGTAAGTCAGGGATGGCCAACCTGCGGTTCTCCAGCTGTTGTAAAACTACAATTCCCACCATGCCCTGCTGTAGACTGTCTGGGCATGCTGGGAGTTGTAGTTTTGCAACAGCTGGAGATTTGCATAAGTGATCACTTCTCCCTATACTGTGGAGGAGATCTCTGCATGTAATAGCAGTGGTCTCCTCCACTGACAAGCAAGCGATTGTCGGATAGGAACGCTTTCTTCCTGACAATCGTAAGAGCTCCATTAGACAACCATAGTGTTTTGCGGTCCGCAAATTGCGGATCCGCAAAACACGTATACCAGCCGTATGAGTTCCTCATTTTGCGGACCGCACATGGCCGGCCCTATGATAGAAATGACTATTCTTGTCCACGATTGAGGACAACAATAGGACTTGCTCTATCTTTCTTGCGGGGCAGCGGAACAGAACTACAGATGCGAACAGCACACCTTTTCTGGCCCCATTGAAGTGATTGGGTCCACACCCGTTCCGCAAAATTGTGGAATGGATAAGGACCCCTTTATACGGACATCTGAATGGGCCCTAAGGCTCATCTGCCAGTCTAATACAGCACTAAGGATGTGGCTTCCAGAGACAAGCTGGGGTGAAATGTGCCTTCATACGTGAAAAATAAAGATCAGCTTACAGGAACGAAGTCATCAGGACCACACTCTTCCCCCCGGAACTTGCAGCTGAGGAGCATCTCCCGGATGTCGTGTCCAGTGCGGTCATAGAATTCTTTCATATTAAATGGCTTTGGCTTAAAGTTACGGAAGTTGGCTCTTTCTTGAAGGACTTCCATGACTTTTTCATCTGCAAGGTGAGAGTCTGGAAGCTCATAACTGGAAGAAATGTGACAGAGAGAACAAAATAAATCTTAGCAATTTTCAAGTTATAATCCTTAAAGGGATTGTGCCATCATTATTATTTATTATGTAGAGAAAGTTAATACAAGGCTCTTACTAATGTATTGTAATTGTCCATATTGCTTCCTTTGCTGGCTGGATTCATTTTTTCATCATATCATACACTGCACGTTTCCATGGTTACGCCAGGGGTGTTCTGAGGGGTGGGGTTTGGTAAGCAGATGGCACATCGCAATGCTGGCTGTGTGGATGGAGCGTGCAGGCCAGGAATCAGCCAGGTGCGACTGCCTCCTGCTGCTGCTGTGGCGGAATGCCAGATATGCCCAATCATCAAGAAAACAGGTGAGTATTTTTTTTTTTTTTAAAGCAGTTAGAGGGGGCACTAGCGGCAAAAGGTGGGCATTAATGCTGTGAGTCGGGCACAAGGAGGACATAACTACTATGTGGGGCACAATGTGAGCATCACTACTGTGAAGCAGGCACAATGTGGACATTACTACTGTAAATGGGGCATAATGTGGACATAGCTACTGTGAGGGGCACAATGTAGGCATTCGTACTGTGTGGTAGCACTAGGGCCTCAAGCACACGGCCATTGATTTGGTCCGCATACAAGACGCAGTTTTGGCGGCTCGGATGCAGACCCACACTCCGTGTGCTGTCCGCATCCGTTACTCCGTTCTGTGGCCTCGCGATAAAAAATATAACATGTCCTATTCTTGTCCGCACTTTGCAGACAAGAATATGCAGTTATATTAAAGGCTGTCCGTGCCGTCCCGCAAATTGCGGAACGCGCACAGAAGCCATCCGTGTTTTGAGTATCTGCGTTTTGCGAACTGCAAAACACAACACGGTCGTGTGCATGTAGCCTAAGGGGTAAGCAATACCCTAGATTACACTGTTGTACCATTGGGATGGCTCGGTCTTCCAGACCAGCACAACACCCCCTGCTAGGGATTTACCAGGCACAGTTACCATCCGCTTTTTATGTGATTATTATTCTTTTTACTCTATCACCACAGTGACCTTGTTCCAGATGGAGTGTACATCACGCCAAAACGCCAGCGAAACCCTGGGTGCAGTATAACCAGTTGGTTCTTTTATTTATCTGAAGATGTATTGGTAGGGGGGGAGGGGTGCCAGGCTTAATCCTTGCCAGAGGTGCCAGAAAGCCTAGCTACACCTCTGGGTTATAACCACCTAACAGAGCAGCAGTGGCTGTGCTTGCCCACTATAGGAAAAAGTGCCTGTAATGTGCAGGCACGACCACCGCTGCTGGATTGCAGGGTGGTCGTAACCCCTTGAAACAAGCAGTGTACAATGCAATTACAAAATGAATCCAGCCAGCAAAGGAAGCAATATGGCCAATCACAATACGTTAGTAAGGCCCTTGTATTCACTTTCTCTACATGATAAATGCCATTTGCTGAAGTGAGACAGACCCCCTTTTAAATGAGATTTTAATATACAATAATTCAACTTTTGTAATTAAATTTCTGATACAAAAAAAGCTCCAATTGTGAGATATTCTCTGTACGTCATTATAATGGCGCCCCCTGGTGTTTAATGTTATTGTAATATGTAAAATCTGCTGAGCTGGATCAGCATGGTCACAACTGCGACTTCCTATCTACTGTAAGTACTTGGAACAGTTACAGGGAGAAGGCAGAAAGAACATGCCTCTTGAGAAAGGACGGGTCCCCTGAGCTGCCAGTCTGAAGAAAGTGTAGCAATAAAAGAACCATGTGAGGTACAGGGCTGGCTCTAGCTTTGTTAGAAGGAGATAGCCATGTACTATTTGATTCCTGAATACTTTATATCAATCGTGGGATGATGGGATAATCCATTTAATGTGTAGCTGTCGTAGCTGTTGCTCGGGAAAATCCGCGTTCTGCATCTATCTGGATTCTCCATAGTAAACCGCCAGCTGCTGGAGGCTGCTGTTCAGACACAGGTTAAACACATAATTAGGCCTCATGCACACGACCGTGAAGTTTTTTGCAGTCCGCAAACCGTGGATCCGCAAAAAACAGAAGGCGTCCGTTATGCCTTCCGCAATTTGCGGAACGGAACGGGCGCCGGCAATATAAATGCCTATTCTTGTCCGCAAAGCGCGGACAAGAATAGGACATGTTTTTTTTTTTTTTTGTGGGGCCGCGGAACTGAGCCATGGATGCGGACAGCACACGGAGTGGTGTCCGCAACTTTTGCGGCCCCATTGAAATGAATGGGTCCGCATCCAAGCCGCCAAAACGGCGACTCGGATGCGGACCCAAACAACGGTCGTGTGCATGAAGCCATATGCTGAATTTCCTAATAAAGTATATTGGAAAAGTTAATACAATTGCTTGGCTCAGGGCTGTTTCCCACTGCCGGCAGTAGTTCTGGCAGAGAACAGCCTCCCAGAGCTCTCTGGGTCTTGCATTGCCGGGCGTTAAAAGAATGCCCACTGGTCCCATTGACTATTATGGGGTCTGACGGAGATCCGTCCTCTACCTTCAACTATGCCATGATATGCCCGCACACAGCATTTCTTTTTGTCAGGCTGAATCCCGACATATTTGCTAGGTAGTGGGCGGATCTCAACTGGAACCCATTATAGTCAATGGGGTCGGCGGGCATTCTAGTAACATCCAGCAATGCCAGATCCAGAGAGCTCCGGCAGGCTATCCTCCCAGAACTACTGCTGGCAGCGTGAAACAGGCCTTACCCACACAAATGTAAGGACAGCTACACTTTAACACATCTCACAGGTTATATTATGTTGAGGATACAGATGTGAAGTATGGGATTTCTGACCCCATTAGATGTAATTATCCGTTGCCATCTTTGGGAGGGTCTTTGTAAGTCCACTCTCTGGCGGGGGTTGCCGGAAAATTGTTGAAGCTAACACCACATGCCCGACTGCCACTGTTAGCATAATGTAGAGACAGACGAGCGTCTCTTATGAGGGTGTCTCTTGTTCCCTGGGCCCTTACAATAATATGTTGCCCCTGCTCCTAGAGGCTCTGTTCTCCCACCTCGCCCTGGTTCACTAGATTGACACGGCCAGGCAGCATTGGTCTCCTACTGCCGACCCTAATTTTGCACCTGCGCCTGTGCCGTCCCATTCAGTATTCAGCGCAGGCGCAGTAAGTGAAGGGCGCTCGCCAGACGACGGCTTTCTCACTGCGCCGAATACTGAACGGCGTGAGATTTCCCCAGTGCACAGGGCCGGCAGTTGGAGGTGAACGCTGCCTGGCCCTGTCAATCTAGTGTAGCAGGGCGTGGTCAGAGGTGGGAGAACGGAGCCTCAACGAGCCCAAGAAGAGGATGGGAGTGGTAGTGGCTGCCCTCACACGGTTGCTCCCTAGGGCTGTGCAGTGAAAAGTGGAAGCACCCTTTCTTCTCTTTGGGAACATCCAGATTCTGGGGCTCCTGTCTGATGGTAGCTGGGGTGCTTTGATGTTAGGTGTTTGGATGGGTACAAGGTAGGGTAAGTAGAGTGCAGTGGTCAGCGTATGGAATAGGAGTCAGGGCACTAGGCCAGAGGTAGAAGAATAAACGTCTCTCTGTACTGTAGTGCAAAATAGGAGTAGTAGTACATCAAACTGTAGCATAACACAGTTCCAATTGTACACCGTGCAATTCTTTCCCCAGCTGGGGAGGTATTGAGGCTGGCAAAGTGGAAAGTAATGACTCTCTTGGTATGCCATCTTGCTAAAGTTTCTCTCACAAGAATCTCTGGCTGGTAATTGTAATCTGGTAATTATGGCTGTGGAGTCCACTGCGGTTTTTTGAGGCACGGCTGGCCAGGAGATGGTTAAGTGTGATGGTTGTCTTAACTGTAATCCCTCACAAGCAGCAAAGTCTGGACAGCTGCAGACGCAGGTTACCTTGCTGACTCCTAGGCTTGGCTATGCAGAATCTAAATTCTTCTTTCTCTTTTTCTATGATGTAGCAGAAGCAATAACTTTAACAGAGATGGATAAGTACTCTGGATCTGAGGCCCAAGGAGAAGGAGCACATGGAAATGCTTTTTCCCTCCTCACACACTCTAGACTCCACTCTCTCAGTGGCTAACCCTGTCCCTGCCAATCATACCACGCCATGCTGTACATTATATTACATAACAGCACAAACCACTTGCGTATTCCCCTGTCCTGAGGTACTACAAGGATATTCAGACACAGTGGTTCGGTGCAGTTCTTTCTGGGTGGTTGTGAACCATAGGACAAAAAAATTATTGCGTTTTCACCACTAATTGCCACAGTTCAGCTGCCTGCATGGGTAAAACTAATTAAAAGTTGAAAGCCATGGCAATTAGCAGTAAAAGAGCATGCAGTTCATACTGTGCTATTCTTGGCTGTGTGGTAAGTCGGCATGGGTTTTCAGTTTCTTTCTTTTTTTTTTTTTTTTATCAGATAATTGTTATCAAGATTTAGAACATGAAAATACAAACATAACTCAACTCTGGTTTGAAAGGAAAAAATGCATATCTTTTGCAATATAGAAGGGAAAGTATGAAGCTCATAGTATCCAATAGGTAAAATTAGAATAATTGTCTACTCAAAGGTTGTAAAAACAGTTTTTGATATAAACAGAAAACTTTAAAGGGGTTGTCCCAAAAAATATTATACGGTTTTCAAACCAGCACCTGAATCTGATTACTTTTTTAATTGCATGTAATTAAAAATTTAGCATAGCCAATGATTTAGGGGAAATTCAGATGGCAGTATGCTGTCCGCAAAAATGCGGATCCGTTTTTTCGCGGACAGTTCAGCATGTCCGCAAAAAAACAAAAAACGATTGCATTCTGTTTTTTTGCTGACCCATAGACTTCAATGGGGCCATGTCCTGATTTTCACTGACAAGTATAGGGCATGTTTCATTTATTTTGCTGAGCCATGGAATAGAAGAAAAGGGCCCCATAGACATGAATAGGGCAGCATCTAACCTGCAAAAAAACAGATCCGTATTTTTGCAGACAGCATACGGCCATCTGAATGAGCCCTTATTCAATAAAATATATCTGTATAGCGCCACCTGCTGTCTGTTTTTTCTTATTTCTTTGACCAGTTCACTGAGAAGGCAGCACATGTTTAGGTTCATCCTTCAATTGCCTCCTGAGCTGTGATAGGGAGAGCATGGACACGCCCCTTAAGCTGTGATAGGGAGAGCATGGACACGCCACTTGAGCTGTGATAGGAAGAGCATGGACACGCCCCTTGAGTTGCAGCAGAAGAGACACTCCCCTTTTAGCTTGATATAAAGCTAGCAGAGCAATGAATGGGGAGATCTCTGGCTCCATGTGAGGTGCAGGGCTGGTTCTAGCTTTGTTAGAAAGAGACTGTCATGTACTATATGATGGTTTTATATTAATCATGGGAGAACCCCTTTGAATCAATTCATCATGTTTCGACTTTATGTAGTTTCCCACCCGACGTTGCCTAACAGTTGTTTCCTTTATATTTTTGTGCAAAAATGCACATCATTGTCTTATACTGAAGGGCGTCAGTGCAAGCAAATAATCCACGTGATTGCTGTTGTGCTCATCTGTCACCTTAAAGGTTCCATTAACACTTACATCTTCCCAGGTCCTTCCATATAACAGTCTTCGGAGGATAGTCCCATCCTCAGCACCATTTATAGCAGCCATTATTCTTGTGACAGCTACTCCCCTCTCTCTGTTCACGGAATACGGGCACTGTAAGACGGGGGTATATGCTGCTGATGGCACCCAGATGGCAGTGGCTGCCCTTCTGGAATTCAGGGATCGCTCTGGCTCACGTAAGAAATTAAATCGGCCATAATTGCTCATACGGCAGATTCTGTAAAATATCTGTGACATATATGGTCGATCTCAACTTTATTTATTAGAACAGCAATATCAATCATAATAATAATATGAATGATGGATATAATGAGGCCATATCGTCTAGTCCCAGCATTCTGTATTGCTTCTTTACAGCAATGGAGGAGTCAGTGCACAGAAGACGGGGGATGGGTTTCACGCCAGTCCGGGGCACATAGTGATGGAGCAGCCTATTAATTAAACTGAACGTTTGGAAATGTAAAAGCGGATGAAAAATGAATGCAATTTGATGTGATAAAAATCAAACAGGTTTTTTTCTATATTCATTTAGAAAGTAAAACGATTGCTTTAAGAAAACATATCTAATTGGCGTGCACTTTTCACATCAATTATATTTGAAGCTTCCTCCGGGCACATGAATTTGTTGATTTCTATCTCTTTTCTTCCTCGCCTTCTTCTTCTCTGTGGTAGCTACGGTTTGCTAAGGATCGCTGAATAATGAACTGGAGCAGGATGTTCCCTGAATATCTCGCCAGTACCTTTTATCTATGACACACAAGATAAGCATGTGGAGATTTCCACCACCAAAAATGAAGATGCTGCAATTCTTTTATAAGACTTGATGAGGTGCTGGATGTTCCTGTATTTATCAACATCAAAGGTGAGCTCGCACGTAAAGGTGGCTGCTGACACCTACCCGACCCACCAGCAGGATCAGTCATCAGCCAAGATACTAACTAGTAAACCCCCATAACCTGCTAAGCAAAATGTGTCTTTACCTCTTTCCGCTCACACAAATTAAACCAGCTACAGAAAGCAGTTTTATATTCTCAGCAGTCAGACAAGTCCCTCATACCGCCCTGCCTCCCCATCTTCGGCTGGAGAAAGGCTGTTTATGTGCACTAACAGGACCTCACGTTCACACAGGGACTTCAGGAAAGGGGTAGGACTTTAACTAACTAACTAACTAACTAACTAAGGGCAACATAAACTAGTGACAGATCCCCTTAGCAAAATACTGGGTCACTTACTTTAATTGTGCCAGCCATTTTGCTAAAATCTTGTGCTAAACAGCTCCTGCAGTCCTGATGTTTCTGAGCTCCTTGCTCTCCCTGCCTACCTGCTACTGATTCACTTGGAAAAACTGTCAGTCAGAGGCAGGAGGACGGAGAAAGCTCATGAATATGGGGACTCTTTGGTATGTGCTGGAGCTGTTTGACTATAGCAGCATAAAACTGCTGACAGATCCCCTTTAACTCCATCACACTTTTTATTTTATAAATATTCTTTATTATTTACATATTTCATACAATTATTCAACAATCCTTTTCATTTCTTATTACAATATGAACGTTATATATCGTTGCACAGTATATACCCTTCCGCCCCCTCCCCTGGGATAGAGGGAAAAAAAACTGAAGAGAAAAAAAACAAAAAAAAACATTTATATTTATTTTTTCTTTTCCTTCTCTTCTCTCTACGCTCCCCCCGCCCACCCCCTGTCAACACCCGCGATCTTCCCCAGCTATCTTAGCCATTTCTGCCACGTTCTAACAAATCTATGTTTTTTCTTGATTGATACCAAATGAAATTCCTCTCTGGCAAGCGAGACTCAAATTCTCCCATTCCTTAACTGTAGGTACCACCCTGTCTCCCCAATGTGCAACAATACATTTCCTCGCATGGAATAGTAGTTTAGATGCTACCTCTCGATCTTGGGAGATATCTATTTTCTCCATCATTCCCAGAACACATATCTCGAGACATATAGGAACTTTGAACAGGTGATATTCCTCTTTTTTTTTACATTTCCCCGGAATTGCTGGATTTTTATACATGTCCAAAGTATATGAACATCATCTGCCCCTTCCTCCCCACATTTTTTACAACTGAATTGTTTAGATTTATAACATTCCATTAAGGTCTTGGGGGAGTAATATAATCAATATAATATATTAAATTGAGTAATTCTATGGGAAAAGTTTTTTGATACCCTATTTTTGGCCTGTATGGCCTTTTCCCAGTATTCTTCCCTTTGCAGGTTTAAAACATTTTTCCATCTATGGTTTAAGGTGTTAACCACTTTTTTGTTTGTCTTCTGATGTAACAAACATCCATATATTTTGGAGATCAGTTTCCTCCCTACTGTTAAAGGGGTTGTCCAGGTTCAGAGCTGAACCCGGACATACCTCCATTTTCACCCCGGCAGCCCCCCTGACATGAGCATCGGAGCAGTTCATGCTCCGATGCTCTCCTTTGCCCTGCGCTAAATTGCACAGGGCACAGGCATTTTTCTGAGTTCCGGTGACGTACCGGGCTCTCTATGGGGCTGACAGGAACCCCGGTGACGTCACCGGCACTGATGGGCGGGATTTAGCTCTGCCCTAGCCAGTAAAACGGCTAGGGCAGAGCTAAAGCCCGCCCCTCAGAGCCGGTGACGTCACCGAACACACTGCTGGGCGGAAGTTACCGGCCGGCAGTGTGTTATTGAAAACACAAGAGCCTGTTCCCTGCGCGATCTAGCGCAGGGCACTGGAGCGCATCGGAGCATGAGATGCTCCGATGCTAGGCTCAGGGGGGCTGCCGGGGTGAAAATAAGGGTATGTCCGGGTTCAGCTCTGAACCCGGACAACCCCTTTAAATTAAAAATGTTGGCTAAGGGTCGTGGAAGGGTAGCAATTTGTGTTCCTTTTTCCTATCTCCGCTCGCAAGGCTTGTTTCAATTGTAGGTAGAAAAACCTCAGATCTTTGTTTCCCATTCCATATTAATTTTTTAGATCTTGATAGGTAATTGTATCTCCCTCTTTCCATACCTGGCCCACTTTAAAGATTCCATATTTCCACCAGATTTTTTGTTCAATTAATTTCAATTCCCTAAGGTGAATATTATCCCACAGAAGGGTATCTAGGTGTACTCCCTTCTGGTGCCACAGTTCTCTTGCCATGTTCCAAACTTTAGTCCACAGCTCAAAAAGGGTTATTTTACCAGATTGTTGCTGTGACAAAATATCCGCTTCTACCAATTGAAAAATTCTACAATTTTCCAAGCTTTTATTAATCCCTGCTATCATGGTCTTATATCTATATGACTTACTCTAGGTTATCATATTTTTAATCTGCCCAGAGATGAAATACAGTTCTAAATCCGGAACTGATAATCCACCCTCTTTCTCAAGAATTTTTAATATTTGTGCTCCTATTCTCATTTTTTTGCCTCGCCATATCAGGTCCGCTACTAAAGTAGCTATTTTTAAAAATATTTTCTTGGGAATTATTACCGGTGCATTGCAGAAAATGCAATTCATAGAGGGTAATATACACATTTTCACCAAGGAAATGCGACCCGCCATCGAGACATGTAATTTTTTCCAAACCTATATTTTCTTCCGAATCTCCTGTACTTTAGGGAGCACGTTCAACTGTATGTAGTCCCTAGGATTAGTTGTTATCTGAATGCCTAAGTATTTAACCGGTTGTTGCATCTCTTTAATTTCCAGAAATCCTGGTACAAAACCGTTCAGAGGATCAATCGGGACACAGGTCGATTTGGACCAGTTTATATCCAGTCCAACATAATTGCTATAATCATCAAATACCTGAAAAATCTTCGTAAGTGAGCTATGAAACCCCGCATATAAAGCAATTTTTTTTCCTCATGGGCCCCAAACCTGAAGCCCACAATTTCTTAATCTTGCCTAATTAAATCGATTAGAGGTTCCATAACTATAGCAAATAGCAGAGGGGATAAAGGACAGCCCTGCCTAACCCCCTTGCCAATCAGTATATAAAAGCTTAACCCCAGATACGAAGTTGTCTCCAAATCCCATTCTCTTCAATGTAGCGAACAGGAAAGGCCATTCTATCGTATCAAAAGCTTTTGAAGCATCTATAGTTACAATCATGCGTTCACCACAATTTGTGGGCTCCAGCTGGGTGCCCATAAAATATCTAATTATGTTATTAGTTGTAGTTTTACCTGCCATAAAGCCCGACTGATCCTCATGAACAATCCCAAGGACCACCCTCCCAAGTCTATTCGCTAAAATCCTTGCTAATATTTTATTATCGCTGATAATTAATAAGATAGGGCGGTATGAGTCCGGGAAGGCTGGATCTTTCCCAGGTTTTAAAATTAGTGTTATTAGAGCTTCTCTCGAAGTGTCTGGGAGTTTTCCTAATTCCCTTCGAACCAACCCACATTGTGAGCATTTTTGGGATTAATAATTCTTTATATTGGGCATACACTTCAAACAGGATACCGTCTATTCCTGGGGTCTTATTCTTAGTTATCTTAAATAATGTTGCCTCCACTTCTGTGGAGTCTAGAGGAGCTTCCAGACTTTCCCTTTGAACAAAGGTTAACGTGGTAATAGTAATTTTCCCTAGAAACTGTTGTAGTTCTGCCGAGCTCTTATTTATCTTACTCCTATACATATCTTCAAAATATTCCTTAATCAGGTCTATTTTAGCCGTTTGCTCAACTATTTTATACCCAAATTTATCTGTCAAACAATAAAAATGTGTCTATAGATGTAATTACCCCCTACATAATTTTCTTTTTGTTGTTCCACTTTCTTTAATTGTCAGCCATTTTGCTAAAATCTTGTGCTAAACAGCTCCTGCACATACCAATGAGTCCTGATATTTCTGAGCTCCTGGCTCTCCCTGCCCACCTGCTGCTGATTCACTTGGAAAAACGGTCAGTCAGAGGCAGGAGGACCGAGAAAGCTCATGAATATAGGGACTCTTTCGTATGTGCTGGAGCTGTTTGACTATAGCAGCATAAAACTGCTGACAGATCCCCTTTAACTCCAATACACTTTAATAGACAGTCAGAGCCGTATGAAAGCAATGGAAATTTAGGAGCTTCTTACAAATCCTCCTCCTGTGTGTGCAGGGATACTCGACAGTACCAGTGCACTCACACTACACAAAATGTAATCCAGCTTTCCCAGGTGCCTGAATGTTGTTTGTCTATATAGACAGGAATAATTTCTCACTGTCTGTCTAGGCAAATCTGACATCCATTAGCATGGGAAAGCTGGATTTCAAGTCTTGTGGATCTGTATACACTATTCAGATAATGTTATGCAGGTAACTCAACTTTCCCAGGACCCTGCACTGGAGCATTTTTGGCCTGGGTCCAAGACTGGATGTCAGAATTTCTTTTTCTGTTCAGCTGCATTATAGTCAATGCAACTGAAAAGGAAAAGAAGTTGGGACCTGGTTGGAATAGCCCACAGCACACTGCAGTGCAGCAGAGATGGTGGCATCTGAGGAATGAGGGAGGGTAAGTACTATATAAAAGAGCTACCTGCCACACACCTTTAGATACATGGTTTGGTATTTCTATTACTTAATATATATTTATAATAACTATATATATATATATATATATATATATATATATAATTTAAACTTAAAAAATTGCATTAAAATTGCATTAAAAATTGGAGGAGCAAACGCTAGTATGTCTTTGGCTTGTGTCTGTTAACCACCTCAGCTCCCTTAGCTTAAACACCCTTAATGACCAGACCACCCAAATTAATTTTACCTCCTTTTCTTCTCACTAATAGAGCCTTCATTTGGTGGTATTTCATTGCTGCTGACATTTTTACATTTTTTGTTATTAATCGAAATTTACCAAAATTTTTGCAAAAAAATGACATTTTTCACTTTCAGTTGTAATTTTTTTTTTAAAACGACATTTATATATAATTTTTTCTCTAAATTTATTGTTCTACATGTCTTTGATAAAAAAAAAAAATGTTTGGGTAAAAAAAATGGTTTGGGTAAAAGTTATAGCATTTACAAACAATCGTACAAAAATGTGAATTTCCGCTTTTTGAAGCAGCTCTGACTTTCTGAGCACCTGTCATGTTTCCTGAGGTTTTACAATGCCCAGACAGTAGAAAACCCCACAAATGACCCCATTTCGGAAAGTAGACACCCTAAGGTATTTCGCTGATGGGCATAGTGAGTTCATAGAACTTTTTATTTTTTGTCACAAGTTAGCGGTAAATTATGATTTTTTTTCTTACAAAGTCTCATATTCTACAAACTTGTGACAAAAAATAAAAACTTCCATGAACTCACTATGCCCATCACGAAATACCTTGGCGTGTCTTCTTTCCAAAATGGGGTCACTTGTGGGGTAGTTATACTGCACTGGCATTTTAGGGGCCCATATGCGTGAGAAGTAGTTTGAAATCAAAATGTGTAAAAAATGCCCTGTGAAATCCGATAGGTGCTCTTTGGAATGTGGGCCCCTTTGCCCAAAATTAGGTCATTTGTGGGGTGTTTGTACTGCCCTGGCATTTGAGGGTCTCCACAATCATTACATGTATGGCCAGCATTAGGAGTTTCTGCTATTCTCCTTATATTGAGCATACAGGTAATGAGATATTTTTTTTTTCGTTCAGCCTCTGGGCTGAAAGAAAGAATAAACGGCACAGATTTCTTAATTCGCATCGATCAATGTGGATGAAAAAATCTCTGCCCCAAAAAAAAAAAAAAAAGGAGGGGAAATGCGTCTGCCAGGACATAGGAGCTCTGCCCAACATCCATACCCACTTAGCTCGTATGCCCTGACAAACCCGATTTCTCCTTTCACATCAATCGATGTGGATGAATAAATCATTGCCGGTATTTTTTTTATTTATTTTTTATATACAAAGTGTTTGACAAAGCATATGAACACCGCCGCCCCCTCAGCTCATATGCCTCGGCAAACGTATCTTTTACTGCAGAGGAGAAATCTCGTCTTGCAGCGCCGCATACACCGACTTTTGAGTAATCTGACAGCAGCGCAATGCTTCTGTCAGAATGCATATCAGTGCTGCAGCTAGTCGATCAGTTGGTCCACCTGGAAGATAAAAAAAACTAAACAAAAAAGAAAAAAACAGGCCGCAACGCAATAAATTTATTAACTTTATAATAACATTTGAACGGAACATATAAACGTTATTTAAGTTTTTGAACAGAACGTTAACTTTTTTGCTTACCGGTGATTTATTTTTATTTTTTTACCTTTATAGGACAAACCTCTCCTTCCCCATGGGACAATGTGCAAAGCGCAAATCGCCCAAAGATGTGGCGAAGTACATTATGCACTTTGCCCCAGGTGAAAGGAGAGGTTTGCAGCAGCTGTGAGTGAAAGGGCCCTAATAGCATGTGTGCCTGTCCTGTGAGATGCAATCCCTATGCTAAGTGTACCTGTGTGTGGTACTTCTGGAAACACTCCCCTAAGCATAGGGCAGGGTGGTCAGGGCAGTCAGAAATAGCAGGTGTCACGCCTTATTCCACCCCTGCTACAGACACGACATCTTTTTCGAGGTGACGGTTGGGTTGAGGTACCAGCAACGACATTGGGGAAATGTCGCTCGTGTAGACGGCTCACTACACTGGTGGTTGGGGCCACTGAACCTTCTGGATACAGGAGGTTCTCGATGATCTCTTCCTGAAATTTGAGGAAGGATCCTGTTCTCTCAGCCTTACTGTAGAGAACAAAACTATTATAAACAGCCAATTGAATCAAATATACAGACACCTTCTTATACCAGCGTCTGGTGCATCGGGAAACTAAATAAGGAGCCAACATCTGGTCATTGAAGTCCACCCCTCCCATATGCAAATTAGCTCTTAACAAGCTCTGCCTCTAATGTCACCAGATGTAAGACAGCTATCCTATAAGTCAATGGTCGACCCTTTAATCCCTTTCCGCCCAGCGCTGTACATGTACAGCGCTGGGTGGGTGTTTGAAGATGGCGTCCACTCCTGCCCGCCATAGCAGACACCCATGGCTCATGTCCGCACAGTAATGCCGATCGCTGACTTTTAACCCCTCAGATGCCGTGGTAAATTCTGACCATGGCATCTGAGCGCGCTGAAACCAAAAATGCGCACTTTTGGTTATGCTCCAGCTCCCCCGTGTGGTGATTGGAGGAGCCAGTAAAATCATCATAGATTCCAGTGCAAGTGCATTGGAGTCTATGATAATAGCAATCAGATGATTGATTGTTATAGTTCCTCACGGGAACTATAAAAAAGTGTAAAAAAATAAATAAAATAAAATGAAAAAAACATAAAAATTCAAAATAAAAATAAAAGAACTAAAAAAAACTGAAAAAATACACATAATGGGTGTCGCAATGTGCGAAAACGCCCATAGTATAAAAATATAAAAATATATTCTTCATATGGCAAACAGCAAAATGGAAAAAAGCATCCAAATGGGCGATTCGCCACACACCCCAGAATGGCATAAATGAAAAGTTAAGATTGCCCCGCAAAAAATTAACCCCTATACAGCTCCGTATACATAATTAGAAAAAAGTTATAGGGGTCAAAATATGGCAATAAAAAAATAAAACAGATCCCCCCATGTGATGGACCATGTGACGAGCGCAGTGATGTCACCAAAGGTCCTTTGCTCCCAGGTCCTCAAAGAAGAAGAAAGAAAAGAAGCCAGGCTGCGCGAACAAGTGGATGAGGGGAGTTTAATAAAAAAATATATATATTTAACCCCTGCATCCCTAATTTACTTAGCATTCTGTATTAAGAATGCTATTATTTTTCCTTATAACCATGTTATAAGGGAAAATAATAACATTTACACAACACCTAACCCAAACCCAAACTTCTGTGAAGAAGTCCGGGTTTTGGTCTGGGTACCAAACATGCAGATTTTTCTTACATGCGTGCAAAACGCATTAAAACGCTTTGCACTGGTGCGGAAAATTTGCGCATTTTCCCGCAACGCACCCGCATCCTATCCGATCCTCACACACGACACCCGTGTGAAAGAGGCCTAAGTCTTCTCATGCTGATTAAGGTGCTTACTCCTCAAGGAGAGATAGTAACCCCCCCAATCCAGCTTATGCATACATTTAGAAATAAGATATCCTTAGATGTATCCTAACCTACCGACTTGCATTGTGAGGGTATCAGCCAGCTACATAAAAAATGTTGTATATCATTCTAGTGATCACAGCTTAACAGCAGCCCTTGTGCAGATTCAAAGCGAACATAGCAAAAATCTATAAAGCCATATTCTATAAAAAGAATAGCATCTACTCTAATAATCTTTAGATAAATATGGAAAAGCTCTGTAGATCTTGTCAGGTTTCCTTTAATTCAGAATTGTCATTTAACCTTTGTGTCATGTATTCCACCTCTGGTATCGGTCGCTCAGTACTATCCTTTCTCCGTATATTAACTTTAATTTGAACTCCTTAAAATTCAGATAATATGCAAGTTGTTGGAAAGGTCACAAGCCGCTCTGACATTTTTCTTCTGCATATTGACATAAAATGCATTGAAAATGTTGTTTGCAACTTTCATTTTGTGTTCATATTCTGCACATTGAGCTATACATCGGGAAAAGCAGTTACCATAGTGATCTGAAGCACCCCGAATCCCCATATACAATGGATCCGACAGCAAAATGGGAATAAATGGATTGAATCCTTATTTATATAGTCCTGTACGGAGAATGCTCTCACATATATTAGCCCCGGACCAGTGCAACTTGCAATCTTTTTTTTTTTGCCTTATTCATTATGACCAAATTCAGAAGAAACAACCTGACCTGCCAGAATCTTCTACACTATATATACTAGGGCATGAGGCATCCCTGTGTAAGTCCACATTTCAGCATCATTTTGCAGTCTACATATACAGTTGCAAGAAAAAGTATGTAAACCCTTTGGAATGATATGGATTTCTGCACAAATTGGTCATAAAATGTGATCTGATCTTCATCTAAGTCACAACAATAGACAATCACAGTCTGCTTACACTAATAGCACACAAAGAATTAAATGCTACCATGTTTTTATTGAACACACCATGTAAACATTCAAAGTGCAGGTGGAAAAAGTATGTGAACCCCTAGACCAGGGATGGCCAACCTGAGGCTCTCCAGCTGCTGCAAACTACAACTCCCAGCATGCCCAGACTGCCTACAGGTATCAGCCTACAGCAAAGCATGGTGGGAGTTGTAGTTTTACAACAGCTGGAGAGCTACAGGTTGGCCAGCCCTGCCCTAGACTAATGATATCTCCAAGAGCTAATTGGAGTGAGGTGTCAGCCAACTGGAGTCCAATCAATGAGATGAGATTGGAGGTGTTGGTTACAGCTGCCCTGCCCTATAAAACACACACACACACCCCAACCTGTTCTGGGTTTTCTTTTCACAAGAAGCATTGCCTGATGTGAATGATGCCTCGCACAAAAGAGCTCTCAGAAGACCTAGATTAAGAATTGTTGACTTGCATAAAGCGGGAAAGGGTCATAAAAGTATCTCCAAAAGCCTTGCTGTTCATTAGTCCATGGTAAGACAAATTGTCTATAAATGGAGAAAGTTCAGAACTGCTGCTACTCTCCCTAGGAATGCCCGTCCTGTAAAGATGACTGCAAGAGCACAGCGCAGCGCAATGAGGTAAAGAAGAATCCTAGAGTGTCAGCTAAAGACTTACAAAAGTCTCTGGCATATGCTAACATCCCTGTTAGCGAATCTATGATACGTAAAACACTAAACAAGAATGGATTTCATGAGAGGATACCACAGAGGAAGCCACTGCTGTCCATAAAAAACATTGCTGCATGTTTACAGTTTGCACAAGAGCACCGGGATGTTCCACAGCAGGACTGGCACAATATTCTGTGGACAGATGAAACCAAAGTTGAGTTGTTTGGAAGAAACACACAACACTATGTGTGGAGTAAAAGAGGCACAGCACACCAACATCAAAACCTCATCCCAACTGTGAAGTATGGTTGTAGGGGCATCATAGGTTTGGGGCTGCTTTGCTGCGTCAGGGCCTGCACGGATTGCTATCATCGATGGAAAAATGAATTCCCAAGTTCATCAAGACATTTTGCAGGAGAACTTAAGGCCATCTGTCCACCAGCTGAAGCTCAACAGAAGATGGATGTTGCAACAGGACAATGATCCAAAGCATAGAAGTAAATCAACAACAGAATGGCTTAAACAGAAGAAAATACGCCTTCTGGAGTGGCCCAGTCAGAGTCCTGACCTCAACCCGATTGAGATGCTGTGGCATGACCTCAAGAAAGCGATTCACACCAGACATCCCAAGAATATTGTTGAACTGAAACAGTTCTGTAAAGAGGAATGGACAAGAATTACTCCTGACCGTTGTGCACGTCTGATCTGCAACTACAGGAAATGTTTGGGTGAAGTCATTGCTGCCAAAATAGGTTCAACCAGTTATTAAATCCAAGGGTTCACATACTTTTTCCACCTGCACTGTGAATGTTTACATGGTGTGTTCAATAAAAACATGGTAACATTTAATTCTTTGTGTGTTATTAGTTTAAGCAGACTGTGATTGTCTATTGTTGTGACATTTTATGACCAATTTGTGCAGAAATCTATATCATTCCAAAGGGTTCACATACTTTTTCTTGCAACTGTAGTATAAATAAAGATGGATAGCTTGGTAAATCCATTGTATGATTTCCTGAGTTAGAGTCTGTATTATACTCCAGAGCTGCATTCATAATCATGCAAACATCAGAGCTGAAATCTCTCAAAAATTCCTTGCTGGCTCTGAAGTTTGTTCTGGTGATTTTCATTCTGGATACAGTTATCTTCACATGAGGCACTGTCCAGTAATGAGAGGCACAGAGGCGCATTTGGGCTTAGGTTAGGTTTTGTATAGAAGTGTAATAAAGTATTCATAGAGGAGCACGGGGTCTCTACTGTTCCTCTGCATACAGTGTTTTCTAGGGGAATATAGGTTTGTACTTATTGCACTTGACTATTTTATCCATGTACAGAAGTACACGTGTTCTTCAAATTGATTCATGGTATGGGGGCCCAGGGTTGCCAACCAGAATTTTTTTTTTTCTGGACAACTTATCCCAAAATCACAGACACCCAACATTTTTAATCATTCATAATGAATGATAAAGATTATAATTAATACATGCATATAGCTCAATCTACTGAGAACTCATTACCAGCGTTTACTAATTTAGTCAAGTACCAACAGCCTAAAAAAAAATATCATGGACACAACTATTTGTTTTCATGGACACAGGAAAAAAGTCACTTATTTTTTTGGAATGTCCTGAAATTTCTCGACGGTTGACAACCCTGATGGGGCCATACAGGTCTTTCACCTTAAATTACTAAAGGGAAACTTTGGAGGGAATATATTAATGCTCTACGTCTGTTATCTGGAGTAGAAAACTCAAAAATCTGAAAGCCTCGTTTTGCGCTAAAATGTGCGACCCTTTTATGCCAGGCTTGCCACTTTTCTAAAGTGAGTCAAATGTGGGTGGGAGAGGGCGGGGGCTATCTGGCTTAACAAATTTGACAATAATTACACCAGAGCGTACAGGCTGCCAGAGTTGTGCCATAATTGTTAAAGGGGTTGGCCCCATCTCAGACTTGGCATATCGCACCTCAGGGACCCACTCCTGTCTCCAGAATGGGGCCCTGAAATGAAGGAGAGCCCACTGTGTATATGCAGGTGCTCTTGCAGTCGGGTGGCCCCAACGCTATGCTGGGTTTCCTGGACACAGTCCAGGTGTTACCACGTATTGCTGCTCTTTGGAAGGAAAGATGTTGTGCACCCCAATGGGAAATAAGTCCAAAGAGGCAGGGTTTGCAGTAGAACAATGTGTTTCTTTACTGGAGGAACTTAAGTGCAAAACAATACAGGCAAGGCATAGGGCTGACTTCTCCAGTCTCCTCCCTGGCAGAAGAAGGTTATTTGCTAAGGAAGGAAAGGCCCAAAGTCCTCTCCCTCTCTCTCTCAGAAGGTTGACTTGCTGGTGGCCCAGTGTCTGTGGCTTAGTCATCTGGCTGGATCCCTGGGCAGAGGGCTGGTGACCCAGGATCTCAGCATCTTCTGGTCACTCGTGCAGTCTTTAAGAGTCTCTCCTACTGAGCACTGGTTTCTTAATGCAAAAAACTAGTGGCTGTAGACGTAAGCAAGTCTTTAGGTATAATCAACAGAGCTAAAGAAGACAGTCAAAGGTCAGTGTTAGGGATGAGTGAATCGACTTTGAATGAAACATCCGAAGTCGATTTGCAGGAGCTCCGTACAGTATTAGAATGTATTGGCTCAGATGAGCCAAAGTTATTGCTTCAGGAAGTCTTGTGAGACTTCGGGTAATAACTTCATAAATTAATTTGTACTGTAAAAAAACATTTCCCAAACTTGGTACAAGGTGCCACTTGGAACCGAACCCGAGTTTGGGAAATGTTTTTTTACAGTGCAAATTAATTTATGAAGTTATTATCCGAAGTCTCGCAAAACTTTGCGAAGCAATAAGTTCAGCTCATCTGAGCCAATACATTCTAATACTGTACGGAGCTCCTGCTCCATACAGAATTAGAACAAAGTTTTATGCGAATCGACCTCGGATGTTTCATCCGAAGTCGATTCGCTCGTGCCTAGTCTGTGTGTCTGTCCCCCCCCCCCAAAAAAATATAACAATTTGCATAGGTAGAAAGTCCTAAAGTCCCTCAATATTCGCTGGCTGTGCATTAACCCTTTCCACATTACAATGCTGATATAGGTTTATAACAGTGCAAATGTACAGGATTTCTTACATACCTCCCAACTTTTGAAAATGACAATAAGGGGCAAAAGCAGTGATAATACTAAGCCATGCCACTAACTTATACCCACATTGTGCCCCTTTTAGTAGTAAAGCCCACAATGTGTCCGCCTTTTTGTAGTAATGCACAAATTGTGCCCCCTTTTAGTGGCAATGCCCACATTGTGCACCACTTTTAGTAGTTATACCCACATTGTGCCCTCCAATTTGTAGTGCAATCTATGTTAAAAAAAAAAAGACACTCCCAACTTTTGAAAATGATGGGGGGGGGGGGAGGGGGGGGGGATGCAGTGATAATACTAAGCCGCTAACTTATGCCCACATTGTGCCTCTTTTAGTAGTAATACCTACATTCCCCCTCCCCCCTTTTAGTAGTAATGCCCACATCGTACCCCATTTTAGTGGTAATGCAAACATTGTGCCACACTTTAAGTAGTTATGCCCTCATTGCGCCCCCCTTTTAGTAGTGCCAATAAAATAAAAAACACTACTCACCTGGCTATTCCCCCCCGATGATCTGATCTCACCCTGCGCTCCTCAGCAGGCACGATGCAGTCACACACACAATGCGCTGCTGGGCTGTGTAGTAGGAACAGTGCAAGCCCGGAGATCAGCCTGTGTGCCCCTCCTACACAGCTCAGCAGCGCAGTGTGTGTGTGACCACATTGTGCCCGCTGGGGAGCACAGGCAGTAGAATGGTGAAGCATGGAGCGTACAGCTCCCTGCTTCCCTATTGTAATCAACTGTTTCTGCATCCTAAAGGCACAGAGTAAGGTGAGAACGGGACATACCTCGGCTCTTTGGGACCACTGGACAGCCTGTAGCTGGCCAGCTAAGTCCTGTCCTAGGTTGCTAACATAGCAAATATGTTTATACAGCTAGACCTGCCAATAACCTTAATACAGTTCCTATGTTTGTGTGTTAAAGACAAAAGCAGAGCCATTTACAGTGACTTCATGTTTGGATGTCATATAATAGTTATATTTTATGTCCACAGAAGCATAAAAAGATAATGTGCCTTTAAGATTCATTATATAATGTAAGGTTAAGCTTAATGACACAGCAGACACAACAGAAAGCAGACACAACAGAAATCAAACTGTTGCTGCTAAGCAGGGGCCTTGACCAATCCTAGCTATCCTCACACAGCCCAGGAGTTTTGACCAATTACAGCCAGCCTCACACACAGCTTGTGTTGGAAATTCCCCTAGAAGGAACTGCTGGAATCTTTATTTCCACCAGAGAGAGGAGCTGAACAGACACACACTCCACTAAGAGCTGTGTTTTATGGAAGCAAGAGGCCAAAATAGGTATTTAAAACAGTTTTATAATGTTCCTACTGTTAATATAGTGATTAGAACTGTATACTGAGCCAGTTATATGTGTGTTTACTTACAATCCCACCAATTGCAAACTACAAAGTTCACAATTCAAATTCTAAATTGCATACAACCATACCAGATCATACTCAACCAATCTGCAAATAGTCACTACTAACTGCATATTGCAAATTGCGACCAAATTCAGCAAATGAACTATTAGTTAGACCTCAGATATACCTCTCAGAGAGATCATAAAGTACAGAAATTCAAGAGAGAAATATATCCACTATTTTATGTTGAATGACAAGATTGAACAGTTGAACCACCATCCTATGCATAACGCCATTTTGTGATATCTTTTCAACACGTGTTATGTACATGGACTATCTGCTGTGGAGTTGGCGGTGTTATATGAAGAAAAGTTAATGAAGAAGTTATTTCAAGCATTTAGTGTGCTCTTTAAACCTACTGTTTCCATTGAACGGCGCTAGAGGAATTACAGAGTAATGGACAGTCTGATTAGACTAAAAGTCAGAGATATCAAAATTATTCTAATGCCACAGCGCAAAAGGCACTTCATAGTTCTGCGCCTGCCACACAGCCACTGAAATCCAGGACTTCCCAGCCGGATCCTGTATGGCTGGGAGGTATGATATTACACTAAACATATAAATACAGTTCAACACAATGTTCTACCTGTGAAAAAAAAAATCCTTACCTGCGTTCCAGTCACCTGACTCTATTCAGTGGTCCTCCAGTCCCTGTCCTGTACATTTCCAGAAGGACGAGGGCACGTGAGCCGCTGAATCCAATCACTGGCGTCAGCAGTGACATATTCCCAAGCAGCACATCACTGCTGGTTCACGTGCTGTTTGGGGACACATCACTGCTGAGGAAGTTTAGAGGACGGGGATTGTAAGATCACTGAAAGGAACCAGGGAGCTAAACGCAGTCTCAGGGAGGAGGTGACTATGGATTTTTTCCAACAGGCACAACACACTGCTGTTAAAAGACAATAATGTCCAAAAAGCTGGAAAACCTCCTTAAAGAGGACCTGACACCAATCCTGTTTTAGTAAATACTTGCATACCCAGTGCAAAAACAATTCTTTTATATAACTCTGCATTGTGCAATTCCTCCAATGTTCCTCCTAGAAATAATTTATAAAAATAAATTAATACCTAAGTGATACCATTTCCCTTGTCAATAGCGTGTGTCCTTGCACAGTCTGGTACTGTCATCAGTAATTGGACAATGTGAGAGTGTGTAGACATACACCCCAAGTGGTAACACCCAATTATCAATTTATTAATAAACCTCTAGAAGGAGTAAAAGAGGAACAAAGAATGCAGATTTATGAGAAAAGATGCTCTAGAATTTTTATCTCATGAAGTATTTACTAAAATAGACGTGAAGACAGAGCGTCTTCAATGTTAAGGCTCCCAGCAACCATGGGGTTGAGAGATCCCCTGTAGTAACTCAGTTCTGGATGTACATGTATCCAGGGTAGGTATACCTGCCAACACAGATTTACAAACTACATACTTCTATGCCCTTCAAGCTGTAAACATTCCCAAATCATGACCAAAATTACAGAATTACCACTATTGCCAACATGTGTGATGGGTCCAAAACAGAGGGTAGAGAAGGTATATGATATTTTGTGTTTTTTTTTGGTTAGAATTTACCCTAGCATATTACGCTTAAAGGGTTGTCCCAAGATACATTATTGAGATGGTTCCAGGATGACCATTGTATGTTGAAACCATTTTAACTTGAGTAATCGGTTCCAAAGCACCAAAATATTATCCAAGATACAAGAAAATGAAGATTTAAGAAAAATAAGCAGATAACTAAGACAGGTCCTTACATATAACAGTCAGGAATAGCTGATAACTAGCAACTAATCCAGCTATTTTACCAGAGAAGTGGCCTTGATTGGTTGGATCTAAGTCTGAGACATTGTATGTTGAGTCTAGTTTCAACTTACGATGGGTCAGAAAAGACCGCTGTATGTTGAAAATATTGTGTCCTCAGGCCATTGTATTTTGAGTGGACACTGTACATGTCTCAGCCCTGTACCTCACATGGACCCAGAGATCTACACATTCTTGCTGCAATTGTTCAGCTGGATTTAATTCACGCTGTCAGCAGAGAGGATGTGTCTTTTCTTAGGGGGCATGTCATTTCATCGGGATGTGTCCTTTCTGCTGCAGCTCTCTGCCACAGCTCAGGTGGTGTTTCCTTTCTGCTGCAGCATTCTGTTACAGCTCACGGGGTTTATCCTTTCTGCTGCAGCTCTCTCCTTATCACAGCTCATGGGGTGTGTAATTTATGGTACAGCTCTCTCCCTCTAACTGTCACAGCTTCCAAAAAAAGGTAGGGTTGGTGGCAGTTAAAGAATGGAACTGAGCATGTGCGACCACATCAGCGAGCTGGACAGAGAAATAAGGAAAAGAACAAACAGCAGGTGGCGCTGCACAGATACATTTTATTGAATAAGTCATTGGTTATACTAACTTTATAATTACATGCAAATATAAATGTATTCAGATCCAGGTTCTGGTTTCAAAATTGCTATAAGGGGCACTTGTGTTTAGGTAGAAATTAATATAATTATCTACATGTTACTTATACGCTGGATATTTTCAGATCTAAAGCCTTGGAGTGCTGTGGAAATTTATGAAATCGCATTATCTGCAGTCACACACAATGCGTGACATATAAATTCTGTGTATCGTTATATCTAATCCACCACAGATTGCTATGGATTGCTGGTGCAGAAGGTGAAAAGGACAAGAGTAAGTGGCCTTGGAGTCACAGCATTAGCTGCATAATTCCAATAACTTCTCCTTAGAAAAAGCAATGGAGAAGTAAACACACATGAAGGATTCTTCTTGTATCCTTGGGGCAAATCATCTAACTGTGCCGCTGGACTTGCTTCTGTATTTGCACGGGTTGCTTTAGGTGCACGCGTCTACTGTACAATATTTAACACTGTAATAAATGTCCTTGCACTAAATATGTGTTGGGTAATCTTTAAAGGGAGTCTGTCAGCAGATTTACCCCTTTTTAACAGTTGCCATTATGCTGTAGCCGCAAAACAGACGATTAACACGGTACCTTTAAACGCTTTGGTGGACTTTTAAATCTGCAAAAAACGAACTTTGATGAGGGCTCGCAAGTGCCCAGGGCGGAGTCCACCGTGTTGGAGCCCAGGCAGCTCTGCCTCTTCGGCTCTTATCCCCGCCCAGCCTCCTCCTCTGCTCGCCTATCTGTTGTCTTTCCCCCTCAGCGAGATCCCGCGCCGACGCGATAACTTCCTTGGCCGGGGCATGCGCACTGCCATGCCCATTGCTGACACGGCATCGCAGTAGCTTATGCGCATGCCCCGGCCAAGGAAGTCATCGCGTCGGCGCGGGATCTCGCTGAGGGGGAGAGACAACAGATAGGCGAGCAGAGGAGGAGGCTGGGCGGGGATAAGAGCCGAAGAGGCAGAGCTGCCTGGGCTCCAACACGGTGGACTCCGCCCTGGGCACTTGCGAGCCCTCATCAAAGTTCGTTTTTTGCAGATTTAAAAGTCCACCAAAGCGTTTAAAGGTACCGTGTTAATCGTCTGTTTTGCGGCTACAGCATAATGGCAACTGTTAAAAAGGGGTAAATCTGCTGACAGACTCCCTTTAACCCCTTCTATTTGCAGCGATTTTCATTTTTCCTCTGTGCCTTCAATATTCACAGGACTTGTTTCCAAAATGTATCAGGCTAGATGTTCTTTTGCAAACTTCTGAAGCTGAATTTTGTGGTGACGACGCAGAAAATATTTTCCTCTGATGATTCTTCCAGGAAGTCCATATTTGTGCAGGTGTCGGTGAACAGGAGAACAATGTACCACAACTCCAGAGTCTGCTAAATTTTCCTGAAGGTCTTTTGAAGTCAAGCTGGGGTTCTGATTTGACTTTCGAGCAATCCTACAAACAGCTGTCTTCAGACCTTCTCTTGACCTCCACTGTTCCTGGTAACTGCTATTTCTTAATTACATTTCGAATTGAGGAAATGACAACCTGAAAGTGCTTTGCTATCTTCTTATAGCCTTCTGCTTTGTGGGCCTCATCCATTTTTATTTTCAGAGTGTTAGGCAGCTGCTTAGAAGAACCCTTGGTTGTTATTTTTTTGGGACAAGGTTAGAGGATTGGGTATTTATAAAGCTTTGAATTTTGCATCACCTGGCCCTTCCTAACGATGATTGAGAACAAGCCCTAAATCCTAACAGGCTATTTAAAAACTGAAACTGACAAATCTCGCCGCGATCTTCCAGCAGAGGATGAAACCGTCACTGGGCTCGGCGCATGCCCAATGAAACATTTGAGGCTGATTCCCTCAGTTCCGAACACTGACTGCGCCTCCACTATTCTGGTTCAACTGAGGGAATCAGCCTCCAATGTTTTACTGGGCATACGCCAGTGACGGTCTCATCCTCTGCTGGAATAGCGCGGCGAGATTTGTCAGTGACACTGAAGGCAGGGGTGGGCGGAGTTCTCTGCTGTTAGTGATCTGGGGGGGGGACAACGGCGCTGCTGGGGATGTAGAGTATGAGCCGAGGAGAGGCGTGCTTGGGCTTTGCTGGAGGGCGGGCCTGGGCACTCAATGGGGGTGTTCCTGGGCGCCTTTGAACAAAAATAATGCCCCTCTGGGCACCTTACTACCTCATTTGCATAAGAAATAAAGTGGATTTTTTCAAGATAGAAACCAAGCAGCAAGGAAAGAAAAGCACATCTGGAAAGGAGGAAGTAAGTGCTACAAGACAATAGTTTTACTTTAATGGCGATGATTCTGGTGACAGATTCCCTTTAAGGTCTGAGACCTCGGTCAAAGTTATCTGAGTGCTCAAATCTCTTGGGTTCAACAGTAATATTGACCAGGGGTGTCCAAACTTTTGCATGCCACTGTAGATGTTGTATTTCCATCATCATTGCTGACCCACAAAATAAGTTTTACTACTTTTAAAAATAAAAACCTTTCTTTTTTGAAAAAAAAAAATAAAATATGCTTTGTGTCACAGTATTTTAAGACCCATCCTTTTTTTTTATTATATTACTGTTGGTGGATCTGCATGAGGTTTTTTGTTTGTTTGTTTTTTGCAAAGATAGGTATTATTTTGGAGTACATATAAATATTTTGGGGAGATGAAATACAAAAACAGGAAGTCTGGCATTGGAATAAACTGAGGGATGAATAATAGTTTATCTTTTGTTTATGTCTATTGTGTAATTAAAAAAAAATCTGAATTGGGAAAGGCTTTTACTTTAATTTTAATATACGGTTTATTTTTAATTGTTTACAAAAATGTAACTTTTTATATAACCAATTTAGGGATTTGAGACTGATCGTCTGTACATCTACATTTTCTAGGGATATATACGGTAGTTTTCTATTATTTGAGTCTGTTTTTTTTTTTTATGTAAAACACCATTTAAATGCTGTTATGCATCTGTGGGGGAAATTTATAATAACTTATGATATTTATTATAAGATAATTTTTTCAGTTGACTCTGCTTTGGAACACATTTACAAAAAATATATCAAATATTGAATGCTTACATTTGGTGCATCTTTAAATCGAACACTTTTGTCTAAAAATTTTACTCCAGTTTCCCCCTAGCTGGATCCTTATTGACTTGTCACATACCGACGGAATCTCATTGACTATAATGGGACCTGACGAGATCTGGCCGGTTTCCAGCATCAATGCAGGCATTCGGGTTAGACAAATACCGCTGCATGTAGTACTTTTTGTACAGCTAAAAGCTGGTATTTATGCCAGAAACCGGCAGGATCCCCGTCGGATCCTATTATAGTCAATAAGGATCCGGCTATGCCAGATACAGTAAACTCCGGTAGTCTGTTCCTCTGCAGGAACATTTCATCAGCATTTGTGCCGCATATATGAACATAACCTAAATAGGTACGGTTAGTAGATACTAGTTATACACTTTCTCCTTTACTAGCATTCATCACAGACAGGGGTGTAGCTATAGGGGGTGCAGAGGTAGCAGTCGCTACTGGGCCCAGGAGCCTGAGGGGGCCCAAAGACACTTGTGCCACATAAGAAGACACCGGCATTATAGAAAGTGCATGATGGTCAAGTTACACCTCTGGCTGGAGGGAAGGGGTTAGGTCAAAAATTTGGCATGGGGGGGGGGGAAGGTTGGGTTGCTGTTTAAATTTTTGCCTCAAGCAGCTCAATTGCTATGTGCTCCCCTGCCCCTGGCCACAAAGCACTGAGGGAAGGGGGGCCTAAGATGAACTCTTGCACCAGGGCCCATGAGCCTTTAGCTATGCCCCTGATCACAGATTCTAAGAAGTAAAATGGATGACGATAGAGAGAAAATATAGGAAAAGAAAAAACCTAATCCAGCTCATCCGCTGTATTAGTGCCCAGGGTAGTAGTGTGCACAAAGCTGTGTGTCTGGTTCATGTCCATCCCCATATTACATTCACCTGCTGGGATCTGTTCCTGTCTTGGGGATACAAGACTAAGGGGGTCATTTATCCAACTGGTGTAAAGTAGAACTGGCTTAGTTGCCTGTAGCAACCAATCAGATTCCTCCTTTTCATTTTCCAAAAGAGGCTGTGAAAAATGAAAGGAGGAATCTGATTGGTTGCTATGGGCAACTAAGCCAGTTTTACTTTACACCAGTTTGATAAACGACCTCCTAAGTTCACACAATGCATTCTTTGCACCTTCTGGGTACTTGTGACCGATGTGTATGTAAGATGACTATATGGCACTCTCTAATATAGTCTTTGTGGATATACTGTGCTGTTTTTGCTATATTTTATAGGCCATGTACAATTGTTGGGAAAGTCTTTTGTGGTGTCTCCATACAGGTTCTGTCCATAAGATGGCCGCTAATGGAGGGTCATGTGACCAGACACATGACTCCGCCTGCTTCATTCAAACACACTGCACTAAACTCCCAACAGTACAAGTGCAGACGGCACCTGCAGTGCATTGAGTGGAGGAGATATTACATGGAGGTGATTTGCCTGGTCACATGACCTTCTATCAGCGGCCATTTTATGGATAAGACCTCTCTGTGGACAGCAGAAAAGACCTGGCCAAAAAAGAACCTTCCATCTCTCTTGACATGTTTATTTTAGTAATTCTACTCCACATAAAATCTATTTTGGAGCGTCTTTTCTTCTGACCTCTGTGTTGTGCCATTCCTCAGTTATACCTATTAGAAGTTTATGGATAAATTGGTGTTACCAGTTGGGTGTGTGTCCCTGCACACATTGACATTGTCCTATCAGTGCTGCCAAGGACAGGCTGTGCAGCGACATGCCCCTTTGACAAAAGAAATAGCATCACACAAAGACAAGGAAATGTTAGGGCAGCTCACCAGAGTATGAGGTGAACCATGAGGTGACGGGGACTAACACGGGAGCTCAGTTGGCTTAAAACCCAAAAGGTTAAAAGACAATGTAAAATTAAGGGTAAAACAAAAAAATAAATGACTGTCTCTCAAGTGATTAAGTACATAATTGAATAGATGTATTTATGTGTTATTATTAATAAGTGGAGGTAGTTGTAGACAGCGCTGAGATAGAAGCAATTAAAATTAATAACTCGGATAAATTAATATAATACGTGAATCCCATATCTTGCTAGAAAAGAAGCTAAGAAAACAAACAAAAAAACACAAAAACAACTGTCATATACTAATGAATAAAGTACAATTCATAAAGGAAATTTAGCCTGTGGCCCCCCCATCACAAGTCACCGGTGACTCGGTTGCACATGCACCAGTAAATTGAGGAGAGGAGGAAGAGCGGAGACCTCTATAGCCAGCCTACGCTCTGTATTACAAAGGAATCTCCACCGTGTACATGACAAGCTGGACTTTATCATGCTAATGGCTTACAATGTAGTGGGAATCTGGGAAAAAATTCCAAATGGGTGGAATTAAAAAACAAACAAACGCCGTCACCTTTTAACGAGTTATGTTTTTACGGCGCTCACTATGCGGTAAAACTAACTTTTGCTTTTCGTTCATAAGATCAGCATGATTACATTGATACCACATTTGTATCCTTTTTAGTTTTTTTTGCGTTTTACTACTGAAAAAAGAGTAGTTACTAAACCAGACATGTCATGAGAGGTGACAGGTCATCTTTAACTAATCATCGATCAATGTATTTTTCCTCCATCAGGCCTCGTTCACATTTCTGTGTCAGTGTCACATCCGTGAAAAAAAGCGTACGTGTTTAATCCGTGAAGCTGTCTAGAAAGGATCCGTGGTTGGTCCGTGTGTCTGTTTTTACCATCCGTGTGTCATCCGTAATTCACTGAAGTTGCTCAGCTGAAAATTAATTTCCAAAGAATCCCCTATCAGTCTTCAGTGAAAAACGGACACAGCACGGACACAACATGTATATCAGTGATTTTCATGGACCCATAGACTTCAATGGGCATGCTTGGTCCGCATCATGGATCACAGTAGTGCATGTCTCTGTGATTTTTTTTACTGATCCATGGTCAGTAAAAAAATACTGAAATGTGAACAGACACATTTAAATCAATGGGTACGTGTGCTGTCCGGTGAAAATGTGGACAGCACATGTCATTGAAAAACGGAAATGTGAACGGGGCCTCCGTATATAGTAGTCCTTCACGTGGTTAGATCTGAGGTGAAAACTCCTGGATGAAACCACATTTGAAGTATTTTTTACTGGATGCAATAGTTATACGTTGATATTGATAGTGTTCTTTCTATAGTTCTAGTTATATCAGACTCAGCAAGTGTCCCGACTATGTACTTAAAAACTGTAAGACCTCTGGTTATACTGGGTATTTATCCTGTATTTGGCATTAGTATTTGTAAGCCAACACCAGGAGATGCCTTAGTTCAGGTTCAGACCACATTTGTGGCTTATCTGCACACAGTTTTTTTTAATGGAAAGTTAATATTTTTTGTCGTTTAGGCCTCGTTTAGACTTTTGTTGTCCATGGTCTCCATGAACAGCACATGTACCCATTGACTTTCATGTTTTTCCACAGACGCGGGTCTGTGGCGACACCACAGAAACATGCCCATGTACATGATTACGGATCCCTCGTGAAAACCACAGACCCAGCAGGGATGCCATCCATGTTTGGTCCATGGTTGTCCTCGACCATTGATAGGAGATGTTCTGGAAAGTAATTTTCAGTCTTGCAGTGTCTGTGGAATGCAGATAACACATGGAGGGCAAGAAATGGACCGAACACGTATCCTTCATGGACATCTTTACAGATGAACCACTGACCATCTTGTCACGGATGTGTGATCATGTGAATGAGGTCTTATTCTCCAAAAGATCCATGGCTGCCATTGACATATATGTCTGTCTCAAATTTAAGCAAAGGTCTCAAATTGTCTCTTAACGATAAGAGTGGATTTGAGACTCATGTCATCTAGTAATGTTCATCATATAGTCTTAAGGTAGATTCTAAAACTACAATCCTCCCAGAATCCTCATTTCCTTAGAAAAGGGAACAGCCAAGAAAGTGTGCATGCTGGGAGTTCTAGTTGCACAGCAGCTGGGGAGCTGAAGGTTGCTGTTCCTGTGGTAAACATATCCAAATGTATAGAAATATGTGGTACTCAGTGATAATATAATAACACAAAATTTTGAGATTCAGTGAAAATCCCTAAAACAGTATTATGGTATACACAAAAAGACAATAGTCACTCGGTGTTGGCACAGACTTTCTCAGGCCTGAAACGGTCGTTGCCTTTTTTTGGATACCACAGCATTGACACACTGTTTTTATAGATTTTCAATAAATGGCAAAAATATCGGTGAGGGACACATCTTTCTATACTTTTAGATATACAGTTTGTTTTGTAGTGTTTGTCGAGAACCAAAGTGCTCGGGTGCTTGAGTAGAACACCTCAGGATGCTCGGGTGCTCCACCGAGCACCCGAGCACAATGGAAGTCAATGGGAGAACCTGATTAAACCAGGCACCCCCTGCTCTGAAGAGGGGAGGGAGTCTGGTTCATAGGAAAAGGTCAGAAATTTATGGAAACACCACCGAAATGGTTTGGGAACAGCATGGGGAGGATGTCTGGATGTATCTCGGACTCCCAGGTCGTTGCTGAGAACGATGTTGTTCGAGTAGTATGTCACTTTTACAGACTGACAATAATACGCACAAAACCGAAGATAAAATCAATTTTAGAGGAAAAATTATTAGGAAACATTCTTTCCTGTATATTTACTTGTATATAAAGTGCAAGTGCTGCCAAAAATTACAAGGAAGAGGCCCTCCGATACAACCTGTATATCACATAAAGGAGGGCCTCATTCACAGCGCAGTTTTTGTAAGTGTATGCGCAAAAAAAGTACACAGAATGTCACAGATGTTTTTAGGATGCGCACACGTTAAACAGGAGATGTAGCACAAATAATGTCGCTGTCCGCAGCGTCTATGAAAAAAGTACACTGAATGTCACTGATAATTTTAGGATGCGCAAACGTTAGACAGGAGGTATAGCGCAAGTAATGTTGCTGTCACCACCGGCTAATAAAAATTACACTGAATTAATGTCAGTGATATTTAGGATTGGCAAACATTATACAGGAGATGTAGCGAAGGTAATGTCGCTGCCACCAGCAGCAAAAAAAATTGACTGAATGTCACTGATATTTCGGATATTCTTTCAAGGGCAGGAATCTATTGGATACGCTTAAAATGGTTTTCCAAGATTTTTTTTTTTTTTTACTGATGACCTATCTGATTGGTGGGGGTGGACACCTGATAGGCACTGGCGCTCACAGTAGTGCTGCAGCCTTCTCTCAGCTCACCAGGTACAGCACTGTGCATAGCAGCATTGTATAGCAGCTGTGCTCGATATAGCAGCTCAGGCCCGTCCACTTCAATGGGGCTGAATTGCGTCATGCAACGTCACGTTAATTGGTTAGATGGTCTAGGCACAACTCATCCCCATTGATGCAGGGCCTAAGCTGCGAGAAGGCCGTGGCGCTACTGTGTGCTCAGCTGCCCTCTGAAACAGCTGATCGGCAGGGGTCCCGGGTGGCAGTCCACCACTGATCAAATACTGATGACCTATCCAGAGGATAGGTCATCAGTGAAAAACTCTCGGAAAACCTTTTAAAACGAACATCTCTGAAACAGCTAGATAAGCCACCAACCAGCGGAGATAACATTCTAGATTTAGTTTTCTGTTATGGTATTTAAGGTTAAAGTAGAAGAACAGTCGGGTTCCAGTGACCACCAATCTTTACAGTTTAATATAAAAACGAACTGGCAACAATCCTACCGTACTAGGAAAGTGCTAGGCTAGAAGGAATAATTTTAAGGAAATAGGGGTGTTTAAAAAGGGAATTAAAAGGGTGGAAAACAACAGCAGGTGTGTATGCCAAGGGGACTCCATTAAAAGTGGCCATCTTAAAGACAATTAAACGATATGTTAGACAGATCAGCAATAGTTAAAGGGGGAAGAGACCACTATGGTTTACTAGAGAAGTAAGTAATATAATAAGAGAAAAGAAGGCTGCTTTTTCAATGCCAGGTGATTTAACATTTTTGTGTTTTCATTTTTCTCTCCATGCCTCCCTCCTGGAGCCATAGCCTTTTCATTCTTCCAATCACATAGCCATACAGAGGCTTGTTTTTTTTGCAAGGAAAAATGTACTTTCTAATGGCACCATTTACTATTGCATAGGATGTAATGGGAATCTAGAAAAAAATTCCCAATGTTGTGGAATGGGAAAAAAACTGCGCAATTCTGCCTCAGTTTTACGGGTTTTGTTTTTTACAGTGTTCCCTATGTGGTAAAACTGACCTGTTACCTTCATTCTCCAGGTCAGGATGATTACAGCAATACCACATTTACAGTATATCATTTTTCTTTTGTTTCAAAGCTGAAAACTGTAAAAACTTTACATCTATGGAGCTGTGTCACAAGAAGACAGTCTCAGAAGGGTTTGGATAAGTAAAAGAATTCCAATGTTTTTAGAACATAAAGTGGCACATACCAGATTAGCTAAATTTGGCTTGGTCAGGTAGGAGGGTAAAGGGGGCAGGGGTGTGGGGTAAATGGCCCGGTCTGGAAGTGGTTAATATGCCTGGGATAAATACATGTCTATCCTAAGATAAGTAATAATATAAGGGCAGACTAGATGGACCTTGTGGTCCTTTTCTGTTGTCAATCTTCTATGTTTCTCTAGGATGTTAATGCAAATAGGAGACGTTAAATGTGCTTTCTTGTGGCAAAAAAAAGCAATATCGTCATTGACCTTTCCCTTACCAGTACAGCACGTTAATTGGAGAGCCCATTTCTACCACACAGTTAATTGAATGGCTTGATGTATCCAAGAGTCAGCTGCTGTTTTATGTAAGAATTGACGGTTTCACTTTAATTGCTTGTTAGTAAATATTTTTACTTATGAGGGAAGTGGTAAGATCTTCCAAGAAGATGTTTTTGCATACTTTTTTTTTACAATTTTATTTCCCATGAGGAAGGCTCGAGCTGTTTTCATTCCTGCTCAATGCATGCAGTAATAGTGGGGAACAGTTTGCCTGTCGCAATCGAATACACGAGGGGATATCCAGGACTTAGTGAAGAGAGAAATGTAAAGCTTCACTGGATCGCAGATGTCACATTAAAAATAGAATGCGAGGAGAAGACTATTGCTGTACATACTAGTTAGCCATTTTCTTAAATGGTATGTTAAAGGGGTTTTCCAGGATCTTGATATTGATGACCTATCCTCTGGATAGGTCATCAATATAAGACCGGTGGGGAGTCTGACACTGGGCGGCGTCCACACCAATCAGCTGTTTCCTGCAGCCGTGGGAGCAGAAACGATCACTTTGAACAGAGCCAGAAGAACAGCTCCATCAGTGTAGTGGCCTATTCAAATGAAACTTGGACTGTTTGAGTAGAGCAGCAGTAGCCAATGTCCACTGTAGCTGGCCAGCTAAGACCTGTCCCAGGTTGCTAACATAGCTTATATGTTTATACAGCTAGACCTGCCTATAACCTTAATACAGTTCCTATGTTTGTGTGTTAAAGACAAAAGCAGAGTTATTTACAGTGACTTCATGTTTGGATGTCATATAACTGTTATATATATTGCATTCACAGAAGCAGAAAAATAATATGCCTTTAAGATTAATTATATGGATGTGAGGTAAGCTCAGTGATTCAGCAGAAACAACAGAAAGCATAGAGTTAGGGCTTATTCAGACGGCCATATGCTATCCCACTCACTTCCATGGGGCCCTTTTCTATTCCACGGTTCCGCAAAACAAATGAAACATGTCCTATACTTGTCCGTGAAAATCAGGACATGGCCCCATTGAAGTGTATGGGTCCGCCAAAATACTGAATGCTATCCGTTTTTTTGCGGATCCGTTTTTTGCGCATACGGCCGTCTGAATGAGCCCTTAAACTGTTGTTGCTGGGCAGGAGTCTAGACCAATCACAGCCAGCCTCACACACAGCAGGAGTCTTGGCTAATCACAGCCTGCCTCACACATAGTCTGTGTGGGAAATTTCTTAGCAGGAGCTGCTAGAAATTATTATTCACCAGAGAGAGAAGCTGAACAGACATTCACTCCACTAAGAGCTGTGTTTTATGGAAGCAGAGAGGCCAAAATAGGTATTTAAAACAGTTATATAATGTTCCTACTGTTAATATAGTGATTAGAACTGTATACTGAACCAGTTATATGTGTGTTTTCTTACAGTTCCACAAATTGCAAACTACAAAGTTCACAATCCAAATTCTAATTCCATATTGCAATCAAAATTGCATACAACCATACCAGATCATACTCAACCAATCTGCAAATAGTTACCGCTAACTGTATATTGCAAATTTTGACCAAATTCAGCAAGTGAACTATTAGTTAGACCTCAGATATACCTCTCAGAGAGATCATAAAGTGCTTAACTAACTTAAAGTGAGAGTACAGATACTGAAGAGAGAAATATATCCACCATTTTATGTTGAATGACAAGATTGAACAGTAAAACCAACATCTTATGCATACCGCCATTTTGTGATATCTTTTCAACACGTGCTATGTACATGGACTATCTGCTGCAGAGGCGGCAGTGTTATATGAAGAAAAGTTAAAGTTAATAAAGAATTTATTTGAAGCATTTGGAGTGCTCTTCAAACCTACTGTTTCCATAGAACAGCGCTAGAGGAATTACAGAGTAATAGACAGTCTGGTTAGACTAAAAGTCAGAGATATCAGAATTCTTCTAATGCCACAGCGCAAAAGGCACTTCATAGTGCTGCGCCTGCCACATCCACTATGCTCCATTCAACTCTTTAGGACTTCTATGTCTAGCATTCAAACAGGGGAACATTAGAACCCCATTCTCACGATTGGCTGGGGCCCCAGCTTTGGACCCTGCCAATGAGACATTTCTCCTTTGTCTTGTGGACATGAATATGTGTATTTCATGTAGAAACCCTTCTAGGAAAGCCTTTTGAACTTAAGGACCAGACACATTTTTAGGTTTTTGTTTTGCTCTGGTAATTCAGATTGTATAATTTTTTATTTTTGAGGCTGAATGAGGCCCTGTTTTTTTTTTTTGTGGGACATGTTGCACCAATTTTTATTATTTTTATTTTGGTGGGCCAAGCATAAAAAAATCGAAAGTGTATCAATTTAAGGTATAGCGAGATGTTAGACTAGTATTGGAAGAAATTTCTGGTGGTGATGATGAACAGGTTAGACTTTGGCTCCTACAAAGGGAGGTATTTTGCATTCGCTCTCGCTTTCTTAGACTCTTGACTCTTGAAAATTGCTTCTAAAATGTTAATTCTTCTAAGGCTGAGTTCACATTGTTGTAGCAGCAGGAGAACGGAAAGGATAGATTTGGCACATAACTGAGCCGAACGGAACCTACGGACCCCATAGACTATAATAGGGTCCGTTAGGTTTCCGCTCAGAGGAAGGTTTTTGAAGCAGAGACAATAGTTGTACATGCAGGACTTTTGTCTCTGCTTCAAAAATCTTCCTCTGAGCGAAACCTAACGGCGGGCCCGTAGGATCGGTTCGGCTCAGTTATGTGCCAAATCCATCCTTGGAGGCTGAACGCTGATGTGAACTCAGTCTAACATCCTAAAAAATAAAATGTCAACAACGATCTTAAGCCTCTTGCACACGAACGTGTGCGCCCCATGGCCGTACTGCGGCCCGCAATTTGCACAAACACCCACCATGGGGCAGCCGCAGCAGATCGCGGACCTATTCACTTTAATGGGTCCGCGATCCGGACGTTCCGCAAAAAGATAGGAAATGTTCTATCTTTTTGCGGAACGGAAGCACTGGACGAAACCCCACGGAAGCACTCTGTAGTGCTTCTGCAGGGTTCCGTTCTGTGCTTCCGTTCTGTACCATTCCGCATCTCCGGATTTGCGGACCCATTGAAGTGAATGGGTCTGCATCCGTAATACGGAATGCACACGGAACGGTGCCCGTGTATTGCGTATCCGCAAATGCGGTCCGCAATACGGCCACGGAGCGCACACGTTCGTGTGCAATAAGCCTTATACTGATGACCTATTCTGAAGATGGATCATCAATATCAAGATCCTGAAAACGCCTTTAACATAACCTTTAAAAAAAATCCCAGAAAATGGCTAACCAGTATGTACAGCAATAGTTTTCTCCTTTTTTCCTTTGTGATGCACATAGGGATAACAACTTTGTGAGAGAGTTTATTGTACTGTATGGTTTTTGTGTCCCGAATATGGACTTTAGATGTACAGGTCCTTCTCAAAAAATTAGCATATTGTGATAAAGTTCATTATTTTCTGTAATGTACTGATAAACATTAGACTTTCATATATTTTAGATTCATTACACACAACTGAAGTAGTTCAAGCCTTTTATTGTTTTAATATTGATGATTTTGGCATACAGCTCATGAAAACCCAAATTTCCTATCTAAAAAAATTAGCATATTTCATCCGACCAATAAAAGAAAAGTGTTTTTAATACAAAAAAAAGTCAACCTTCAAATAATTATGTTCAGTTATGCACTCAATACTTGGTCGGGAATCCTTTTGCAGAAATGACTGCTTCAATGCGGCGAGGCATGGAGGCAATCAGCCTGTGGCACTGCTGAGGTGTTATGGAGGCCCAGGATGCTTCGATAGCGGCCTTAAGCTCATCCAGAGTGTTGGGTCTTGCGTCTCTCAACTTTCTCTTCCCAATATCCCACAGATTCTCTATGGGGTTCAGGTCAGGAGAGTTGGCAGCCAATTGAGCACAGTAATACCATGGTCAGTAAACCATTTACCAGTGGTTTTGGCACTGTGAGCAGGTGCCAGGTCGTGCTGAAAAATGAAATCTTCATCTCCATAAAGCTTTTCAGCAGATGGAAGCATGAAGTGCTCCAAAATCTCCTGATAGCTAGCTGCATTGACCCTGTCCTTGATAAAACACAGTGGACCAACACCAGCAGCTGACATGGCACCCCAGACCATCACTGACTGTGGGTACTTGACACTGGACTTCAGGCATTTTGGCATTTCCCTCTCCTCAGTCTTCCTCCAGACTCTGGCACCTTGATTTCCGAATGACATGCAAAATTTGCTTTCATCCGAAAAAAGTACTTTGGACCACTGAGCAACAGTCCAGTGCTGCTTCTCTGTAGCCCAGGTCAGGCGCTTCTGCCGCTGTTTCTGGTTCAAAAGTGGCTTGACCTGGGGAATGCGGCACCTGTAGCCCATTTCCTGCACACACCTGTACACGGTGGCTCTGGATGTTTCTACTCCAGACTCAGTCCACTGCTTCCGCAGGTCCCCCAAGGTCTGGAATCGGTCCTTCTCCACAATCTTCCTCAGGGTCCGGTCACCTCTTCTCGTTGTGCAGCATTTTCTGCCACACTTTTTCCTTCCCACAGACTTCCCACTGAGGTGCCTTGATACAGCACTCTGGGAACAGCCTATTCGTTCAGAAATTTCTTTCTGTGTCTTACCCTCTTGCTTGAGGGTGTCAATGATGGCCTTCTGGACAGCAGTCAGGTCGGCAGTCTTACCCATGATTGCGGTTTTGAGTAATGAACCAGGCTGGGAGTTTTTAAAAGCCTCAGGAATCTTTTGCAGGTGTTTAGAGTTAATTAGTTGATTCAGATGATTAGGTTAATAGCTCGTTTAGAGAACCTTTTCATGATATGCTAATTTTTAGAGATAGGAATTTTGGGTTTTCATGAGCTGTATGCCAAAATCATCAATATTAAAACAATAAAAGGCTTGAACTACTTCAGTTGGTGTGTAATGAATCTAAAATATATGAAAGTCTAATGTTTATCAGTACATTACAGAAAATAATGAACTTTATCACAATATGCTAATTTTTTTAGAAGGACCTGTATATTTAAATATTTTTTAATGACAATATGTTGCACAGCCCTAGAGACCTTTATCAGGTCCTGGACCTGGATATCTCTATGGTACCAGCGATCACCATTACAAGGGGAATCCTTGTTTTGAGGGCCAATAAGCTAGTGAAAGCAGATGTATGACCAATGATGATTCCTAAGCAATAGTTTTTGTATACACTCAAAATTAAAGGTGGCACTATTTGGCACCCCGCTGTAGGCGCTACAATTCTACTGTGAGGCTTTTTTTACATATGACTCCAGTGCGGTCATATATCTTCTTAAATGCCCCTGAGGAAAGTGTCCAAAGGGCAGCCTTCTAGAGAAGTTTACATATGGTTGAATGAACACAGTTCTTCTATTGTGACATTTTGAACAAAAAAGAAAAAAGAGTCTGGGGCGGCTCTGTTGAGGGGTGAGGATGTAAAGCAGAGGAAATACGGTGAGACCTTTGTAGCGAGATGTTTTAGAAATGAGTGTTAGACTTGTGCCGGATGATATTGGAAGAAATTTGACGATAAACAGGTTAGAATCTTGCTCCTCCAAAGGGAGGTTTGGATTCACACTCGCTTTCTTAGCCCTTTGACTACATGCAACTTGTCATTTTAATGTATTTATCTGATTGTGTCAGTATCAGCTGATGGTCGGGCCCTATCATAAGTCCTAGGTTATCTGTATTCTTACACTTTTTTTCTAATAGGGTCCAGGAGCTTCATGTTACACATCTTATAGACCCATATCTACTTCATGGACTGTGTGATTATTTTGTCCTTATTCTATGTATTGTATTTGCTGTATTTATGTCATGTTACAGATGGCTCATTTTTCTTGTTTCAATATACGCCTATTTACTTCTGCATGGGGACAAGTCATGCATGCATGAGAAAGGGAGATAAGCCCCCAAAACGCCATGTCAAGATGCCTAATTCCCCTCCATGTGGAACCTGCATCTATCACTTTGGACTTTCTGTGCACCATGGGTGATTATGTCTTTTTGCTAAAGCTTTTGTATTGCTATTTATGGTGAAGATTTATAATACTATTTGTATGCAGAGGGTCAAACAAAGGGTCGTGGTGTGCTTTTTCTTAGATTTGTTGTACTCCTTGTGTTAATAAATCTCCACCATGCTACAGTACTAAGCTGTTTACCATGATCGTTGTTTTTTAGTAGATTTATTTTTTATTTTTTTAAGCAATGCAGGGCTGGAGCTTTTGAGATGGAGAATGCAAACTGTCTACCAACAGATGCACTAAATATGTACAGTACTTTACGTGACTAATTTTTATATTCCCCTCCTGTTGGTTCTTGCATTTTTTGTTAATCAGGGGACGTTTTTTCCTTTTCTCTTAGACCAAATTTCTCTCTTTATCTTAAGGTGTTTTTCTTTGTTCTATAATATTGTCCTGCAGGGGATATATTGATTTTGTGCCTTGACTTCACTGAACACATTAAAGCAGTTATTATTATCAGCCGGTTATTTGTTACAATGCGGCTTGTTGATTATTTTTTTTCTGTCCATTTAATTACATTCCTTTCAACTAAGTTCTCATTGCAGATATACATAGTGTTCAGTATTCAGCAGTAAAAAGGTATAGTCCAGGAGTTTCCATCTAGCATTACGTGAAATTCTGCTGTCAATATTGTGGAAAATGAGGCCTGAAATAGCAGCGATCGTGATAATGTGTGACTACATGTATCCATAAAAAGAGAAGATATTGGGCTATAGAAAATTCACCAGTCATTTGGTAATACTACACAGAGATCTGCGGTATTTAATGGGGGTTTCTAGTTAAAAAAATAAATATTTTATATACCCTATTGAGGAGTAGTCAGGGGCAACAAAGAGCGTCTCTCACTCTGGAAGACCAGTCCTGTCCTGCATTACACAGACAATCCACTGATTTGAATAAGAATTGTGTAATGCTTAATCTCCCCAGTGGTGGCGCTGCAGGAAAACTGAACACATACTGCAGGTTTCACCACAGATAACTACTGATTGCTGGGGGTTACCAGCCAGGGATACTATGCGACCAGCACCAGCTTAACTTTAAGGGACCTTTCCAAGAGGTAGGGATTGTCCCTAAATGCTACATGAAATAAATTGTGACTAGAGATGAGCAAATCTCTGAAAATTCGTGTCAGGAACAAATCTATTCTACCCAAATTGAAAGTGCTACAATTTGCATATGATACTCTTATGTGTCCTAGGACTTATATTCTTATTCTTTAGTATCTCATTTATACTTTATTTATTTATTTTTCTCTCTTTTCTCTCCTCAAAAGTCTTGAATCACCAAAAATTGGGATCAGATGCAACTCTATTTACAAAAATCGGGTCCAATCTAGTTTAGAATTGATTTTCTCATCTATTATTGACCACTAATTTTATGTAATCAGAAATACACGTAAAGAACGGTAGATCTGTATGAGCTTAATATTCTAAAAACCTGCATTGTGCTTTTTCCATTAACTATGACAACACGTAGGAATATGTTTATGTAATCACTGTTATTACAGGTAAAGAATAGAAGAAAAAAATACAGTAAGTGTTCACATTATAGTATGCGTCACTTCCCCAGTACAGCACCACCTGTGCAGTTACCTGGTGGTTCACTGCTAAAGGGGTTAATGATTACATTTTTTGCACTTTTTTCCCCCTAAGGCTGTATATAGGGGTAAGGGGCTAATTGGACAGCCCTTAGATTCAGTTGCAAGGGGTGGGCTGGCCCCATCCTCCTTAACTTGGGCCATGTGTGGGTAGTCTGTGGTTAGAAGTCGGTGACTGAGGAGGCGGAGAGAAGCAGACTGAGAGGCACTATCATTTTGAGCAATCTAGCAGCCAGCGAACTGATGGAAGAGACAAAAGCAGATACTAGCCTCTGGAGATTGAACAAGAGAATAGAAAAAGAGAGAAAACTTTCACCCCTTAGGTTGAATTGAAAAGATTGCACAGCTTAACTGGAAAGGGACTATCTCCTATATGCAGCCTTGGAGACACTATTTGATGCCAAATTTTTTTTACCAAAACTGGCCTTATTATAAATCTGAACCATCAACTGGAACTGCCACAGTATTGCTTTGCCTTGTACACCCTGCCTTGCACTTCACACCCCACTGACACCAAGGGCACCCCCCGCCCACCATTCAGGAGACCTCACACAAGCACCACCACTCTCATCCTCTCCCCTCCCCTGTGGACTGCCGCGCACCACACCTCTAGTAGCCATGTTCTGATGGAAAATAAAGTATAGAATGATATTTAAAAACCAAAATAGGCCAAAGGTATAAATTGCCTACACTCAGTGTCAGACTGTGGTTCCTTGGGGGAAACATTCCCTCCATCTATACAGAATGTGAGCACATCTACTTTCAATTTCATCAATATCATGGTTGTCACCATTGCACACACAGAACACATCATCAATGTGATCTAATTATTTGTGATATGATTGGATCCAAAGTCAGCTGCAAACGAGGTTGTCTTCTGCTGGCCACCTACTGCATTATTGCCTGGGCTAACATAAGGGTCTTCTGGTATTGCAATGGCCAGGTCCAACCCTGTCTACTCTGTTTGTGCTGAATGCAATCAGTTATTTCAGGCAAAAAAAAAAGCTGACTTAGTATTCTTCAGTAGATTTATAGAGAGGATATACAGAGAAATATCTGTTCCCATGATCACTACTGTATGTCACATAGCTCTCATTCTTGGGGTCTCCAGAAACATAGTTGACATTAGTAGTTGTTTTTATAAGATGCACTTTCATAAGCCAATAATATGCGTATCATGACAGAAGGATGTCAGGTCGGCAGTGGATTCCCTCTTACCGGTTGTTGAGCAGACTCAGTAGCTCCCCCGCATGGTAAAGGTCATTCTTTGTTACTCGGCTGAAGCGGAACTCATTGAGGTTACAGAAGGTTATAGCTGGAAAGGTCATCCTGGCAGCAGCAATCTCGTCCAGTTTGGTGACATGTGGATAATCAAAGTAATAGATGATCCTCTCAGTACACACAAACAGCAAAAGGGACATAGAGCCCAGGAAACATAAAATCCAGATCATCCGCCGACATGAAAAACGCTCATAGGAAAAGATGTGGGCAAGGCCATGAAGGGTGGAGCCACTGGCAAAGGCCTGAAGTGTCACTGGCTGGGGGCTACCCAGCTCCTCTGGTTCCTTCACATCCATGCGGGCACTGGAAGAACAAGAATAACTTATAAGATGAGATTTATCTTATGGACAAACTTGTGGCAATAGAAATATGGAAAATAGAAAAGACCTCCTCTTATAATTTTATGTTTTTACCATCTAGTCTTTTTTTTTTAGATAACATTAATAGAGGGCAAAGCGATAAGTTAAAGATTAAATTACAACCAACCAGTGTCATCTCGTTTTCTAGCCAACCAGTGTCATCTAGTCTTACCCTTCTATACAAATAATGCAATTATCCACCTTGCTCTCCTTTACCGCCAGCCTATACACCAGGCATCTCAAACTGCGGCCCTCCAGCTGTTGTAAAACTACAACTCCCACAATGCCCTGCTGTAGGCTGATACCTGTAGGCTGTCCGGGCATGCTGGGAGTTGTAGTTTTGTAACAGCTGGAGGGCCGCAGTTTGAGATGCCTGCTATACACCATTCAACATGAATTCATAGTTACATATTAATATAATTTATTGAAAAGTTGAGCAACTTTGCATGTTGCATTCTGTAGCCTGAGTTACAGCCTGTATTACAGACTGGAGCTGAATTCACAATCTTTTGCCTTCAGAAAACAACTCTCCAACATTGCAGGAAAAGCCGTCCCACTGCATAACAGGAGCGTAGATAAGCTGTTAGAATGTGTCGATCAAGAGGCTACTGCTGCTTAGGACCACCGGCAGAATTGTGACTGCAGCTCTAGACTGTGATGCAGGCTGTACGAGCAAAGTAATGGCATGAATTTACAAGGTTACTCATATTTTTTATCTTTGTATTAACATAAACCTTAAAATCTACATACCTTGATAGAAACATGCACAATGCCATCCAACACAATATAGTAATATCATCAACTGTACGCAATCCTAGCTGGAGATATATGAGCTCTAACGTGAAAAATAACAGCTCATCCCAAACTTAGCTTCATCACGAGTGTCGCGTCTAAAGCCAAACTATCACAGTGTTACCGTAAATTTGTACATAGGCAAATGCTCTGACGTTAATGTGACATTCTCATCAATTACTAGCTGCATCTCCCTCCAGAAGCAACAGGTGGTATGGTTACATATGACCCAGATGCCAGAGGATGCCTTGAGTAGGCAAATCATGTCTGGGTGTCAGGTCTCTGATCGCGCTGTGTCCCTAATGCTACACTGCCACCCTGGAAACTATATGGAGTCGGAAGCAGGCAGCTACATACATTATAATGAAGTAGTACTGCAGGGTAGGGTACCCGGACCTGAACCAGAACTTTTTCACTGAAGTTCGGGTGATTTTATTACTTTCTGTTATAACATGGTTATAACGGAAAATATTAGCATTCTTAGGATAGAATGCTAAATAAAATGGTCATTGTGGGGTTAAAAATAATAAAAAAACTCACCTCATCCACTTGATCGCGCAGCTGGTATCCTTTTCTTTCTTCAGGACCTGCGATGACGTCACGGCAATCACCACGTCGTAGTGAGCGCGGTGACGTCATCGCAGGTCCTTTTACAGGTCCTGCAGAAAGAAGAAAGAAGAGGATACCGGCTGCGTGATCAATTGGATGAGGTGAGTTTTTTTTTAATTATTTTAAACCCCTCAATGGTCATTTTATTTAGCATTCTTTCTTAAGAATGCTATTATTTTCCATTATAATCATGTTATAACAAAAAATAATAAAGTGAAGTTCAGGTCCCTATTAACTTTAATGGGGTAGGGGTTAGGCTTCGGTGTCCGGGTCCCGAACCCGAACTTTGACTTGAAGTTCGGCCGAACCCAGCAAACCTGAACTTCATCGGGTTCGCTCATCTCTACTGCAGGGTATTGTGATTTAGCTCCCATTCAACAGACTGTGCGCCGCGCTGAAGTACTCCGGTATCGGAAACTACACAGTGTATGGAGCTGTCTGCCTCCACTCCACACACTCTAGAGTTGCCCAAAACAGCTGATTGTTGGGGGTGCTGGGAATCAGACCCTTACCAATTTTATGTTGATGGCCTATCCAGAGGATAGGTTACCGATATTTGTAGGACAATTCCTTTAAACTTTAGGCTATCATAAGTAATAGGTCTAAGTAAAAGCCTTTAGCATCCACAAGGGTCATGTTTGTTCCTTTTGTTGACTATGATAAATTCGGCAAATCTTCTACCTGTCTGGTCTAGTCTTAAAGAAAATGTGTCATCAAAAAAAGGCCCATTATTTAAGTCATGTTTTTATTTTAACATATTTTAAAATAATTTTTGATGATGTTACTTTTAGTTTTCAGTGTCAATATCTATATTTAAACCCATAAAATCCTGCAGTTTTCATACTGGCCGCTAAGCCAAATAATAGGCGCCACTTCTTTGTCTATACAGATCACTTTGCTGCAGTTATCTGCTTATCTGTCATTCTAATCCTGCCTGTAATGATAACAACTATGTATATAGATAGGACAGGATCCACCATTGTCAAAGCTTATCTATTCTTTCCTTGTGCACGGGTCACAAAGCTTGCCTAATTTAGTAATGCTTTCTAAAAACTGTTAAGAAGAACTCGGGCAAGAGGGTCGTCTCCATGATCATGTTCGGGAAATAGAATAAAAAATCTGTGATCATAAAAAAAAAAAAAAAAAAAAAGATTAGAAAAAAGGAGATGTGCTGCTATCTGGTTTTAACCAGCAGATACAATTTCCTTTAAATTGTATAAATTTAAGCTTGTCATAATAACTCTCCCCTATAGGAATCCATTCACAGAACAACCATGTAATATATGATTGCATTGAATCCAACACAGCGGGAGCCTCTCTTCCCAGTGACTATCCATCCTGGCTGATACGGGGGTCCCCCAGTGTAGGCAATCCCCCTCAATGAAGTTGATCTGCCCTAACATGGGGTTTATAAACATGGTTTAGATGTCTAGAGGTCAGCATGCTGGGAGTTGTAGTTTCCAACAGCTGGAGTGCCGTAGGTTGCTGATCCCTTGTCTAGATAGTAAGTATATTGGGGAATACTAACAATAAGAGCTATACTAAGATCCATTTAAGCTACACGGAAAAAAGATCATTTTTGCCACAATTTACAGTTTTTTTTTAGTCTTCACTCATTTCTTTTTCCTCATCTACGTGTAACCCATTGTTATTCACGGCGGCAAGAGACTAAAATGAAAATCCTTAATAATAAATAACCTATAATAATATACAGTAATGGGAACCCAGCAACAAATGAACACTTTTCACTGACAACTGCTAATGCAAAATAGCCTCCAAGACGACATCATCAACAAGGAGATGAGGAGAAGAGATGGAGATTGCATCTTCCCTCGGCCTCGTGAGTCAGATTATAAATGCAGGTCTGTGTGTATCTCTAGGGAAACGTCGGGGGTATAGTGAATACTTCATATATTCTACATATCTGTACAAAGACTCTGTGAGCTGAACAGGAATAAATAAGGTGGCCATAGAAGATCATTTTGGCCATGACTAGCTGAATGTTTCACAACTGAATGATAAGGAGAGATATAATAATAATAATAATAATAATAATAATACTAATAATAATAATAATGTGTAACATATCCTAAAAAAATCACCAAATTGGAAAGTGTAAAGAAATCATGCATGATGTAACCTGAAGCTCTGCCCACAACTTCAGGCCCTGTTACGTCATGCCTCCCAATCATTCCAGATCCAGCGGGTTAGTTGCAAATTTTGACATCTGTCCCGTGGTCCCAGGGCGGCTGCCACATGTTCCAACTGTATGTGCCTTCTCAGTTGAATACAATGGCGAAGCAGGGAGCCGTCAGCATCTTGCTCCACCATTTCCCTACTGTTGGTGGTTCGCAGCAGGCTGGTGTGATACAGTGGTGTCTGAGTGACAGATAGACCAGAGGAGATCTTCTCTGCACCGATCGTCATGGGAACGTGGGATAGGTGGGTATTCAAACTAATGGGGTGTCACTGTGTATGGGGACACTTATGGGGGCCCCATACAGTGTGGAAGGTACTTATCAGGGCCTAATACTGTGCGTGTGGAGTACATATTGGGATCTCATACTGAGTGGGGGGTGCTTATCAGGGCCTAATACTGTGTGTGCAGTACTTTTGCTTGCCTGTGTAGGGGGCACTTATCGGGGTCTCATACTCTGTGTGTGGGGGGGGTACTTATGAGGGCCTAATACAGTGAGGGGGCCACTTAAGGGGGCTCATACTTTGTAGAGGGGCACTTATTAGGGTCTAATAATGTGTGTGGGGTTCTTATGGGGGCCTCATACTGTGTAAATTCACTTTTCGGGGTCTCATACTGTGTATGTGTGTGGGGGGTACTTATGGGGGCCTAATACTATGAGAGGGGCACTTCAGGGGCTTCATATTGTGTAGGGCACTTTTTGGGATCTCATACTGTGTGTGGGGTACTTAGGGCTTAATACTGTGTGTAGGGCACTTATATGGGGCCTCATACTGTGTGTGGGGGTACTTATTAGGGCCTAATACTGTGTGTGAGGTACTTATTGGGGTCTTATATTGTGTGTGTGGCACTTATTAGGGCCTAATACTGTGTGTGTGGTACTTATTGGGGTCTCATACTGTGTAGGGCACTTATTGGGGTCTCATATTGTGTGTGGGGTACTTATTAGGGCCTAATACTGTGTGTAGAGCACTTATTAGGGTCTCATACTGTGTGTGTGGGTACTTGGGGTCTCATACTGTGTGGGGGTACTTCTCAGGGCCTAATACTGTGTGTGAGGTACTTATTGGGGTCTCATACTGTGTGTGGGGTACTTACTAGGGCCTAATACTGTGTGTGTGGTACTTATTGGGGTCTCATACTGTGTAGAGCACTTATTGGGGTCTCATACTGTGTGTGGGGGTACTTATCAGGGCCTAATACTGTGTGTGAGGTACTTATTGAGGTATCATATTGTGTGGGGGTACTTATCAGGGCCTAATACTGTGTGTGGGTACTTATTGGGGTCTCATACTGTGTGTGGGGTACTTATTGGGGTCTCATACTGTGTGTGGGGTACTTATGGTGGCCTCATACTGTGTGTGTCTGGGGCGGTACTATGGGGATCTAATATTATGAGAGGAGCACTTAAGATACTGTGTAGGAGGCACATATGAGGGTCTCATACAGTGTTTGGGATACTTATTGGGGGCGTATTACTTTGTGTGGGTCACTTATGGGGGAATCAATCTCTCAATCAGGGCACTTAAAGGGGCCTCATACAGTATGGGGCACTTAAGGGGTCGTCACTTGTGGGGCAATTATGGGAACTTTTTACTTTGAGGGGCACATAGGAGCATTGCTTTGTGGGGGGCACATAGGGACATTATACTGCATGGGGGCACTAAGAGGGCATAATGCTGTGTCAGGGGCACCAAAGGGACATTCTTAAATTGTTGACATACTAAGGGGGTATTCTTACTATGTGTGGGCACTATTACTGTGTGGGGGCACACAGAGAACTAGATGGGAATGGGCATGTATAGACAAGGACCGGGTGGAGATAGAGGCTTGGCTTGGGGTAAAAAAAAAAATGCAGCACTGCTGATATTGTCCCTTCTTCGGCATGGTCACAAGTGCCGAAAAAAAATACATAGGGGCTTCATAAAGATGGCATTCAGTACCATCCCTTTAGTTTTGAAGGTTTTTATGTATTTATTACTGATAAATCTGCCCGTCTGCTCCGCTGACATGTCTGTCTTAGTAAATGTTTGCATTCACCCTAAAATATAATTTCGGAAGCATCTTGTGCTGTTCCTCATGTCATTCCTCCAGGAAATATTTAAATGCGTGGACAACTCTATGTTACCCTTACCTTGTGAATGGGGGGAGTCTGCCATTGTCCAGTCACAGTTGACTATGTTAGACTGTGTGTGGACACACCCTATTGACAAGGGCAATGGTAACGCCCACTTTACAATGTATTCATTCCCAGGAAGAATTTCCGAGTCACATCACCAAGAAGAGTTCTAGAAAAACGCTTCAGATTTCTATTTCATGGAACGCAAGTAGTGAGCAATGCAGACTTGTCAGGAGAGGTGACAGCTCCTCTATAACATTTTGCTTCAATTAGAAAATGTTCTCATTTGCATTGATAGGAATCTCTCAGATGTAAGCCTACCGTGGAGAAGATGATGATGATGATGGTTAGGCCAAGAGTAACAGATCCAAAATGTATTTGGAGTGATGATTTTGTCACGATAGAAACGCTTATTATCACACATCGCCATCTATATGAGAAGTGGAGCTGGACGTATCCTGACATTGCTCAGTAAATGCTATTGGCAAAAAACATTCATTTCCAAGGTGGAGATATTTCTGTGATGGCCCAGAGAAGCTTTAAGGGCATCTGTCAGCAGCTTTGTACCTATGAAACTGGCTGACCTGTTACATGTGCGCTGGGCAGCTGAAGGCATCTGTGTTGGTCCCATGTTCATATGTGCCCGCATTGCTGAGAAAAATGATGTTTTAATATATGCAAATTAGCCTCTAGGAGCAACGGGGGCGTTACCATTACACCTAGAGGCTCTTCTCTCTACAACTGCCGCACCCTCTTCACTTTGATTGACAGGACCAGGTGTTGTGATGTTCTCAATCTCTGGTTATTTCAATCAAAGTGCAAAAGGTGCAGCAGTTGTAGAGAGAAAAGCCTCTAGGTGTAACGGCAACACCCCCATTGCTCCTAGAGGCTGATATGCATATATTTAAACATTTTTCTCAGCAATGCAGGCACATATGAACATGGGACCAACACAGACGCCTTCAGCTGCCAAGTGCACATGTAACAGGTCGGCCAGTGTCATAGGTACAAATCTGCTGACAGATGCCATTTAAAGGGGCTTTGCAGACATACTCTGATGCCCCTGCATGATCGGTGGGACACTTCCTACAGCAACTGATGCCTGATGCTTAATGAGTATATATATATATATATATATATATATATAAGGGTTTGTCCCATGAAAAATATTCTACAGATTTCAAACCAGCACCTGAATCTGAATACTTTTGCAATTGCACGTAATTTAAAATTTTGTATACCCACTGAGTTATTTAATAAAATGTATCCGTATAGCGCCACCTGCAGTTTGTTTTTTCTTATGTCTTTGTCCTGCTCACTGAGAAGACCACACATGCTCAGTTTCATCCTTCAACTGCCTCCTGAGCTGTGATTGGGAGAGCTGAGACACGCCCCCTTAGCTGTGATAGGGAGAGATGAGACACGCCCCCTGATCTGTGATAGGGAGAGCATGGACACGCCTCCTGAGCTGTAGCAGAAAAGACACGCCCCTTGAGCTGTCAGCTTGATATAAATATATCACAGCAATGAATGAGGAGATCTCTGGCTCCATGTGAGGTGCAGGGCTGGTTCTGGCTTTGTTAGAAAGAGGCTATAATGTACTACAGTATGTGATGGTTGATTTTCATGTTTTACATTAGTCATGGGATAACCCCTTTAATTAGAAAAGGCCTAGGATACGATACCCAGACTTTTGCCTTGCGAAGAGTGAAATGGCGACTCTCCACAACTAATGTCAGATCCTCTGAAGAGGGCCTATGCAGCCCCTTTAAAAAGGTCCTGTCATCTCTCCTGACAGGTCTGTATTAGTAATTATTTGCATTACCCTTGTAGTAACAATTCTAAAGCATCTATTCTTATGGCTCTACGTTGTGCCATTTCTCTATTTGATTAAAGAGGACCGGTCACTTCTCCTGACATGTCTGTTTTAGGCTACTTTCACACTAGCGTTCGTCGGTCCGCTCGTGAGCTCCGTTTGAAGGGGCTCACGAGCGGACCCGAACGCTTCCGTCCAGCCCTGATGCAGTCTGAATGGATGCGGATCCGCTCAGACTGCATCAGTCTGGCGGCGTTCAGCCTCCGCTCCGCTCGCCTCCGCACGGACAGGCGGACAGCTGAACGCTGCTTGCAGCGTTCGGGTGTCCGCCTGGCCGTGCGGAGGCGTGCGGATCCGTCCAGACTTACAATGTAAGTTAATGGGGACGGATCCGTTTGAAGATGCCACAATATGGCTCAATCTTCAAGCGGATCCGTCCCCCATTGACTTTACATTGAAAGTCTGGACGGATCCGTCCGAGGCTATTTTCACACTTAGCTTTTATATGCTAATATAATGCAGAACGGATCCGATCGAACGCTAGTGTGAAAGTAGCCTTAGAAACTACCTGCCTTCCCACATGTAATAACAATTCTGGAGCATTCGTCTTCTATTATTCCTCCTAGAAGTTTGTGAATGAATTGCGAGCAGTTTGCTATAAAGGAGCAATTTGGTGTTACAAGTTGGGAGTGTCTCTGAACAGTCTGACGCTATCCAATAAATGCTGTTGGTGTCAGACTATTCAGCCTTTTCCAAATAGTAACAGCCATTTATTTTAGACTGTTGACAATTCATTCATAAACTTCTAGGAGGAATAATAGAAGACGAATGCTCCAGAATTGTTATTACATGGCGGAAGGCAGGTAGTTTCTAAAACAGACATGTCAGGAGAAGTGACCGGTCCTCTTTAATCCACCTCATATAGAGATAAGAACGCTTCTATGGATTTCTAGGTGTTGTAAGGTTGGATACCTCATTGTGCTCCTGGGAGTTTCCAAGCACCTGTTTTATGCTTGAAGGGATTTTCCAGTTTCAGCAAATACAGCTTAATCATTGTGTAATGCATGCATCATTAAATGGGAGTGGTTGTCCTCACTGTTTACTTCTAGAAGATGAAAATCAGTCCTGATCATGTGGACAGGTCATTACACGACAGAATGCCGATTAATCTACTCTAAGCTGAAGTTAGGATTTGTATCAGAGGGACCTGAATATGATAACTACAAAATGCTGTGGACCCGTATTGGACATTTGTGCGCCTGAGATTTTACAGAGGCAAACAGAAAAAAATCATTGCGGCTTATTCACTAAACAACGACACCATATTAAAGGGTTTGTCCCATGAAAAATATTTACGTTTCAAACCTTGAATCGAAATACTTTTGTAATTGCATGTATTTAAAAATGTATTCTAGGTACTGAGTTATTCACTGAAATCTATCTGTATAGCGCCACCTGCTGTTTGCTCTTTTTAAATAGTCTTTGACCTGCTGAGACAGAAGCACATGCTCATTTCCATCCTTCAACTACCACCAGCTTCAGTAGAGAGGACACGCCCCTTTGAAAGGACACGCCCCCTAAGCAGACAGCTTGAAATAAATCTAGCAGAACAATTGGGGCAATGAATGGGGAGATCTCTGAATTTATTTTAGTTATATGGCTGGTTGTAGGCTTGTGAGATTATGTCCAATTTTAATTTTTTACATTATTCATGGGATAATCCCTTTAACCCCTTCCCAAACTCCCACTGTATATTAAAGGTGGAAGTCAGGTATTTAAATATATCGCCCGTGACCGACCGCAGCTGACGCTATAGCCACTGGGTGGCTGCTGTTTTAAACTCCTGGGAGTGCAACGGCTCGCTCTAGTGGGGATCGTGGGAGCTGGATAGTGTGTGCGGCAGTCTGAATGATCTGAGGCTGTCACACGGTTCCTATGAAGACCCTGCTAATACATTGGAGACTATGAGAGAAACAATCTAATGATTGCTTGTTCAAGTTCCCTAGAGGAACTATTAAAAAGTGTAAAAGAAAGAAAAAAAGTTTTTAAAAATATAAAAAAAAGAAAAAATATAAAAATTTTAATCAACCCCCTTTGCCCAAAATGAAAATAAAAATAAACAATAAAAAAAATCCTAGGCATTGTTGCATGTGAAAAAGGGCCGTACTATTAATATATAAAAAATATCCCATACAGAGAATGGTGTCATGGAAAAAACATCAAAATTGCCAATTCACCATTTATTTTGTCACTTTATCTCCCCGCAAAAATTGAATAAAAAGTGATCAAAAAGTCTTACACACTCCAACATGGCATCAATCAAAACTATGGATTGTTCTACAAAAAATGACCCAGCTAACTAGACATAAAAATAAAAAAAGTTATGGGGGTCTTAATATGGTGAAACACATTGATCTCATGCATGGGGGAGACTATCAAAAAGTGAAATTCATGGGGATCGAGGTTGTTTCCCTATTATAAAGAGGAGGTGACTGGGATAGGAGGATTTTGCAGAGGGAGACCTGGTGGATATTTGAATTGAAAACGACCCAACCAAGGGGTCTTAATGAACAACTGTTCCATGGCTGTTATATTTAGGTTCCACCAAGGTCTCCCCCTGCGTATATGCTCTCTGCCTTCTGTGGACATGCTAAAGTTGGAGGATACATTACCTCAAATAAGCCCCCATCTTGTTGGTTTCGCCGTATTGATTTATTTTAACCTTTTTTGGATCTCCTTTAAGGGTTAATTTTATTTCTTCCAGACCCTGTTGAACATTTTAATCCTGGCCCTGTTTAGACTAGGCAGAGTTACTACACTGTGCCGTAGTCTCCTATTAGATAAACTAGCGCTATTAATGCTTTAGAGGTGTGCTTGATATTGGATGGATACGCCCACCTTCTAATGTGATTGCTGCACCGGCCCTTCCGAGTCACATGACAGCCCATGTGACGGTGATGTTACGGGGTTTTGATCATGTGACTGGCGATTGGGCATGGCTACTGGTCTGTGCAGCTGGCTTTAAAAAGCGCCGCGGCACATCTTTTTATACGCTGCTACCACAAGCCCTGCTGGACACCATACAGCACGTGAAAACGGATGGCCTCCCTTTGGTGGATGGATGGCGAAGGTGGATGGCGACTTCCAGACTATACCTCTGCATCCAATTGAGCCATCATCTCCACTCTGAAGCTAAGCTCACCTTCTAGTTTGTTTATATACTGCTGACATAAGTCCCCTGATGAATTGGCCCTAGGCCAACGAAACGCGTTGGGTAAGTTATCTTTATCCATACCAGGGCCCCTTTGGTTGTTTCCTTCCCTCTGACGAAGCTGGGCAGTCAACTGGCGCGGCATAGGGACAAGAAGGGACATCTAAGGAGTCAGGAGTGACATGGGGGGTCGCCCTTTTGAGGGTGAGTGTTTTTCACCCCCTGTGTAGGGATAGATAGAGTCATTGAAGTAGGGACTTGTAGGGGAAGAGACCGAGCACGTGGATCCCCTCATATCCCTACTTATATCCTAATTAAGGGTCAATTACTGTTCCTCAGATTATACTCCTTGGGTATGGTTCAGCAATTTTGAGGTGGCACTATTATGTGTTATGTGCGATTGTTTATTGTCTTTAATGGGCTATTATTTTAATTGGATATTAAAATCTAAGTATTAATTAAGGTCACCCATCATTTTTGTTCTATTTAATTGTTTTAATATGGTGATACAAAGAAAAATGTGTGTTTTCCAGTTTTTATTTTTTGGGGGGTTTTAGAACGCAAGAAATATTACCGTATTTATCGGCGTATAACACGCACGGGCGTATAACACGCACCTTCATTTTAGAGGGAAATTTCAGGAAAAAAAATTAAATTTCAAATAAAGCCTCTGATCTGCCCCCTCTGGTAACGCAAACCCCCCCCCCTCCCTCCCCAGTATTAATCATTGGTGGCAGTGGCCACAGGGTCCCCCTCCTCCCCCCCATCATTGGTGGCAGTGTCAGTTCCTATCGGAGCCCCAGCAGTGTAATGCTGGGGCTCCGATCGCTTACCATGGCAGCCAGGAGTCACGCTACTGAAGCCCTGGCTGCCATGGTATGTTAGTGAGCAGAGAGCAGCGCATGATACTCACGTGCGCTGTGGCCGCCGGTCGCTCCTTCTCATAGGTCTGTGCGGCGCATTGCTAATGCTGTAAGCATTAGCAATCCGCCGCACAGACAGAAGAAGGAGCGACCGGCGGCCACAGCGCACGTGAGTATAATGCGCTGCTCTCTGCTCACTAACATACCATGGCAGCCAGGACTTCAGTAGCGTGACTCCTGGCTGCCATGGTAAGCGATCGGAGCCCCAGCATTACACTGCTGGGACTCCGATCGGAACTGTGGGATATGGCCGGCACATTCATTGGTGGCGCAGTGGCCACAGTCCCTCCCCTCCTCCTCCTACTCTGTCCTCGTTGGTCTTCAGCGGCAGCCGCGCACAGTGGGGAGGGAGGGACTCCCTCCTCCTTCCTCCTTCCTCCTCCCTCCTCCTCCCTCTGCTGTGCCGGCCGGCTCAGTCCTGCCTCTCTGGCCTCCGGAGGACACGTTTCAGCCCTAATCGGCGTATAACACGCATACATCATTTGCCCCCTATTTTCAGGGGGAAAAAGTGCGTGTTATACGCCGATAAATACGGTATATAAATGTGGCATCGCTGTAATCACACTGACTCGGAGAATGAAGGTAACGGGTCAGTTTTATCACATAGGAAACACTGTAAAAACAAAACCCATAAAACTGTGGTGGAATGGTGTCCCCCCCCCCCAGTTTCCCACTACATTGTATGCAACAGTAAATGGTGCCTTTAGAAAGTACAACTTGTCCCACAAAAAGCAAGCCCTCATAGGTTAGGTGAATGGAAAAATAAAAAAGTTATGGTTCTGGGAAGGCTGGGAGTAAAAAATAAAAAAACTATAAAAAATAAAAACAACAGAAAATGACCTGGACCTGGTTAAGCTTCTAGGGCACATCATGTTGTCTCGTCCCTCGTGGCGTCATATAGTAAGCCTGTGGGTCAGTACGGCAGAGATATAGCACATAGAGAATCCTATTAAAGGACTGCAAGCAGGTTTCTTGAGAAACAATATATATCAGAAATTTGAATAACTTCATGTGTTGAACAAGCTTTAGATCCTTTGACTTCTTCTCAGATGTTACTGCAGTTGTTTCCACTGAGGGTCCGACACCCCTACCAATAAATATGAGAAAGGGGCTGCTACTCTCTAACATGTATCTTGTCTCTTTGGATTCCACTAACTTTACCCAGACATTTCCATGAGGGTGGCTGCTCACTAATGTCCTAATGAATTATTTGCTTAGTAGGGTTAACGTGATCAGATGCTCCTCACAAAACCAGAAGACCATCATATCAGCAATGAATGGCGTTAGATTGTGGACAGAGATGGTTAACAGTGCACCCAGACATTAACCTGCATGGCCTTTTTATGCAGCAGCAAAGTCAGTGAGCTTACATTTAGGCCAGAGTGGAGGGTATGACTGCAGGATCAGAGAATGTTTGTAGTCTGTTACTACGGAAACACATAAGAGCTGTAGACACAAAAATCTAATGGGGTCATTTATCAAACTGGTGTAAAACTGGCTTAGTTGCCCATAGCAACCAATCAGGTTTCTCCTTTCATTTTCCAAAGGAGCTGTCCAAAATGAAAGGTGGAATCTGATTGGTTTCTACGGGCAACTAAGCCAGTTCTACTTTACACCAGTTTGATAAATGATCCCCATAGGAGTTTTAATCAAGGTATTTGAAAAGTCCATTTATGTTTCTTTATGCTCTAAAAAAAAGTTGCAAATGTGCACATAGCTTTTTATGTCTCCAAAGGGAGGTAAATTTCATTTTTATCTCTCAGTACAAAAATCGCTCAAAAATCAATCGGCATACGCATCGAGAAACATGAAAATCTCTTCATTACTGCTCCAGTCAAGCAAGCTGATTTTCTTCCCCACATGCTGAGATTTCAATGTGATCTTAAGGAGTAGCAACTACACTGTAGTCTGGAAGGATGCAGTGTCTTCAGCAGAGCTGGGCAGGAGAAGTGTCTGCTGGGGCTTCCCTCTGGCTTCTGCCCGGCTTGGCCTGATTGGTGTATCTCCCTAATCTGTCAACCAGAGACCAGCGCCTGGTAATGAGGGGCAGCCTGCAGTCACACTGTGGTGATGGCAGCATGGGTCTGCTGACGGCCATTAGACTGTACTGCTCTGTAGACCGGAAGCAGAACTGGGCATCCTCTCTATGTAATTTTCATCCTGTAGCATAGCCTTAGGGTACTTTCACACTAGCGTGTTTCTTTTCCCGCACAGAGTTCCTTCCTAGGGGCTCAATACCGGAAAAGAACTGATCAATTTTACCCCTATGCATTCTGAATGGAAAGTAATCTGTTCAGGATGCATCAGGATGTCTTCAGTTCAATCGTTTTGACTGATCAGGACGGTGATAATACCGCAGCATGCTACAGTATTATCTTTGGCCCAAAAAACTGAACACTTGCCTGAATGCCGAATCTGGAATTTTTTTCCATAGGAATGTATTAGTGCCGGATCCTGCATTCAAAATACCGGAATGCCGGATCCGTCCTTCCAGTCTGCGCATGCGCAGACCGAAAAAAAGGTGAAAAAAACTACATGTCCAACTTTTTAGTCTGACGGCCTCTCGCCGTGCACTGCCTTGCTGCGCCGGAGCTCCGCCCCTGTCCCCATTATAATCAATGGGGACGGAGCGGCGGCAAGGCGAAAAAGCGGCAGGACGGATCCGACGGGGTGAACAGCCTGTCGGATCTGCCCTGCCGCTAGTGTGAAAGTAGCCCTTCAAATGCCATCAGTTGGCATACGGAACTGCTTGAAAGTAGCTATATAGTTAGTGTAGTGATTCCTGAGAACAGCCACAGAAATAGGGTTAGAATCAATCAGTGTTACTAAGGAAATAACAACTAGATCATAAATAGGTGCTCCCATTGTCATATCTATCTATCTATCTGTCTATATCTATCTATATCTATCTATTCATTTATTTCATATCTATCCATCTCATATTTATCTATCTATTATCTATCTTATATTTCTCTGTATATAATATATATCTATCTCTGTCTGTCTATCTATCTATTCATTTATTTAATATCTATCCATCTCAAATTTCTCTATTCATCATATCTATCTATCTATCTTATCTATCTATAATATCTATCTATCTATCTTATCTATCTATATCTATCTATCATATCTATCTATCTATCTATCTATCTATCTATCTATCTATAATATCTATCTATCTATCATATCTATCTATCTATAATATCTATCTATCTATCATATCTATCTATAATATCTATCTACCTCCTATCTATCTATCTATCTATCTATCATATCTATCTATCTATCTATCTATCTATCTATCTATCTATCTATCTATCTAATCTATCTATAATATCTATCTATCTATCTATCTATCTATCTTATCTATCTATCATATCTATCTACCTCCTATCTATCTATCTATCTATCTATCTATCTATCTATAATATCTATCTACCTCCTATCTATCTATCTATCTCCTATCTATCTATCTATCTATCTATCTATCTATCTATCTATAATATCTATCTACCTCCTATCTATCTATCTATCTATCTATCTATAATATCTATCTACCTCCTATCTATCTATCTATCTATCTATCTATCTATCTAATCTATCTACCTCCTATCTATCTATCTATCTATCTAATCTATCTATAATATCTATCTATCTATCTATCTTATCTATCTATCATATCTATCTATCTATCTATCTATCTATCTATCTATAATATCTATCTACCTTATTTCATATGCAGGTAATGCACACAGAGTCATTTCCGTTCATTGCGGCCCCATTGAAGTGAATGGTTCTACATATGGGTCAAATGTATAAATTTTTTTAAATGGAACGCATATGGAAATCATTTTGTTTGTGTGCACAGGCCCTTAGACTGCAATCTTCTATGAGAAGGCTGATTCTCCCTCTAGTTTTATTGTTGGCAGCTCTGCAGCCGGTTGTGATGTATTTGCTGCTGCTCCCATCTCTCTGTGCTCCCTAAAAAGTAATATAAAAGGGACACGTGAAGTTCACATGTTCTGAACGTATCTGCTGCCCACTCATACAGGCAGGTGCCCACACTGTTAGAAGGCACATGGCGGGTGCCCACGTTGTCAGCATTGTAAAACCAAACCTGATCACTGCCTACACAAAAAGTCAATGTCTTGGCATTTTATCTGGAAATGACAAGTCCACCCTAGCTGTAAGTAACATTAGTAGTAGCTACAGATGTAGCAATTGCAACTTGATACTTGATAAAGGGGTCCTCTCACTTCAGCAAGTGGCATTTATCATGTAGAGAAAGTTAATACAAGACACTTGCTAATGTATTGTGATTGTCCATATTGCTTCCTTTGCTGGCTGGATTAATTTTTCTATCACATTATACATTGCTCGTTTCCATGGTAACCACCCTGCAATCCATCAGTGTTGGCCGTGGTTGCATAAAATAGGAACAAGCACTGGCCTCTTTTTTGGCCAAGACCGTGGTAGTGCATATAGTCCATAACTTTTTTCTTTAGTGTGCAGGCATGGCCACTGCAGCGCGATTACAGGGTGGTCGTAACCATGGATACAGCAGTGTATAATGTAATGGAAAAATGAATCCAGCCAGCAAAGGAGGCAATATGGACAATCACAATACATTAGTAAGTGGCTTGTATTAACTCTCTACATGATAAATGCCAATTGCTGAAGTGACACAACCCCTTTAAAGATGTTTTCCAGCTTTTTCCATTTGAAGTCCAGCCAGCTGTACCAGTAGTAAAAGCCATGCTCCCCAACTTTCTTCCAGACAGACAGGTTTGTCTGCTGCAGCCAAGGACTGGCCTCAGTGGTGATATGACCCCAAGTGACACGTCACTGCTGCGCCACGCAATTTTCAGACCGGACATGGCCGCAACCATAATAGAAAATGCCTATTCTTGTCCACAATCGGAATAAGATAAGCTCTGTCTTTTGCGCAGAGCCGTGGAGCCGAACTACGGATCTAACTAGAGTGTGCTGCCGCATCTTTTTCCAGCCCCACTGAAATGAATGGGTCCGCTCATTCATACGGCCGTCTGAATGAGCCCTGAGGGTGCCAGTACACGCTACAGCCTGGCCGTGTAACTGCATGTGAATTACTGCTAATTGCCGGGCTGCACCCGTACAAGAAACCTAAACTTGGAAATTAGCAGGATAGGTGATCAATGTCTGATCGGTGGAGGTCTGACGCCTGGCCCTCCCCTCTAGTCAGGGCCACGATCAGTGACATCACTTTGATTGGTCATTTGGCCTCAGCCCTATATAAGTGAATGGGCCTGAGCTGTAATACCAAGCACAGCCACTATTCTAGGTGCAGCGCTGTGCTTGGTCAGCTGTGAGGAGGCTGCAGCGCTCACCAGAGTGCAGCGCCTCCTCAAACAGCTGATCGGCGAGGGTCATGGGTGTTGGGCCCACGCCAATCTGATGTCCTGAGGATAGGTTATCTAGACATAGCTTTTAATTGTCGATTTCAATTTGAATGAAACTGTGTATTTATTGTGTAGTGTCACATAAACATGTGCTATTATTTATTTATTTATTTTATGCACTTATATAGCGCTACTATATTCCGCAGCGCTTTACAGACATTAGCATCAAGCTGTGCCCAATGGGGCTCACAATCTGTTCCCTATCAGTATGTCTTTGGAGTGTGGGAGGAAATCGGAGAACCCGGAGGAAACATCACGGGGAGAACAAACTGCATACAGATGTTGCCCTTGGTCGGATTTGAACCTAGGACCGCAGCGCTACAAGTCCCCAGTGCTAACCACTGCTGCCCGACATCTGTATAAGCGATATTAGTAGTAACTATAAGTAAGGGGAGTAGTACCAGCTGTAATAGCGATGAGAACATTTCTTGAAATTTGAATCTGTTGATTCGGTTGGACAATTCGCTTTGGGTCTGAATAAATTTAAACCGAATTGAAATTTCTCCAGTTCCCCTAAAACGCTGCAGATGACGCTCTGGGGTCTCCAACTCATTTCAAGCTCTTGTATGCCAAGACAGCATTAGTAATCTTAAAGTGACAGTGACATATATAGCTATGGGTAAACACACGACTGCTGGTGGTAACAGACTGTTCAAAAACAAACTGCACTGTAGGATTTTTTACAAGCATGGCTAGAAATTTTTGGGGTTTTGGCCGGCAAATGCCCACTGGGTGTATACACACACCGCCTGGGGTCGTGTGATCCTTCTTCAGCTTTTCTGTCTGCCGTTTTGAGAACTTTGCCAAAATTTGGGATTTGGCTGCATTAAAAAGCGATGTCCTCACCTCTAGCTGTAAATAATACTAAGAAAAAAGGAGCCTGGAGTATAAAGACTAATATATAGAGAGATGAAAAGATTGTGTAAGAACTGATGACTAAGCGGCCGACATATTGACCATTGTGGTTTGAGGGAGATTCATTCGCTGGTGTACGGTATGGTTTATAAAGGGCTGCTCACCTCTCGTTTTCATTAAGATTGCATTGACTCCTATGGCTTCATGTACCATAGACTACGGCCAAACGTATCGCAATAGTGCGTGCTTTCCACTATGTTTCTCCTACGCCAATACGTGAAATGTAGACCTTTTTAATACCTATCCATACACTACATCAAAAGCGCCTTACTGTACAGTGCAGAGCACTTTTATCTACAGTCTGGGTCATACATTTTCTCTGGAAGGCATGCTTATGGCTATGGCTAGCACTGCGATTAGAAAATCCCCCCCAAAAAAACGCATGCCTCTGTCGTTACCACTTCAGTTCACAAATCTCTCCAGCAGCTCACTTCTAGGGTTTACGTGTACAGTCGGCCAATTTTAGGTGCAGGGCTCCTTTAATTTACACTCTTATTTGCCCCCTATCCTGCCCCCTGTGTTACGCCGTAAAACGCCGGCGCGGACGGGTTGGGGACTGGCTCTTCATGATCTTCACTAAAGCCCTGTCATTTACCACTAGTCAGAGCCACATGCCAGGAAATGCTACCCCAGCCTGCCCACGCAATATTACATGGACCAGGCTAAAGACTCCCACAGTGCGGGATGAAAGATGGTGACACAATAAGTAGTCCTGGATAAAAGCTGAGTTCAAGATGTGACACCGGGCGGCAATGAAACACCGCAAATTAAGAGCTAGGAGAGGGGAGGAAGCCTAGTGGAGTGAGATGCTATGCATGTAGCAGAGCCGGATTCGTACTGTATCTTGTTAGAAGTGTTAAGATAATAAAACTTAACAGGTGTATCTGGTTATATTGTAGTCATATGGAAACCCACAGATACAACGGCGAGTTAGACCAAATGGCAAACACAGCTCTGCTACATAGACAAATCAGTATAAAAGAGAGCAATCTATAGTCATTTTATATTATTTTATGATCCATTTCCATTACTGAATTAATACATCAATACTATGAATAAGTATAATCTGAATTAGAATAAAACGTAACATTAATACCGTCTATGCTGTAGAACAGGCTGCACTTTTTTCGTACACAATAATCTTATACATGAAAGACGCTGTAAGGTAGTAAGGCATCTCCAAAATAATAGAAGAACAGAACATACATAGTGACATAGTAATGGCTAGAAGTGCCTAGTAATGAAGGCAGTGGACGGATACAGAAGAGCCGTCGAGACTGGCACGGCATGCAGCAGCCTGGGCATCACCGGTGTGGATGGGACGTCTGCCCTGCACTTCTGATTGCACAGGCGCACCTCCCCATAACCTCATATCCACATCAAAAAGTCAGAATTACCCCAAAACCGGGAGCCCCCCCCACAACTCTCTACAGGAAATATATGCATGAAATACAGACGTGCCCAGGACGATGCAGGCGATAGAGACTGTTCCCTACAGATGATGACATGTGACGCCAAAATAGCGAAGTAAAATAAAAGGGACACCAACTGCCAGCCAGTATCCTAAATGCAGACTCATCGCAAAAATCTCCAGATGTCATGAAAACTACTAACACAACTGTACGGACTACTACCTCCAACCTCACAACCACCGCGGAGCCGGCTGCATCCCTACAGAATCATGCGATGGCTCACTCCCATAGACGTGAGGTAGGTATACGACAGACACGTATGTACGCAGGGTGAGGACCACGGACGATGGGCACATGCTGGGCGATCAATGCTGTACATACATGCATGCATTGGAGAGCAGCACTCACCTGCAGGCAGGGCCAGTCTGATCACACTCTGCACTGAGGAGACAGATCGCAGCACTCCCCCCGCACCGCAGAGACAACACAGGACCCCCACACCTTACCGCAGACTCACACACAACACCCTGCTGCAGGCGCTCACACACACGCAGGCTCCCGAGGCACAAAGAGAGAGACAGGCAGCGATGTCCCCGTCAGGCTGTCAGTGACAGTGCGAGCAGAAGAAATGCTCTGTCTCCTCCGCTCTGCCTGTGTATATATGTCTGTCCCCTCTGTGTGTTGCATACGTCTATCTCCTCATTACTGGGATGTGTGTGTGTGTGTGTGTGTGTGACCAGCTCCCTTCCCCCAAAACCAGCTGCTTCCCCCCCATAGAAGCAATCGCAAGGACCAATACAGGAGAGGTTAACCCTTTCACTAAGGCAGTCTGATCACACAGCATCAGCTCCGTCATCCATACCCCCTGGTACAGAGACCTGCACACCAGCAGCTCCGTCATCCATACCCCTACACAGAGACCTGCCCAGCAACACTTCAGTCATTCACACTGCAAAAAAGCCACTTCTGCCATTCATACTTGCATAGGGTGGCTGGGTTTACCCGTACGCATTTTTGTAGAAGGTGACCGGTCACAAAAAGGCAACATGATCAGATCAGACAATTTTTTTGGGGACTTTTTTCAGAATGTGTCCATCGATGTTCCAGCTGTTGGTATAACGGTGTTAATGATGATCAATAGGAAGGGGGGGGGGGGGGCTCCACTATAGGGAATAGTAGGATTTCAATACGGTTCTCACCCGAATAAAATGTCAATCAGTCACCCCCTACTTCCATAGGGTGGCTGGGTTTACCCGTGCAGATTATTTTAGAAAGTGAACAGTCACAAAAAGGCAACATGATCAGATCAGACAAATTTTGGGACTTTTTTTTTTTTTTTTTTATGTGGCCATTGAGGTTCTAGCTATCGGTATAACAGAATTAATGGTGATCAATGGGGGGGGGGGGGGGGAGGGGGGGCGAGGGTTCCACTATAGGGAATAGTAGGATTTTAATACGGTTCTCACCCATATGAAATGTTAACCGGTCACCCCCATAAGGAATTATCAGGACTGGGACTGATTTGGAGAATAATCACAACCACGCTCACATATAATATATGGGACATGTCATGTGTCAGTACTATGGTATGGAAACTTGTATAGTATTGTGACATTACTTTCCCTACACATCATTCTAGCCGCTGCCAGTGAGGAACCTCTGGCCACAGGGAGATTTGTCTATCACCTGAGTTTTTCATAGTTCCATGAAAAGACCTGCACATCACGTCCACCCCTCAGATGGAAGCACCTGCGGTCCGCTCCTGTGATTCTCTACGGGAAACCTTTAGTCGGCTTGTGTCATCCTCACCTTAGAAAAGACCTGCACATCACGTCCACCCCTCAGATGGAAGCACCTGCGGTCCGCTCCTGTGATTCTCTACGGGAAACCTTTAGTCGGCTTGTGTCATCCTCACCTTAGAAAAGACCTGCACAACACGTCCACCCCTCAGATGGAAGCACCTGCGGTCCGCTCCTGTGATTTATGTGATTTATCCTCTCTACGGGAAACCTTTAGTCGGCTTGTGTCATCCTCACCTTAGAAAGGACTGCACATCACTCCGGTCATTTGTCCTCAGTCCCATGGAAAGACCTTCATATTACTTCTGTTATTTATAGTCCCATAGGAAGACCTTCACATTACCTCTGTTATTCCTAGTCAATAAGAAGACCCCCGTACCACTGCTGTCATCTATACTCCCTTAGGGAGACCCTCATGTTACTTTCATCCTTTTTACTTCCATCTTATACTCTGCGCACCATGTTTGCCTTTAATACTGCCACCAAAATTTTAGCTAATTGCTATTTGTTTTTAAAACATTAAGCAAATCGATTATTTCATATTTGTATAGAAAATCGTTCGTATTACTTCTGTCAGTTGCACATTACTTGTGTCATCTGCACATTACTCATCTATACCCCCTTATAAAGACCTGCAAAGTACTCTACTCATCTATACTCCCATATAAAGAACCGCACAGTACTCTGCTCGTCTATACTGCCATATAAAGACCCGCACATTACTCATCTATACTTCTATATAAAGACCTGCAAAGTACTCTACTCATCTATACTCCCATATAAAGAACCGCACAGTACTCTGCTCGTCTATACTGCCATATAAAGACCCGCACATTACTTATCTATACTTCTATATAAAGACCTGCAAAGTACTCTACTCATCTATACTCCCATATAAAGAACCGCACAGTACTCTGCTCGTCTATACTGCCATATAAAGACCCGCACATTACTTATCTATACTTCTATATAAAGACCTGCAAAGTACTCTACTCATCTATATTGCCATATTAAGAACTGCAAAGTACTCTACTCATCTATACTCCCTATAAACTACAGATTGGCATGGTAATGAAAGCAGGAAGTGCTCAACCCCATATGCAGTGGCGCATCTATACCGGGAGGCAGATCCTGCACTTGTGGTCCACTGCTAATGGCAATCCCCTGCAAAAATGCATACAGTGGAGGATGCCCGCAGCGGACCACAAGTATCACAATAGACATGCTACAGAGGATAGCAAATGTGTGGATGTGATAAACAATCAAACAAAATAACAATAACTTTTACAAAGACAGGTGCACTCTGCGGTCTTACTAACCCTCATACTGATGTAAAACTTAGAGATTAGCCAACATATCCTACTGTGGAGGACATGTCTGAGCCCGAGCACCGCGCCAAGGTTTCTCAAGTAGCTCGGGACCTAACGCTAAACCTACCTGTGCCGTATGGGCAATACCAGGAGTCAGTGGGCGAATTACAGGAGCGCAAGGTCCAACTCACAGCAATCTCCCAGTAACCTCCAGCATGCAGCTATGCTTACAATGGGAGGTGGGAGAGAGCTCTGAGCCCCACCGAAGACTGGCTGATATAGCCCGGGCCTCACATGTGCACCAGAATGCTGCCTGTGGATGGAAATAAAGGCACATTCAGACTAGGAGTTTTTACACCTCCAAACATTTCTATATATAAACTACAGATTGGCGTGGTAATGAAAAGCAGGAAGTGCTCAACCCCATATGCAGTGGCGCATCTATACCGGGGGGCAGATCCTGCACTTGTGGTCTGCTGATAATGGCAATCCCCAGCAAAAATGCATACAATGGAGGATGCCTGCAGCGGACCACAAGTACCACAATAGACATCATACACAGGATAGCCTATGTGTGGATGTGATAAAACAAAATAACAATAACTTTTACAAAGACAGGTGCACTCTGCGGTCTTACTAAACCTGCAGCACGCCAGATCTGCAGGGTATAGCGATAGTGAGGTCACGGTTATGGGCAATCGAGGGTTACTCATTTTTGAGGAGAACCCTGGGCAGGCATGCGGCAGTGAAGGAGAGGTAGACACGGTTCCTCTGGGGCACACTCTGTAGATAGGGACCAGGCCTGATGGTATGTGAGGTGCCCTGGATGTTGCAGGTGTTTTGAGTGCCTGAGGCAAGGCCCCTTTAAGGATCGTGACGCCAGTGCCTGTGACGGTGGCACACCGATTTGTAGGAGGATTAAGAGAGTACACAGATGGTAAACCAAACGTTGCTTTACTTTGGAAGAACAGTCCAACTTTGTACAGCCAGTTACAGTAGATGATGATGCAGTCCCATAAAGCACAAATGCACAGCAGGTTCACTTCACAATACGGCAGGTTTAAATCTTGCAAGATACTTGGAGGGTAAACAGTTAATGTTTTGCAGTACAATGCTGCTCTATCCCCTCAGCTATTCTAGCTGGCTGGATCCCAAGGCCCGGATGCCTAATTGCTGGCTTGAATCCTTGGTGTATAATCCTTCCTCCAGTATTGACCCTTGCTTTATACTAAAGTACCTCTGCCCCTCAGCTTACTTCTCTGAGCTGGGTGTCCTGTCTCTGCTGGGTTGCTGCAGGTTTCTCCCAGGAAGTAGATTCTTCTTCTGGGGTGACTCTACTGAGCTAAGCTTAGCCTCAGGAGCTTCAGGCTGACTAGGTGGCACTTCTAGTCCCCTGGCATACACTAACTTCTTCCCTGTCTGGGCCTACCTATATATACTTAGGGCTCTCTAGCTCCCTCTAACGTCTGGGAGGCTAAACTACACCCTGACAGGCCTGACACCCAGATAATACAGGGAAATGCACATTAAACATTACATTAAAGGGGTTGTCCCACTTTGCTTTTTCAATCTTACCAGCAGTAGATGTCCTGATAACTTCCTGGTTTGGCTCCGGCAGTTGAGTGAAGGCCGGCCACGCCTCCTCATGACTCACCCTGAGAGCTCAGTCCTTGCGTGCTCGTTCATGTGGATGAGTCATCCTTCTGGAGCCGACAATGTATGTGAGGCCCCCCCCCCAGTATAATAAACATTGAGTGCGCCCCCCCAGTATAATAAACATTGAGTGCGCCCCCCCCAGTATAATATACATTGAGTGCGCCCCCCAGTATAATAAACATTCAGTGCGGCCCCCCCAGTATAATAAACATTGAGTGCGGCCCCCCCCAGTATAATATACATTGAGTGCACCCCCCCCAGTATAATAAACATTGAGTGCGGCCCCCCCCCAGTATAATAAACATTGGTGGCACAGTGGGTAGTGCCAATGAGGGTTAAAAAATAAAATAAAAAATGAACTCACCTCCACCAATTGATCGCGCAGCTGCCGGTCTCCTGATCTTTCTTTAGGACCTGTCAAAGGACCTGTGGTGACATCACTGTGGTCATCACATGGTACATCATATGATCCATCACCATGGTAATGTACCATGTGATTAGCTCAGTGACGTCACCATAGGTCCTGAAGCAGGTGAGTGAGTTAATTTTTTATTTATTTTTTTAACCCTCATTGGCACTTCCCACTGCGCCACCAATGTATATTATACTGGGGGGGGGGGGCCGCACTCAATGTTTATTATACTGGGGGGGGCCGCACTCAATTTTTATTATACTGGGGGGGGGGGGCCGCACTCAATGTTTATTATACTGGGGGGGGCCGCACTCAATGTTTATTATACTGGGGGGCGCACTCAATGTTTATTATACTGGGGGGGCCTCACTCAATGTTTATTATACTGGGGGGGTCGCTCTCAATGTTTATTATACTGGGGTGTTGGGGGGGCGCACTGCACCACCAATGTTAATACAAATGCAAGAGGTGGGTGCCGGAGTGAAATAGCCGGCACCCGACCTCTATGATAGGGGGCTGCGATCAGCGGCAGTTAACCCCTAAGGTGCCGCTCCCTGTCATAGAGGTCGGGTGCCAGCTATTTGATTCCGGCACCCGCCTCCTGTATTTGTATTACAGGTCAGTTTTCATCATTGGTGGCGCAGTGGCCACAGCCCCTCCCCACCTCCTCCCATGTCTCTTCTTATTGGCGGAGGCGGCAGCAGCAGCACAGGGGGGAGGGAGAGAGCCCCCCCTGCCTCTATACAGTAATACACTGCTATGATCTATAAGAGAGTATCACTGTATTCCGGCGGCAGGAGGGAGCGCACGGCGTCCTCGGTTGCTATGACGCCGTGCGCTCCCTTCTGCTACAAGAAAACAGTAATACATTGATATGATCGGGCGCCTGCGCATGCGCAGAACTATGCGACGTGCGCGCTCACAGTGTGAGTGAGAGGCCGGCTGTAGGATCGCAATAGTTACCAGTGCGCAGGTGCGGCATGGATGCGGCCGGCGAGATGCGGCCGTATCCATGGGATACCAGCACAAACAAAGGGGAGTGAAAGGAGCGTTTTTAGGCTGAATGCTATGTTTTTTTTTAATGACATGTATTAGAAGAAATGTTCAGTGGGGGGCAATGATTTAATGTAACCCTATTTAATGAAGTGGGACAACCCCTTTAATGCAATAGACATATTAACCCTTGTGTAGTGCCCACCTTTACCTAGTGGGACACTGCAAACCCTCATACTGATGTAAAATTGAGAGATTAGCCAACATGTCCTACTGTGGAGGACATGTCTGAGCCCGAGCACCGCACCAAGGTTTCTCAAGTAGCTCGGCAATCTACAGGCAACATTCTGGTGCACATGTGAGGCCCGGGCTATATCAGCCAGTCTTTGGTGGGGCTTAGAGCTCTCTGCCTCCTCCCATTGTAAGCATGGCTGCATGCTGGAGGTAACTGGGAGATTGCTGTGAGTTGGACCTTGCACGCTTGTAATTTGCCCACTTGCCCCTGGTATTGCCCATACGGCACAGGTAGGTTTAGCGTTAGGTCCCGAGCTACTTGAGAAACCTTGGCGCGGTGCTCGGGCTCAGACATGTACTCCACAGTAGGATATGTTGGCTAATCTCTGAGTTTTACATCAGTATGAGGGTTTAGTAAGACCGCAGAGTGCACCTGTCTTTGTAAAAGTTATTGTTATTTCAGCTATACTCCCATATAAAGACCTGCACAGTACTCAAATATTTTCCCATATAAACACCTGCGTATTACTCATCTAAATTCCCATATACAGTTCCACACAGTTCTCTACTCATCTATACTCACATATAAAGACCTGCACATTACTCATCTATACTTCCATAAAAGCGTTTGCACATTACCCATCTACAAACCGGATTCCCAAAAAGTTGGGACACTATACAAATCGTGAATAAAAACTGAATGCAATGATGTGGAGGTGCCAACTTCTAATATTTTATTCAGAGTAGAACATAAATCACGGAGCAAAAGTTTAAACTGCGAAAATGTACCATTTTAAGGGAAAAATATGTTGAATCAGAATTCCATGGTGTCAACAAATCCCCAAAAAGTTGGGACAAGGCCATTTTCACCACTGTGTGGCATCTCCCCTTCTTCTTACAACACTCAACAGACGTCTGGGGACCGAGGAGACCAGTTTCTCAAGTTTAGAAATAGGAATGCTCTCCCATTCTTGTCTAGTACAGGCCTCTAACTGTTCAATCGCCTTGGGCCTTCTTTGTTGCACCTTCCTCTTTATGATGCGCCAAATGTTCTCTATAGGTGAAAGATCTGGACTGCAGACTGGCCATTTCAGTACCCGATCCTTCTCCTACGCAGCCATGATGTTGTGATTAGTGTTGAGCGCGAATATTCAAAAAGCGATTTTTTTCCGCGAATATCGCAACTTCGCGATTTCGCGAATATTTCGAATATAGTGCTATATATTCGTAAAAACGAATATTCGTTTTTTTTTTGTTTTTTTTCCACAAAATTACAGTACACATATAATTGATTGTTTCCCAAAGGTCCAAAAGCTCAGATCTTACTCACATTGCCTAGAAAGTGATTGAGGCGCGAATCTTCGTAAGGCGATTTTATTAGCGCACATGCGAATATCGGCACTTGTCCCAGAACAGAGGCAAAGGGCTTTGCATTCATACATTAGTGAATTGAGTTGCGAATCTTCGTAAGGCGATTTTATTAGCGCACATGCGAATATCTACACTTGTCCCCAGAACAGAGGCAAAGGCCTGTGCATTCATATAGTATAGCACCATATTCGCGAATATTTCGAACTTCGTAAAATTAGATTTACGAATATTCGTATTTTTTATTTTAGTTTCCACCTTACAGATTACATTGATCTGTACTCTGTCAACTACTGTCATCACCCCCCACTGTATCTCGATTGATTCCCAAAAGTCCAAAAGCTCAGATCTTACTCACATTGCCTAGAAAGTGATTGAGGCGCGAATCTTCGTAAGGCGATTTTATTAGCGCAAATGCGAATATCGGCACTTGTCCCAGAACAGAGGCAAAGGGCTTTGCATTCATACATTAGTGAATTGAGTTGCGAATCTTCGTAAGGCGATTTTATTAGCGCACATGCGAATATCTACACTTGTCCCCAGAACAGAGGCAAAGGCCTGTGCATGTGCATTCATATAGTATAGCACCATATTCGCGAATATTTCGAACTTCGTAAAATTCGATTTACGAATATTCGTATTTTTTATTTTAGTTTCCACCTTACAGATGACATTGATCTGTACTCTGTCAACTACTGTCATCACCCCCCACTGTATCTCGATTGATTCACAAAAGTCCAAAAGCTCAGATCTTACTCACATTGCCTAGAAAGTGATTGAGGCGCGAATCTTTGTAAGGCGATTTTATTAGTGCACAGGCGAATATCTACACTTGTCCCAGAACAGAGGCAAAGGGCTTTGCATTCTTACATTAGTGATTGAATTGAGTTGCGAATCTTCGTAAGGCGATTTCATTAGCGCACATGCGAATTTTGCATCTCATAATATGTATTATGCGATGCGAAAATTCGAATTATCGCATATGCGAAATAATAACGAATTCGAATATGGGACATGCCGCTCAACACTAGTTGTGATTGATGCAGAATGTGGTCTGGCATTATCTTGTTGAAAAATGCAGGGTCTTCCCTGAAGGAGATGACGTCTGGATGGGAGCATATGTTGTTCTAGAACCTGAATATATTTTTCTGCATTGATGATGCCTTTCCAGACATGCAAGCTGCCCATGCCACACGCACTCATGCAACCCCATACCATCAGAGATGCAGGCTTCTGAACTGAGCGTTGATAATAATTGGGTTGTCCTTGTCCTCTTTGGTCCGGATGACATGGCGTCCCACATTTCCAAAAAGAACTTTGAATCGTGACTTGTCTGACCACAGAACAGTCTTCCACTTTGCCACACTCCATTTTAAATGATCCCTGGCCCAGTGAAAACGCCTGAGCTTGTGGATCTTGCTTAGAAATGGCTTCTTCTTTGCACTGTAGAGTTTCAGCTGCCAACGGCGGATGGCACGGTGGATTGTGTTCACTGACAATGGTTTCGGGAAGTATTCCTGAGCCCATTCTGTGATTTCCTTTACAGAAGCATTCCTGTTTGTGGTGCAGTGTCGTTTAAGGGCCCGGAGATCACGGGCATCCAGTATGTTTTACGGCCTTGACCCTTACGCACAGAGATTGTTCCAGATTCTCTGAATCTTCGGATGATGTTATGCACAGTTGATGATGATAGATGCAAAGTCTTTGCAATTTTTCGCTGGGTAACACCTTTCTGATATTGCTCCACTATCTTTCGGCGCAACATTGTGGGAATTGGTGATCCTCTACCCATCTTGGCTTCTGAGAGACACTGCCACTCTGAGAAGCTCTTTTTATACCCAATCATGTTGCCAATTGACCTAATTAGTGTTAATTGGTCTTCCAGCTCTTCGTTATGCTCAAATTTACTTTTTCCAGCCTCTTATTGCTACTTGTCCCGACTGTTTGGGGATTTGTTGACACTGTGAAAATTTGAATCAACGTATTTTTCCTTTAAAATGATACATTTACTCGGATTAAACGTTTGATTTGTCATCTACGTTCTATTACAAATAAAATATTGACATTTGCCATCTCCACATCATTGCATTCAGTTTTTATTCACAATTTGTTTAGTGTCCCAACTTTTATGGAATCTGGTTTGTATATTCCAATATAAAGACCTGCAAAGTACTCTACTCTTCTATACTCCCATATAAAGACCCATACATTACTTTTCTATACTCACATATAAACATCATCACATTGCTCATCTATACTCCCATATAAAGACCCACATATAAACATTTGCACATTACTCATCTATACTCCCATATAAACATCATCACATTACTCATCTATACTCCCATATAAAGACCCATAAAGTACTGTACTCATCTATACGTCTATATACAGACCTGCCCATTGCTGTACTCATCTATACTCCCATATATAGACCTGCACATTATTCATGTATACCCCCATAAAAAGACCTGCACAGTACTCATGTATACTCCCATATAAAGATCTGCACATTACTTACTTATACTCCTATATAAAGACCTGCCCATTACAAATCTATACCCCCATATAAAAACCTGCCCATTACGCATCTATACTCCCATATAAAGACCTGCACATTACTTATCTATACTCCCTGTACATTATTCATGTATACCCTCATATAAAGACCTGCACAGTACTCATATCTACTCCCATATAAAGACCTGCACATTACTAATCTACATTCCCATATAAACAATTGTATACCCCCATATAAAGACATGCACTTTATTCATTTATACCCCCACATAAAGATAAAAAGACCTGCACATTACTCGTGTATATTCCTATATAAAGACATGCACATTACTCAACTACAGTAAACTCCCATAAAAGACCTGCACATTACTAATCTATACTTCTTGTACATTATTCATGTATACCTCCATATACACACCTGCACATTACTCATCTATGCTCCCATATAAAGACCGGCACAGTACTCATCTATACTCCAATATAAAGACCTATACATTACTCATCTATACTTCCTGTACATTATTCATGTATACCCTCATATAAAGACCTTCACAGTACTCATGTCTACTCCTATCTAAAGAGCTGCGCATTGCTCATGTATACTCTCATATAAATACCTGCACATTACTCATCTACATTTCCATATAAACAACTGTATACACCCATATAAAAACATGCACTTTATTCCTTTATACCCCCACATAAAGACAAAAAGACCTGCACATTACTCGTCTATACTACCATATAAAGACCTGCACATTACTAATTTATAATCCCATATAAAGACCGGCACTTTATTCATATATACTCTGTGAGAATGGTATGGTTTGGGAGAACCGATGTACGCAGTTGAAACGGTTAAACTGTGTGTGGTAAGCCTTGGGTGTGTCTGTGGGAACCAAGAGGTTAACCCAGCCACAGGATAAGCAGGGTTGATAGTCTGTTTTGTCCATGTTAGAGCTCATGCACACGACTGTATGTATTTTGCTGTCCGCAAAAAGACGGATCTGCAAAAACACATCTGTGTGCATTCCGTATTTTGCGGAACGGAACAGCTGGCCGAGAGGAAGAAGGAAACGCCCATTGAGAAACAGGGCAGTCTCCTCCTCCTTGTACTGATGATATTAATTTACATACTAGGCGGGAAAAGTAAAAGGGGGGCACAGCGGGGGAATGGAGCGCCACACAGATAAACTAGTAAGTGACCTTACATCTCTGCAATCTGCCCTACACACCCCCTACTTATTTGATAATGTCTGGACCCATGAAAAGTCCTCTTTAAAGCTCAGTGTAGAGCTGAGCACTGTGGCAATATCTGGAGAAGCTGACTGCTGAACTACAGAAGGTATTGCTTGTGCCACCCAATACTTTCCATTTGTACCAGTGGGCCTGGTAGCAAGTCCCACCTATAATCAGGGTTTGTCTTTTGTATTAGGGATATGCTCAGCCGAGCAGGGTTTTTGTTTGTTTAGGCCTATTTGTTAAGGCTATGCTTACGTTTAAATATATGTGTAAAATAAAAACACGTAAATCGGACTTTATCCTGTCTGTGTCCCTGCTTCCTGCACAGCTACCAAGTGTCTACCAGAAAGATCCCCCACAACTATATTATGCCTCATATAAAGACCTGCACATTATCATCTGTACCCATTGCTGCACTCATCTATTGTCACATATAAAGATCTGCACATTATTCATGTATACCACTATATAAAGACCAGCACAGTACTCATGTATACTCCCATATAAAGACCTGCACATAACTCATGTATATTCTCAGTAAGGGATATGTCTCAGTTAGGCAGCATTACACACATGGACGTACAGTGTGATGATGATGTCATATCCGCTGCTGCTTCCTTTGCTGAGGTGTCAGATACAAGTGAAGTGGTTGATGATGACGATGTGTCCGTGGATGCCACGTGGGTGCCTGCTCGAAGAGAAGAAGAAGAGGGGGGAAAGTTCAGAAGGGGACACAGAGAGAAGGAGGAGATGAGTTGGAAGCAGGGGGAGGTCGTCGCAAGGAGCTAGTGGCACAGTCAGACAGCATGTATCGGCACCCGGGGTCAGCCAGACAGCACGCCAATCAACGCATGCTGTTGCCACCACCAGAATGCCGTCATTGCAAAGCTCAGCAGTGTGGCATTTTTTTTGTGTGTCTGCCTCTGACAACAGCAATGCCATTTGCAACCTGTACCAAAAGAAACTGAGTCGTGGGAAATCCAACACCGATCTAGGTACAACTGCTTTGTGAAGGCACGTGATCGCACATCACAAACGCCATGATGACGAGTAGAAGCAGCACACAAGCTCAAAGCCACCATCCTCCTCCTGGTCCAGCATCTTCAGCCACGTCAACCACTGCTGTCCTCCTTGCCCCCTCTCAACCACCCGCCACTCCGCCTCTCACCTTCAGCAGTTCCATCTCATCTGCCCACAGTCAGGTGTCTGTAAAGGAAATGGTTGAGCGTAAGAAGCCAATGTCACAGTCACCCCCTTGCCCGGTGTCTGACAGCTGGCTTGACGGAACTCTTAGCCCGCCAGCTTTTACCATACCAGCTGGTGGAGTCTGAGGCCCAAAAAATTTGTCGCTGATCGGACACCACAGTGGAAGGTACCCGGCCGAATTTTTTTTTCAAATAAGGCAATCCCAAACCTCTACTCAGTGATTGAAAAGGAAGTCATGGCATCTCTGGCATACAGTGTTGGGGCAAGGGTACATCTGACCACTGATACCTGGTCTGCAAAGCACGGTCAGGGCAGGTATATCACCTACACTGCACATTGGGTCAACGTGCTGACGGCTGCCAAGCATGGAATGCGTGGCTCTGCAGCGGAGTTGGTGACACCGCCACGACTTGTAGGCAGGCCTACTGCCACCTCCTCTACTCCTCCTACTCCATCCTCTTCCATAACCTCCTCGGCTGAGTCCTCTATTGCTGCGGCGTCTGGCTGCACATCAACTGAATCCCCCCAGCTCCCCAGGGGCTATTCCACATCCCGGATACGGCAGTGTCACGCTGTCTTGGGGTTGACTTGCCTGAAAGCAGAGAGCCACACCGGGCTAGCACTCCTGTCTGCCCTGAATGCACAGGTGGATCAGTGGCTGACCCCGCACCAACTGGAGATCGGCAAAGTGGTGTGTGACAATGGAAGCAATTTGTTGGCGGCATTGAATTTGGGCAAATTGTCACATGTGCCGTGCATGGCACATGTGTTGAATCTCATCATACAACGCTTTGTGTCTAAGTATCCAGGCTTACAGGACGTCCTCAAGCAGGCCAGGAAGGTGTGTGGCCATTTCAGGTGTTCCTACACGGCCATGGCGCACTTTTCAGACATTCAGCGCCGAAACAACATGCCAGTGAGGCGCTTGATTTGTGACAGCCCGACACATTCAACACTCCTAATGTTCGACGCATGCTCCAACAAGAAAAAGCCGTCAACGAGTATTTGTATGACCGGGGTACTAGGACAGCCTCTGCGGAATTTTTTTACCACGTTTCTGGACGCTCATGCGCAATGCCTGCTCATGCTAGGCTCATGCGTCCTTTTGAGGAGGTGACAAACCTAGTCAGTCCCACCGAAGGCACCATCAGCGACATCATCCCATTTGTTTTCTTCCTGGAACGTGCCCTGCGAAGAGTGCTGGATCAGGCTGTAGATGAGCGTGAAGAGGAAGAGTTGTGGTCACCATCACCACCAGAAACAGCCTTGTCATCATTGCTTGCTGGACCTGCGGCAACGCTGCAAGAGGAGTATAAGGAAGAGGAGTCAGAGGAGGAATGTGGCTTTGAGGAGGAGGAAGACCAACCACAGCAGGCATCCCAGGGTGCTCATTGTTGTCACCTATCTGGGACCCGTGGTGTTGTACGTGGCTGGGGGGAAGAACAGACTGTCAATGACATCAGTGAGGAGGAGGAATGGGAAATGAGTAGCTCGGCATCCAACCATGTGCAAATGGGGTCTTTCATGCTGTCATGTCTGTTGAGGGACCCTCGTACAAAAAGGATGAAGGAGAACGACCTGTACTGGGTGGCCACGCTACTAGACCCCCGGTATAAGCAGAAAGTGGCGGAAATGTTACCAAATTACCGGAAGTCAGAAAGGATGCAGCAGTTCAAAACCAAACTAAAAAATATGCTTTACACAGCTTATAAGGGGCATGTAACAGCACAACGGGAATCTAACAGGGGAAGAGGGGAAAGTAATCCTCCTCCTACCATGACCACGGCGGCAAGGACAGGGCGCTTTACAGATGTGTTGTTGATGGAGGACATGCGGAGCTTTTTCAGTCCTACACATCGCCACAGCCCTTCGGGATCCAGCCTTAGAGAACGACTCGACCGACAGGTAGCAGACTACCTCGCCTTAACTGCAGCTATCGACACTCTGAGGAGCGATGAACCCCTTGACTACTGGATGTGCAGGCTTGACCTGTGGCCTGAACTATCCCAGTTTGCGATAGAACTTCTGGCCTGCCCTGCTTCAAGTGTCCTGTTAGAAAGGACCTTCAGTGCAGCAGGAGGCATTGTCACTGACAAAAGAAGTCGCCTTGGTCAAAAAAGTGTTGATTGCCTCACCTTCATTAAGATGAATGAGGCATGGATCCCGAAGGGACTGACAGTGGGGTATACGTTTGACTAACAAAAGGCCTGATGACATGCCTTGGGCTAAAAATGGTCCCTGTATTTAATATCTGCATACCGGATGACTTTCGTGAATTCTCCGCCACCAACTAGGGTTCAAGCTGCAATGTTTTAGTCACCTTTCTGCCTGGAAAACATAAATTTTTCAGCAGCGGCTGCAACAATACCTAATTTTTCAGGCATGTGTACATGCCTAATTTTTCTAGCCTCTAGTGCTGCACTGTGGCTGCAAAAACAAAACAAAAAAAAGGCACATGCGTGTCAATTCCCCTTCGTGATCGGTATCTTGTTGTGGTAAAAGGGGCTTGCGTATCACAATGAAGCGATCATCACCTCTATGACTGTGTTGGAAATGTTGCCACACCCCAGATAAGGCCGTTGCTTCATTATGATCAGACTAAAAGCGATCGGCTAGATAATTTTTTATGGAAGAAACATTATTTTATTTTTTTAAGTTGTATGGGTTTTTAATACATAAAATTAAAAAATCATAATAAAGTCTCTTAATAGTTTATTAGAAATAATGCAGACAATTTAAAAAAAGGGGAGGGAGCCATCGTTTTTTAACCATCTCCCCGTTCGAAAAATCAATTTAATAAATGGACCCCAGATTGGGGATGTCACGTAACAGGGATTAAACTGATGAGAATAGTACTACAGAAAATAGCACTCATATCGGGTGTGACAGTAAATTGCACGGCGCAGACGCCGTGACCGTGGCGTGGATTCAAACAAAGGGGAGGGAGCCAGCGTTTTTTTAACCATCTCCCCATTCGAAAAATCAATTCAATTCACCTTTCGGGGACCCTTGGTGTTGTACGTGGCTGGGTGGAGGAAGAAACCTTCAATGACATCAACGGGACATGGCTAGCTTGGTATCCAACCTTGTGCAAATGGGAAGTTTGCGATTGGGCAAATTGACTGTTTGCGGTTGTTTGCGGTGCAAAAGAGGAGTTTGGTCTGTCAATGTCTGTGAAGCGGGCGTAACCCTTACACTACCTGATATGGCCATGGATCCCCCTCCGGCATGCCACAGTCCAGGTGTTAGTCCCCTTGAAACAACTTTTCCATCACTACTGTGGCTAGAAAGAGTCCCTGTGGGTTTTAAAATTCGCCTGCCTATTGAAGTCAATGGCGGTTCGGCCGGTTCGCCCGTTTGCGAACATTTGCAGAAATTCGCGTTCTCCGTTCGCGAACGGAAAATTTTATGTTCGCAACATCTCTACTAGTAATTAGAGGCTTTTTAGGCCTGGTCATTAAATTGATAACCAATAAGCGCTTTTGCTGCTAGTAAAGGAAAGTGCTTACTGGTTATTGCAAGGAACCTATAACTCGGAGGCACGAGGAGGTAATAACCAGTGAGGGCCGTCCTCTGTAGTAAAGAAAAGCACTCATTAATGAATGAGAGGCAGGATAGAAGGAAATGTCGCCACTTAAGCTCCTATTACACTGCAGTATTTTCATATGAACGTTCATTCCTGATAACTGGCTGGTATAATCATGCAGCTGATCAGTTGCAATGCAATTGCAATGTGCGCCTCCACCCAGGGCCCTCTATATCGCATCCCAGGTTTAGTAGGAATGCCGAGTGGTGTAGTGCGGCTTAAATGTCTCTCTATGTGTGTCACGGTGCTCCTACATGGATACCGCTGGACCCCAGGCTTTGGCTCCGAATAAATAGGGGGAATAAATGAGGGATTAAAAAGAATTGAGTCCAGACCTGGAGATGAAGTTCAATGGCAGCTTTACTTGAATAAACGGTTTTCCAAAACAGTTTGCAGGCTTTGTCTTGGTTCCTGCAGGCTTTAGTATATAACTGGCAGGCAAACTCAACTCAACTGCTCTCTTTCTGTTTGACTCCTGTACTGACAAGCTTAAATAGTATCTTTGCTTTCTTCTTGATGCATATTATGATATGCGCACTTAGACTGACAAAGCAACGGCTACCACTAGGTTCCTGCTCATATGAGTAGGGTGTCCATTCACAGTTGTCCCTCTTGGTAATAAAAAGAGAACCAAAAATACTGCACAAAGAAAAGCACTCAAATACTCCTGTTGTGGATACTGAGCCCTAGTACCACCGGAAGCGTGGGGGTTTCATGTACCGTAATCCCTCCACATTACTATGAGACGCCCGCAAATAGAAGGGTGGCTTCATCCTATAATCCCTTCCAAGCACCAAGGTCTACATAAAGCTTTTCGCACGGTCACCTTGATGACCAAACCAGTAGCTAAACATTTATGTCCATAAGGTGGCGCAATGTATGAGAAAGTGGCCACCAGGGAAAGGCTGCCCCAGGACCAGTGGGCTTAGGTCGTCGCTCCTTTCCTGACATCAAAGTCTCAGCGGGTGTTTTTTCGACTTGCCAGATGAACAAGCGGCCGACTACCCAAAGGTAAAGGGTGAGATTTTGGCAAGACTGGGGGTGAATGTCCTGGTCCAGGCCCAGCGGTGCATCAGTGGGGGTTCAACCCGGCTGAGCCTGTGAGACCCCAGTATTATAACCTGCTCAACCTTTTGCAAAAGTGGCTGCAGCCTGACGTGCTGAGCCCCACTGCTATGCTGGACTGGTTTTTAGCAGATATTTTCTGGAGGGCTCTGTCACCCCTCTCCAGCAATTGATTGTCCAGGTCTCTCCAGGTAATGCGCTTGAGATGGTCAACTTGGTAGAGAGCTATGAGGCAACCCAAAACTTGCAGAGGGGTTCCTTTGGGAGGGGAGCAGTCAAATCCCACAACTTTCCACCCGGCCCCGGAGACTGGTGCCCCCCAAACCCGCCTGGGATGTAACCCCATGTGGACCCCGCTCCAATAATCTTCTGGCGGTGTCGGGAGCCTGGCCATGTTCGAGCTGACTGTCCACATCAGGGGGAACCCATGGACACAAACTATGGCTTCTGTCAGTCAATGCATGCCACGAAACTGTGTGCAGTGGGTTCTCCGGAGTCTCTGAACCATCTGTGCCAGGTTGAGGTGGGAGATACTCCAGCGGAGGCTCTGTTGGACTCTGGTCTGGTGACCCTAGTAAGGGCTTCCCTGGTACGCTCCGCTGAGTACACCGGCCATAAGGTCGGAGTCATGTGTATACATGGGGAATTAATAGACTACCCTACTGCTATAGTGTCTATGTCCACGGTTTCCGGAAAGTGGACCCACGAGGTGGCTGTCGCAACCAACCTACACTATGAACTCATAATAGGGAGAGACTTTCCGGGCTTCCCGGCACTGTGGCCTGTTCCGAGAGTAACTGATACCCATGAGACAGGTGTAACCCTAGCAGAGTGACCAGGCTCAGGGGGGAGACCAAAACCCTGGGAACCCTGGGAGTCCGAAGGGCCATTGGTAGGGGTGACCGCCACTTTGATGGAAGAGGGGGAAACAACCCCGCTAAGTGTAATGGTGGGAGACATGGAGGACTTGCCGCCAGGGCCTGAGCTGGCAGACCTCAATGTCTCCTGGGATAATTTTGGTACTGCACAACAACGGGATCCAACCTTATCCCGAGCCTGGGAAAATGTACTAATAATAGATTGTGAACCACAACAACCAGGGGCAGAGTCGGTGTTCCCCCGTTTTGTGGTTCATCAGGATATGTTGTATTGGGTAAATCAGCTGCAAGGTGAATCCATTGAACAGTTGGTGGTGCCCCAGGCTTATCGCAAACTCGTGTTAGAGTTAGTCCTCCACCATGTTCTTGGGGGTCATCTGGGAATTCAGAAAACACAGGACTGGATACTACAACGGTTTTATTGGCCCAGTGTGTTTAAAGAGCTGGACAAGTTCTGTAAGTCTTGCCCGACCTGCCAGGCAACTAGCCCCCAGCACCTTTTTCGCAGTCCCTTGGTACCTCTCCTGATCATCGAGTTACCGTTTGAGCGAATCGCTTTGGACCTAGTAGGCCCAGTACCAAAGTCTGCTAGGGGAAACCAACACATCTTGGTTGTCCATGATTACGTCACTCGATACCTGGAGGCAGTGCCACTGCTAAGGAGCTAATGGAGATGTTCTCCCAAGTGGGGCTTCCAAAAGAGGTTCTGACTGACCAGTAGACCCTGTTTATGTTCAAGGTCATGAGGGAACTCTGTAAGTTGCTGCATATTAAACAGTTATGGACGTCCGTGTACCATCCACAAATGGACGGTCTTGTGGAAAGGTTTAATAAAACTCTAATAAACATGCTAAAAAGGCTGGTGTCCAAAGATGGTAAGGATTGGGACCTTCTTCTGCCCTCTCTCGTGTTCGCAGTGCAAGAGGTGCCCCAGGCCTCTACTGGGTTCTCGCCCTTTAATTTAAAATATAAATTAAAATATCATCCAGATACACCACCACAAACCTGCCTACCAGATAATGAAAGATGTAATTTATAAGATGTTGAAAAACAACAGGAGCATAGGTCAACCCAAAAGGCATGACCAAGTTCTCAAAATGACCTTCAGGGGTATTAAAGGCCGTCTTCCATTTGTCCCCCTCCTTGATCCTTACCAGATTATATGCCCCCCCTCAAATCCAACTTAGAGAACACCTTGGCACCGACAATATAATTGAACAAATCTTGGATCAAAGTAAGGGGATAGGGATCAAGGACAGTAATGCGATTAAGCTCACGGAAGTCCAAACATGGCCTAAGAGTTCGGTCCTTCTTTACAAGGAAGAACCCTGCAGCCACAGGTGATTTGAATGGTCTAATATGACATTTAGCCAAGCTCCCGGTGATATATTATTGCATGACTCAGGTTCAGAAAGGAATGTACAACCGAGACTTGGGCAATCTAGCTCCGGCAATAAAGTTAACGGGGCAATCATACTCCCGATGTGGAGGTAACTCCTGGTCTCCACTTTCAGAGAATACATCAGAAAAATCTGAAATAAAAGAAGGTACAATTTTTGTGGTTACAACAGAAAGCGACGTGCTAAGACAGTTGTCTATGCAAAAATCATTCCAATCAAGAATCTGTCTTGCTTGCCAATCGATGGTAGGGTTGTGTTTGGATAACGACAGTAAACCTAGCACCAGAGGAGCAGGCAGACCCTCCAGCACAAAGCATGAAATGGATTCTTGATGAGAATCTCCCACTTTTAGGTGAATGTCCTGCACAATTTGTGACAAATACTTTTGTGAGAGTGGAGCGGAATCAATCGCAAACACTGAAATATATTCGTCTAATGCTCTTGTTGTCAAACCATCTATACGGACGAATTGGCCATCCACTAGGTTAACCCCTGCCCCACTGTCAATAAATACTTCAATTCCCACAGTTTTGGAGTCTAGCGCCACCTTGGCAGGCAGGAGAAATCGGGTACTATCGGTAAATGACAAAAGTACATTCTCAGATTCCCCACCCACACTACCAAGAGTGAGAAGAGGACTAAACACATTCGTTTTCTTTCTCTATTTTTCACCTTGACGTTTAACATAAGGACATATGTTAACAAAATGTCCTCCTTTACCACAGAAAAAGCAGAGTCTTTTCTTAACCCTAACGTTTTTATCACCAGGTCCAGGAGTGACTTCCCATGAGTTCAAGTACCTTCCTACCCAAAGTGTCGGAAGAGGCCGCTTCACCATATGATAGGGCTTCCCGAGCGAGAGGAACCTTAGATCTCTCCCTCAGGCGTCTATCAATACGTACAGCCAGAGATATGGCTGCCTCCAATGACTACGGAGGGCAGGGTCATTCCACTCAGTATCAGTTGTCCATCTCCTAAATTCAGAGCAATAGGATTCCGCAGAATGCTCTCCCTGCCGTAAGCCATGCAACGTAGCCTTGGCGAGGGAGACCCGATCTGCATCATCGTAGATAAGCCCCATAGCTCAGAAAAATGTGTCTACCGAGCAGAGGGATTGTGATCCAGTCAGCAACAAAAAAGCCCAAGACTGAACTTCACCTTTCAGTAACGAAATAATAATCCCCACTCTTTGACTCGCGTCCCCAAAAGAGTTAGGACATAGTCTAAAATACAGGTGAAACTCGAAAAATGTGAATATTGTGCAAAGTTCATTTATTTCAGTAATGCAACTTAAAAGGTGAAACTAACATATGAGAGACTCATTACATGCAAAGCGAGATATTTCAAGCCTTTATTTGTTATAATTTGGATGATTATGGCTTACAGCTTATGAAACCCCAAAGTCTCAATTTTGAGGTACCCTTTGCTCAGGTGATATGGCTTAATTAGCTGACACTTGAGTGTGACACTTTGAGTCTAGAATATTGAACCTTTTAGCAAAATTCTAATTTTAAGCTGCATTAATGCAATTCCTTTTAATTTGCATTACTTAAATGAATGGACTTTTGCACAATATTCAAATTTTTCGAGTTTCACCTGTATAGTTTGCGCGACTCCCTTAACCGAACAAAGTTGTCACTTCCCCGGAAAACCTATCCGGGAGAGCGACCTTAGGTTCCGGGCAGGCCTGGTTCCCGCTGCTGGAAGACGCCGCCTGTGGTCTCTGATACTGTGAGACGGCTGTGCGGAGGTCAGTCACCTCCAAAGACAATCCCTGCATACGATCGACCAGTGCAGAAACAGTATTCATCGCTGCACTGACACAAACAAAATGACGTTTTTTTGGGCAGTTGATAATGTCACGAGTAATGGGAAGGGGATAACACCAAATGACACACAGAAGGAATAGATCGGAGTCTAGGCCTCAAAGCTAAGGGAGAGGGATGGTGGTGACCCTGACTACTGCCAGTATGAGTAGACCCTGAAGGTGGAAATACTTACACACCAAAACCTAGACCCTGAAGACCCCAGAAGGCCCTAGGAATGGTGGCAGGGAATAGTGTTGGGCACGAATATTTGAATAGCGAATACTAATCGCGAATATCAGCACTTCAAGAATTTGCTAATATTTAGAGTATAGTGATATATATTCGTTTTTTTTATATTCTAGATTATATTCTAGATATATTCTAGATTTTTTTTCATCTGAACCCATGACCCCTCCCTACTTCTTGCTTGTGGGCCAATGAGAAGGCTGCAATGTCTTTGTCTGAGCTTAGCAACATCCCTAGCAACCAAAAGTTACCTACCCCTTACTATTTAAGAACCTCAGCAGCAGCCATTTTCTACAGTTTTTTAAAGTTCTGAGAGAGAGAGCAGGGTCATTGCTGTGCTCTGTTCTTTCCACTTATTACATTAGATAGATAGTTAGATAGCGTATATATATATATATATATATATATATATATATAATACAGATACAGTGGGAGATAGTCAGTGCAGGTTATATCCTGATATAGTTTAGCTGTTGCAGTGCCGTGTGATAGGTTCTGCTGTTCATACATACATGCTACAGACATAGTGTGATGTCACAACATTACTACGCACCAATCAGTAATATGTAGTCAGAACTGCTAACATTTGAAGTTTCACGTATTGCGCCAAAATACGCGCATCATTAATTGCCGATTAGCCCAATCGCAAATATATTTTATATATATTCTATCTGCATATAAAGCCATTTTTAATGTTCTGCCATGCCAACCATTTTCTCCAGTCTCAGGAAACTTCTAGCAGCTTGGAAAATGTAGCAAAAGTGACCCACGCCTGTATTGCACACCCTTTACTCGAATATTGCATTGCCGATTTTCACAATCAAGAAAATAATAGTGAATTCTCGAACTTGCGAATATATGACAAATATTCTACAAAATATTTGCGAAATATCGCAAATTCGAATATTTCCCCAGCTGCTCATCACTAGCAGGGAATGAGACTACTGGTTCCTTCCCAGATGAAGGAACCAGCGTCTCCCTGAGGGCTAGATAACAACACACATAAGCGAATAACTGAATGCAAGACAAAATGCACTTAGCTTAAAGCAGAATGGAGGAGCAGGAGATCCAAAGGAACAACACACCAGCTAAACCAACTCCAGCAGGAAATATCAACCGCATGGTAAGCAGTGAGAGTCAGAACTGAATAGGGCCTCAGTAATGACTACAAGCTGCACCTGACAAGAGGTGTGGTCACAACACAACACTGAAAGGAAAAACAGAGAGACTATCAGATACCCTCACTTCCAACCAGTCTCTCCGGTCTTCTCACCTCTGTCATGGGAGGGACCGTGACAGGCGGTTCCCTGGTTTCCTGCTCTTGTGGTACAAGAAGAACATACGCCATCACTGGCAAAGATGGCGGATTAAATTCTCGGTTGCTGGCACCCACAATTCGGCGCCTGTTAATCCAGAATAAATGTAGTGAAGTCATTTTTCATGGGGTTTTCTGTCAAATCTGTAGGCCTGTAGCATAAACGCACAAAAGTAAATCCTGTTTGTGATGCCAAAATTGCAATGTGCGCCTCCACCCAGGGCCCTCTATAGCGCGTATCAGGTTTAATAGGAATGTCGAGTTGTGTAGTGCAGCCTAAATGTCTCTCTATGCATGTCAGGGTGCTCCTACCTGGATACCGCTGGACCCCAGGCTTTGGCTCCAAAGCATTAAATAAGGGGAATAAATTATAGATTGAAAAGAATTGAGTCCAGACCTGGAGATGAAGCTCAATGGCAGCTTTACTTGAATAAACGGTTTTCCAAAACATTTTGCAGGCTTTGTCTTGGTTCCAGCAGGCTTTAGCATATAACTGGCAGGCAAACTCAACTTTGCTCTCTTTCTGGTTAACTCTGCTGTACTGACAAGCTTAAATAGTATCTTTGCTTTCTTCTTGATGCTGCATTTTCTCTCGGTAGTCTGACTCTAGGTTATGCAATGCAACTTTCCTCCTGGCTCCTGAGGCTTCAAGCTTTGGCCTCCATGGCCAGGTGCTCTGGCTGGCATGGGCACATCCAGCAGAGACTTGCCCCTGCACACCCTTCCCCTAGCTGGGGGTCAATTAGACTAACTAGAAACTGGTCCCCACCCCCGCCTTTATTCTCTCAACTTACAGCTCTGCCGTGTTTGCTGCCACCTGCTGGTGAACCAGGCATATTACATGTGAACAGTTACATAACATTAATGCAAATGTACATTGTGGAGGACCTGGAATAAAATACACAGATGACATATTAGCACATAAAAGACAATAGCAGGGTGTTACACAATCACTTGTTTGTCGACTGATTTGTATCTTTCATTAGAATCAAAGATGTACGATTATCATCAGCACATCTTCTTTTGTAATCAGCGATGTGCTGCCGATCATCAATAGAACTGAATGAGGGAGGAAAGATTATGGTAAGAATCATTACTCTTCATTCACTTTGCTTCGGCCTGTGTAATAGGCTGATACAAATGAGCGCAGATCAACTTTTCTTTTTTTTTGCAGCCCCTTTAAATAGATCAATGTGATAATGTGGCCCCCAGACCAAAAAATAGTTGTGTATCCCTGCTCTAAAGCCTAGAATTAAACCTGTGGTACATGTAATCAGAGGGTGCATGCCATGTCTCTAGGGAGTACTCACATTAGTCTCATGCTGTAGTTTTAAAAGGCAGCACAGTGTAGGAACATACGCTTGGGGTACTTTGGTATAGATCTTTTTCAGTAGAGGGTACTTAGGAATATGACAAACACAGAACGGACACAGGTTATCACATGATTGATCCTTGTGATCTGTAGACTAATCTTCCACATAGTACACGTATTATATAATGGAAACAGTGTAAGTGCCTCATACAGCAAGTCACAAAATAAACCTTAAAGGGAATGTGTCATCAGAAAATGACCTATTGTTTAAATCGTGTTTTTATGTTTAACATATTTTAAAATATTTTTTGTTGATTTTTATTTTAAAATTTTCCATGTCAATATCTATAATTAAACTAAATTCTGCAGTTTTCTGTGCGAATTCTGTACAGATCACTTTACTGCAGTTACCTGCTTATCTGTCATTCTAATCCTGCCTGTAATCATATCACCTCTTTTATGGATAAGACAGGATCTATGTCATGGTACGGTTCATTGTGACAGTTTTGGCAGTGTATGTTGGCTGCATGCTCTCTTGCTTACTGGCTGCATGCCGACACCGGTGTATGCTGGTTGCTTGGGACTGCGTGCTGGCTGCGGTGTAGTGTGTGAGCTGTGGCCTGTATTGTTTGTTCTATGGTTCTGGTACTCCTGGTTCTGATGGGGTTAACATCCCCTGGTCTGTTCCTGGGTGCGGCTTATCGGGTGCCCTCGTTATCCAGCTATATCTATCTTTGAGCTGTGGGGCTTGAGGTCAGTCTTTCTTGTGTCTTGCCGGGTGTTGCACCTTGCTGCTCACCTAGGAGGTCAGTCTGTCTTGTGTCTTACTGAGTGTAGCACCTTGCTGCTGACCCAGGGGGGTTTGCCATCTGCCCTTGTTTGTGTGGTGTCGCCTGGTGATGGTGTTGTTGCTTTGTCTGTTCTTCTGTACCTGTCCTGTATGTTTATGTTGTTATCCTTGTCCATGCCTTGCCTATTCTTCTGTTCTGTGTCTTGATCCACTCTGTTCCTTGTGTAGCCTAGCAATGCTCCAACTGCATTTGATAGCCTGGCAGTGCTAAACTGCTTCTGATCCTGTCCTATGTCCAGCCTGGCGGTGCTCTACTGCTTCTGATTCAGTCCTTGTTTGTCCTGTAGTGCCTACTGCTTCTGTTCTTGTGTTTGCCATCTCTTTGTGAGAGGGCCCCTGGGTTCTCTGTGTGCCTCCGCCCTGCTTCCATCCCGCTTGGGGTCCAGGCATCTGCTTCTATGCTGGTTCCCGTTTGTCTTATTGTCTTATCCATGTCCTGTGTTTGTTTGGGTTCCAGTTCTGTTGTCTGTTTCTGCTGGTGGTTTCACTAGTGTGGTTCTCTGCAGGTAGGGGCCAAGTGTACCGGGACCTTCCTGGAGGTGCGACCAGTGAGCCCTCGGCCCAGTTCATCCCCACCACCAGGGGCTCTGTGAAGAAGGGCATTTCTGTGCCCAATATACTGTGCCCAGTGTGTGCCATCTGAGACTCACACCACACTTCTTAAATTGTTAGTGGGATTGGGTACGGAAATGCCATAAATATAGACGTAAACTTCTGTATGCATACATGGCAGGCAGCAGAAGGAAAGAAGCGCAATTTTGCTTTTCGAGCTCGGTTTTCTTCACACATTTGCGCACTGTGAGGTACCCGTACAGTTGAATCTCCAAATAAGTGACCCCATTTTGGATACTACACCCCTTCAAGGAATTCACCTAGGGGTATAGTGATTGGCTTTAGAAAAAAATCAACATGTAGCCTTAATCTTTTGCCTGGACATAAATAGCTTCTGCTGACAACTGTAGAGGCTCTGGGGTGAAATTATAAATGGAACCCACAAGGAGTGACCCCATTTTGGAATCTAAAGTTATTTATCAAAGGGTGGAGTAAGCATTTTGACATCATGTGTGTTTTGCAGAACTTAATGAGCTGGTGTAATGCCTCAGAGTGGGGGTATACAGACGTGGACAAAATTGTTGGTACCCTTTGGTCAATGAAAGAAAAAGTCACAATGGTCACAGAAATAACTTTAATCTGACAAAAGTAATAATAAATTAAAATTCTATAAATGTTAACCAATGAAAGTCAGACATTGTTTTTCAACCATGCTTCAACAGAATTATGTAAAAAAATAAACTCATGAAACAGGCATGGACAAAAATGATGGTACCCCTAGAAAACACAGAACATAATGTGACCAAAGGGACATGTTAATTCAAGGTGTGTCCACTAATTAGCATCACAGGTGTCTACAACCTTGTAATCAGCCATTGGGCCTATATATATGGCTCCAGGTAATCACTGTGTTGTTTGGTGATATGGTGTGTACCACACTCGACATGGACCAGAGGAAGCAAAGGAAAGAGCTGTCTCAAGAGATCAGAAAGAAAATTATAGACAAGCATGTTAAAGGTAAAGGCTATAAGACCATCTCCAAGCAACTAGATGTTCCTGTGAGTACAGTTGCACATATTATTCATAAGTTTAAGATCCATGGGACTGTAGCCAACCTCCCTGGACGTGGCCGCAGGAGGAAAATTGATGACAAATCTAAGAGACGGATAATCCGAATGGTAACAAAAGAGCCTAGAAAGACTTCTAAAGAGATTCAAGGTGAACTTCATGCTCAAGGAACATCAGTGTCAGATCGCACCATCCGTCGTTGTTTGAGCCAAAGTGGACTACATGGGAGACGACCAAGGAGGACACCATTGTTGAAAACGAATCATAAAAAAGCAAGACTGGAATATGCCAAACTACATGTTGACAAGCCACAAAGCTTCTGGGAGAATGTCCTGTGGACAGATGAGACAAAAATCGAAGTTTTTGCCAAGGCACATCAGCTGTATGTTCACAGACGAAAAAATGAAGCATATCAAGAAAAGAACACTGTCCCTACTGTGAAACATGGAGGAGGCTCTGTTATGTTCTGGGGCTGCTTTGCTGCGTCTGGCACAGGGTGTCTTGAATCTGTGCAGGGTACAATGAAATCTCAAGACTATCAAGGAATTCTAGAGAGAAATGTACTAGCCAGTGTCAGAAAGCTTGGTCTCAGTCGCAGGTCATGGGTCTTGCAACAGGACAATGACCCAAAACACACCGCTAAAAACACCCAAGAATGGCTAAGAGGAAAAAATTGGACTATTCTAAAGTGGCCTTCTATGAGCCCTGACCTCAATCCTATTGAGCATCTTTGGAAGGAGCTGAAACATGCAGTCTGGAAAAGGCACCCTTCAAACCGGACACAACTGGAGCAGTTTGCTCATGAGGAGTGGGCCAAAATACCTGCTGAGAGGTGCAGATGTCTCATTGACAGTTACAGGAAGCGTTTGATTGCAGTGATTGCCTCAAAAGGTTGCGCAACAAAATATTAAGTTAGGGGTACCATCATTTTTGTCCATGCCTGTTTCATGAGTTTATTTTTTTACATAATTCTGTTGAAGCATGGTTGAAAAACAATGTCTGACTTTCATTGGTTAACATTTATAGAATTTTAATTTATTATTACTTTTGTCAGATTAAAGTTATTTCTGTGACCATTGTGACTTTTTCTTTCATTGACCAAAGGGTACCAACAATTTTGTCCACGTCTGTATATGACTATTTATTTTTATTTTTTACTGTATTGCCCATATTTCTGATACAATGTGAATGTAATGACATGTTATGCACTTGATTCACCAGCAGATGCAGTATGGTTGGTAATGTTTGGTAATAGGAATGGAAATTACCAATCCATTCCTCCCCTCTTGGTAGGAGTGGGCTGGTCCAACTTCCTGCCAAGAGTGGGACTGAGGTAGGAAGAGTCAGTCTAAAGATGGAGAGTGAGGAGTGAGGGGGAATGTGGCCCCAGAGGCAGCTCATCTGTGAGGACCACTACTCCAGAGAGCCTGCAGGGTTCTAGGCTACAGAAGATTAGCAAGTTGCAGTGTATTAGCTAGTAGAGTGATCAAACATCCGAGCTATAAAGACTCTGCTGAAAAAGTGGTGGGAAACACATTTAAGACATCATCATGAGAGTCAGGACAGGCATAGCTGGAGGCCTGTATCATACAGTGGATACCTGCAGTCACAGTTGCCAGAGTAGAGTCATAGGGAAGGGAACCCATAGAGAGACAGCATCAGCTGGCAAGTTTCTGAGTGTCATCCTTGCTGCATTGCCAGCCACCATACCCCATCATCTGCAAGTAGAGCAAGTGAACTTTGTACCAGCTGCTGATGAATGTGCTGCTTTTCATTTTTGCACTCGGTAAATGAAGACTTTCAATTATTTCCGCCTAGGGTTGGGCAATAAACTGGTATTAACGATATACCGCGGTATTAAGAAACGGCGATATCGCCATTTCTTAAATACTGGTGTATTTTAGTGATGTCATAGGGGCAGACACACGTCACAGTGCTGAATGCCTCTAAAACGTTCGGCGCACATTACAGGCGGCACAGTGGAGAAGGAGACTCCCTCCCCACTGTGATCCGGCTGCAGCTGCTCCACCAATGAGAAGGTAATAGTGAGGAGGAGGGGAGGGGCTGTGGCTGCTGCGCCACCAATGAGAATTACCCTCAATACAAATATAGACTGCGGGTACTGGCCGTATTACATACCCGGCACCCGGTCTCAATGACAGGAAGCGGCAATCCTGCGAACCAAAGCAATTTACCCCTCAAATGCGGCACCTGAGGGGTTAATTGGCACCATTCAGTGGGATCCCTGTCATTGAGGCCGAGTGCTGGCTGTGTGATATGGCTGGCACCCGCAGTCCAAATTTGTATTATGGGGTTAATTACATTCATTGGTGGCGCAGTGCACCCCCCATACCCCAGTATTATAAATTATAATCATTGGTGGCGCAGTGCACCAAAGCCCCCCAGTATTATAATCATTGGTGGTAATGGCCACAGGGTCCCCTCCCCTCTTCATTGGTGGTGCAATGGTAGCTTCTGATCGAAGCCCCAGCAGTGAAATCTCAGGGCTCCGATCGGTTACCATGGCAGCCAGGACGCTACTGAAGCCATCCATGGCTGCCATGGTAATCTCCCCGCTGCCGTGTGCACAAAGCCCAGGGCAGCAGGGACAATGTGAGATCCTATGCAGCCTCATAGAGCTCTATTAGGGTGCATAGGACGAGGGATGAAAAAATCCCAGGTTCTAGCCCCATAAGGGGGCTAATAGTTATTAAATAAATAGTTTAAAAAAACACCAAAACATTAAATTTATAAATTACTTTTTTATGGGACCGAAATTGAATCAAAATGTTGGTATTGTGACAACCCTAGTCACGGGGGTATAAGTCCTTTAGGTCACAAAGAAATGGCATCTAGTGGCTGTAAACCCCCCAGAGCCAGGAGATCGGCGCTGGATAGATAACAGTCGCTGCACTCTGGGGGCTGCTGCACAGAGAGGCCGGGAGTGTGTGAGGGCTTATTGTTTTGTGAGACGAGCTGCCATTATTATTAATATGATTACATATAGTACTATCAGTAACTTCGCCACATAGCCCAGTTACTACTATTAATCATCAACTGAGCCAATGAACTGTTTACCCATAAAAACATTTACTTATTGAATATATGATAAAAAAATAATCAAAGTGACCCCGATAGTTAAGGAGAATACCAATAAGGGCTAGAACCACCACACGTCCCTCTCACATCAATATATAATAAAATAATCAATAACATTACCCATGGCACTGAAATAATGGAAAATATATACTAATCTAAAATCTGTAGTGAAGTTTGTATAACCGTAATCTTGAATAACTTATTAGTATATATGTATCTAAGCACTTCAGAATAAGATAGATAGAACAATCATTGATAATGAAAAAATGCCATACCAATAGAGGGACGATATCAGTGGTCCTGCCCTGTACCTCGACGCACTTTTCACGTGTTACCGCTTCGTCAGGAGGGGATTAACATTATTATTAGTAATATTTTGGGGAACATAAATCACCCACTGCCCCTGTACCCGCCCGATCATTGAACTCCTTTCCCACAGTACCTGTGCCATCTTCTTACAAGTGGAAACCAATAGATAACTTACAGTGATATCAGATATGGGGTGTATTGAAAGTAGATTAAAATAAAGAGGAGAAATAGAACCGTTCCTATATACTTCCTTGCCTTTTTTTCTCACATAAATTTTATTTACCTCATCCTAAAATTCGCGGTCTTTATAGATTGTTTTACATAGCAGACTTTTAACACCTCAAATGCCATGGACCAAGACATCTCAGTGGTCAATGGTCATTTACTGGGAGTGCGGCACTCCCAGTGACTCAACGGCTTATCCACGAAGAGATTGTGGAAGCCTGCTGTTGCTTTGGCAGCCTGGGGACCTCTATATATAGCAAAGTTTCTATCAAGCCCTGCCTGTGGTAAATCATTACAGTCTATGGGAGAAGTGATCAGACAATTATCTAGGGGGAATAAAATAAATGTGAAAAAAGTAAAAAATAAAAAAATAAAAAAGTGTTTTCAATTATTAAATATTAAATTCATGTAATCCCTTTCCTGATTTTACAAATAAGAAACATAAATAAAATATGTAAAGTCCAGTGGTATCACTGTGTCATAAAATGCCAGAACTGTTAAAATATAAAAGTAAATATGCTGCATGGTGAATGGAGTAACAGTAGAAAAAAAATCAAAATGGATGATTTGTTGTTTTTTGGTCGCTTACCCCCCCCTCCTTGAAAAAGAATAAAAAGTGATGAAAAGGTCATACACACCCCAAAATGGTAATATAACCTACAGATCATGAGCCCTTACACCACTCCATAGACAAAAATATAAAAAGTTATGGGGGTCAGAATATGATAATGAAAATATATATATATTTTTTTTATTGAAAATACAAGAGAAAATGTACTATTGCTGTAACTGGCCCGCTAAATGGAGTTAATATATCATCTTTACTGCATAGGGACTGTGATAAAAAATTCTACCCCATTTAGAATTTTTTTCTAACTTCCCACCACATTATAACAAAACCAAAGAATAAAGGGAAGACAATGATCTAGAACTGTATATAAAAATCTCAGCTTTATTAGATCAATGTGGGATAAATGGAAAATCAGATAAAACAGCTAAAAAAAGCAGAACGAGGCATGATATATTAATCACCTACAGAACTTCACTTGGCCAAACATAGTTAAAATACAAAAAATGAGAGCCTGAGGAAATCTTCACATGTGACCAGGTAATACCAGTAATAACATATTTGATCACATTAGAAAAAACATATTAATAATAGAAAGTATGACTACAAAGGGAAAATACCACTGTGTGACTATAGATTGATAATGAAAATAGTCATTACTGTATTAACAATCTCGACCAGACACCTATTTTGTCAGGCAAAAGATATCCTACTCCATGAGAAGGTGCAATAATAGATGGCCAGGACGCAACACCTCGATGTGTGTTTTCACCTTCTGGCTTTTGTGGTTTATGGTTAGCCAAGTGAGTATGATCATTGGGATTATTATTACATTTTAGCCATATTTATAACAAGTTGCATATAAGGCCAATTTCACGCTGCGTTAATGCCTACCACTGAGGGGGTATACATTTGAATACACAAAAATATTATTAAAACATCCACCATGATGGGTCAACTGGGCACACCCAGTTCAAAGGATCAATCTTTAGACTCTGACCTGATGTCTGTTTTGCTAGAATAGTGCTATTCTGTCCAGAAATGAATGGAGAACAAGTTAAACGGAGTTCGGTGAGGACTCCATTTTCCACATTGCAGTGACTCTTCGATTACTCAATGTATACCACTGACGGAAAGCTCAGCAGAAGACTTTAACACATTCTGAACCTGGCCTAAGGTACATGTGCATGCCACCAGCAGATTGGTGTACAATGTAAGCCACTAATATAACTAATATACACTCACCTAAAGAATTATTAGGAACACCATACTAATGCGGTGTTGGACCCCCTTTTGCCTTCAGTACTGCCTTAATTCTATGTGGCATTGATTCAACAAGGTGCTGATAGCATTCTTTAGAAATGTTGGCTCATATTGATAGGATAGCATCTTGCAGTTAATGGAGATTTGAGGGATGCACATCCAGGGCACGAAGCTCCCATTCCACCACATCCCAAAGATGCTCTATTGGGTTGAGATCTGATGACTGTGGGGGCCATTTTAGTACAGTGAACGTATTGTCATGTTCAAGAAACCAATTTGAAATGATTCAAGCTTTGTGACATGGTGCATTATCCTGCTGGAAGTAGCCATCAGAGGATGGGTACATGGTGGTCATGAAGGGATGGACATGGTCAGAAACAATGCTCAGGTAGCACGTGGCATTTAAACGATGGCCAATTGGTACTAAGGGGCCTAAAGTGTGCCCCGAAAACATCCCCCACACCATTACACCACCACCACCAGCCTGCACAGTGGTAACAATGCATGAATTTTGGTGAGCTCGTGCAAATTGTAGCCTCTTTTTCCTATTTGTAGTGGAGATGAGTGGTACCCGGTGGGGTCTTCTGCTGTTGTAGCCCATCCGCCTCAAGGTTGTGCGTGTTGTGGCTTCACAAATGCTTTGCTGCATACCTCGGTTGTAATGAGTGGGTATTTCAGTCAACATTGCTCTTCTATCAGCTTGAATCAGTCGGCCCATTCTCCTCTGACCTCTAGCATCAACAAGGCATTTTCGCCCACAGGACTGCCGCATACTGGATGTTTTTCCCTTTTCACACCATTCTTTGTAAACCCTAGAAATGGTTGTGCGTGAAAATCCCAGTAACTGTGCAGATTGTGAAAATCTCAGACCGGCCCGTCTGGCACCGGCAACCATGCCACGCTCAAAATTGCTTAAATCACCTTTCTTTCCCATTCTGACATTCAGTTTGGAGTTCAGGAGATTGTCTTGACCAGGACCACAACCCTACATGCATTGAAGCAACTGCCATGTGATTGGTTGACTAGATAATCGCATTAATGAGAAATAGAACAGGTGTTCCTAATAATTCTTTAGGTGAGTGTAAAATATCACTATTATAAAAAATAGCAGTTTACATGATTACATACAGAGAAGAGAATCTCACAGCAGAGACCAAAATGGAGCTGGTTAACACAACTTTAGCCTCCATCCTAGGATATTCTAGTGACTGTCAATCCATTTCTTTCCAGTGGCTCTCAATCCATTCCCGCTCCATTGTCTGCTACAGAGCTCAGGTGCTTGGAACCTTTAAGTGGTCATAACATGCATGAGGAGGTGGATGGGATATACCTTTCACCATGTAACAAATCCAGGGGAGTAGCAAAAGGCTCATAGGCTCTGGTGCAAAAATTCAGCTTGGGTCCCCCTTCCCTCAGTACTTTGTGGTATCTAGCCTTTCTGCTGCCTAAGGCAAAAATTGAAACAGCACCCCCCCCATTCCAAATTCTTAACCTAACCCCTTCCCTCCAGTCCTACTGTTAAAGACATACTTGGAAAACATTATGTTACAGTGCTACAAAACATACAGGGTAATACAGTGCCACATACCTCTTGTCATATCTCCTCGGATACAGACATTCTATTTCCTTATCTTCTCCATTCAAACCAGACTACTATGATGCTTTCTTTCAGCCATCTCTCGTCTCTGCAGAGTTTGACCAACAGACATCTTAGTTTCCATCTTTTTCATCATCCTCCCACCTTAAAATGTGCGCCAATACAAAAAAACATCCCCTTATGATGTGCGCCTATACAAAAAATACCACCTTATAATGTGTGCCAGTTAAAAAAATACCCCCTTACCTTTCAGATCAGACCCCCATATCAGATCTAAAATAGAACCCTCTTATCACACTGCAGATTAGACCTCAAATGAGACCCCCATGTAAAACCTCAAACGAGACCCCCATATCACACCTCAAATCAGAACCACATATCTCACCGCAGATCAGAACCCCATATCAGACCTCAAATTAGAACCCCATATCAGACCTCAAATCAGACCCCCATATCAGACCTCAAATCAGACCCCATATCAGACCTCAAATCAAAGCCCCATTGTCTCTGTATATGAGTCTACGACAAATAGTTGTGTTGAAGATCCACACATGTAGCAGAGCTAAATTCAAACGTGAAAAGTTATAAGGAAAAATAACTAAAATTTACAAAGCAAGCATCATTCCAGCTCAACTATAAATAAGGGTGACAAGTGCAGCGACTGGGTACGCAGGGGCAACACGTGAGGCTACTGTAGGCCGATGGGGGTAGTAGTTCATTTACTCACGGTTAGCAGAGCCTACCTGGGCCGGCGTACAGTGATGGGGAAGACAGTACTAAATCCTCCGGGGCACGCTCTATTGCAGGGAACACCAGCCAGATGGAAGTTGAGATGCCCTTGATGGTATAGGTGTTTAAGGTGGTTTGGTGGCTGGGCCCCTGTGTTCGTGACGCCAGCACCGTAAGGTGCAAATGGCATACACCCCTGTATCCTAAGGGAATTAAGTAATGTCATAGCCAGACCCTTATTTCTGATATTTGCGGACTCTTTACTGACAGGGAATTTCCCACAGGATTGGCGCATAGCAAATGTGGTGTCAATATTCAAAAAGGGTCCGAAAACAGAGCCTGGAAACTATAGACCGGTAAGTTTAACATCTGTTGTGAGTAAACTGTTTGAAGGTTTTCTAAGAAGTAATATAAAGAAAATAGACCAGGCACTCTATATATGTTGCGAAGACGAGATATTTATTAATACATATAAAATCAATTGGAAAAGATGGCTAGTGTGACACAACAATAAAAAACTTGGCACAAAAAAATTTGCAGCAATATCCAATGTTACATGTAATATAGCAGCAATGTAACAATGTTGCAACAATAATGTGACAATTTTAGCAACAATAACACATGAATGCAACAATGTGTCAATTAGTAGCAGAAGTTGGAGTTCAAACTAGTAGTAGCAGTAATATAGTCCAGCCATAAAAACCGCAAATAGATCATGCGTTTATGCATCCATACGGCAGGGAATATAACTAATAGCACCATATAAATAGTTCCTCATGAGAAACCGCAACAAAGTCTTTACATATATTTCCAAATCCAAGATATCTTTGAATGTGCGCAATTCCGCTCCTGGCTCACTATACTGATGCTCACTATACTATACTGAGATGCGGACTTGATGGTCTGTAATCGAGCAGATATCGGCTGACTCTGTGTCCAGTATCATCAGCGGGTTGTACGCTCGGTAAGACCAAATATTGCCAGAGCTTTTCTTCAGAAGCTTAATTCAAATCCAGGGAGACTTTTTCCAGCATGCCGGTACAAGGTGTATCCCATACGCGTTTCGGGGGTGTGCCCCTTCCTCAGTGGTAACCTAGCAATGTTTCCCCTCCTTCTTTTATATTCCAAACCAAGTAGGTATCAAAAACTGGACCGGAATCGCAATACTACCCAGGTGGATGCAAAACCCGGATTTACTATGATGCGGCTCTTGTGCGTTTACCATGCGGTTTTTATTGTCAAATTGCGGTTTTTATGCTATAGCTGCTTAAATGCAATATAAAACACAATGGATGTTAAAAAATATAAAATATATTCAATTTCACTAAAATAAATGGTAAAAACATCAATTATTCCACAATCTGATTAAAAACGTTGACAAATTGTGCCAAAGTGTATTCAGATAAATTAAAATACATGTTCAATCCTTAATGCAGTCACAAATATAGAGAAACTGTATCGAAATCACACTTTTTAAATGTGAAATCCAACTATTCCATAATAAAGCTCCTATGTATTACTTATATAATTTTTATTAGGTTATATTTTAATGTGGGATCTGATGGATGTTAAAGAAAATCCAGGATATAGTGGATATTACATAAATCTAAAATATACTCAATTTCCCTGCCACACATGGTGAAATACTTCCTCAATCTAGTCGCTAGATATGGGAACAGATGGGTTCTCTGGTATGCTGTAAATACCTATAGTACAGGGGGGGAAAACAAACTTTCATGTTCCCCACCGTGTTAAAAGAGAACACATTCACAGGAATCCAAACAGTTCCCAATCCGCGTTTAACCCATTTGGTGCTAATGAGCCGAAATCAAATATCAGTTTCGATTCTAATCTGGACATCTTTTTTATCAGATCACCGCCCCTCCAGTCTGGTTCTACTTTAGCTACAGCTGTATATATCAAGCCCGTGGGGTCTTTATCGTGGCATGCTTTGAAGTGCTTTGACACGGTATGGTTCTCATAGCCCTGACGTATGTTGGCCACATGTTCAGAGACCCTTTTTTTAAGAAGTCTCTCCGTGCGGCCAACATATTGTTTCTTGCAGGGGCATGTCAGCAAATAGATGACACTCTTGCTATTGCAAGTCAAAAAAGTTTTTATCTCGTGTGAATAGCCATTACTATTAGAAATGACCTTCACAGTTTTTTAGGAACATTTGTTATCTTGCAATTAGGGCATGAGTTACATCTATAGAACCCCTCAAAGCACAGCCAATGTTTGTCTTTCGGTTGATTCAATCTTTTAACTGTAGGGGCTATCTTTACGCCCAGATTGTCAGCACGTGTGTATACTATTTTGGGTTTTATTGGTAGCATGGGTCCTATGATTTTATCTTTTAATAGGAAGGGCCAATGTTTTATGATACTGGCTTCCACTTTCTTGTGCTGGGTATTAAAGGGTAACACAATCTGTAATCCTTCATGTGGCATCAGATCATTTTGAGGTTCTATCCTTTTCTCCACAAAAAAATCTTTGCGGTCCAAACTTTTAACCTTATTCAGAGCTCCTTCAATACATTGGTTTGGGTAATTCTTATCCATAAACTGCTGTTTCAGGATTTCAGCCTCTTTCACAAATGTATCGTCAATTGTGCAGTTTCGCTTAAGGCGTCTGAATTGGCTAATAGGAACATTCATCAGCCACCTAGGAAGGTGGCAACTGGAATGAAATATAAAATTATTTTTGGCTGTTGGTTTGTGGTAGGTGCTACAGATCAATTTGTCTGCATTGACATCAATGTTCAAATCTAAAAATTCAATATGGGTTTTGCTAATATTTGATGTAAAATGGAGGTTCAGATTATTACGGTTAATCTCAGATAAAAACAAATTCAATGCTGAATCTGATTCCCTCCATATAAAAACAACATCATCTATGTACCGCCTCTAGAGCACCAGATCTGCCCCCAGCTTCGGTGAGATATTCCCATCCCCCCAATCCGATATAAATAGATTTGCATAACTGGGGGCGAATCTGACGCCCATCGCGGTACCAGACTTTTGTAAAAAGAATTCTGTATCAAACGTAAAATAGTTGTGTTTAAGAATAAAATTGGCAGCTTCCAATATATAGTCTATCTGTATGGGTTTAAGCCTACCACTTTTATGTAGTTGGGATGACAATGCCTCCAATGCTTGTTCGTGTCTAATAGATGTATATAAAGATTGGACATCTAACGTGCCCAATACCCAATCCTGGTCTACTGTGAGATTTTCTAAGATTTTAATTATTTGTGTAGTATCTTTTAGATCAAATTTAGTATCCTTAACTATCGGCTGCAACTGGCGATCAACATATTGTGAGAGATTGGCCGTCAAAGAGTTGATCCCCAAAATTATCGAGCGGCCTGGAGGGTTTATTAGGCATTTATGCATCTTCAGTAGATAATAAAAAAACGGAAGACTGCATTGTGTGTTTAGTATAAAATTCACCTCACTCTCCAATAGGATGTTCGTCCATGCACCTTTCTCACATAGTTCCACCAGCTGTGGGTACAATTCATTTGTTGGGTCCTTAGTCAGTTTAGTATAAATCTCCATATCTGTTAGTTGTCTAAAACATTCTTTTTTGTAATCCTCTGTATTCAAAATCACTATAGCTCCGCCTTTATCCGCGCGCCGAATTGTGATTACTTCATTCTTTTGGAGTAGTTTAATAGCTGCGATTTCCTGATTCGAAAGGTTTGATCTATTTTTATTCCCATTGCTCATAGATCTAATATCCCGTTCTACATTTTTTCTAAAGGCCTCTATTTCAGAGCTAATTTCATTTCTGGGATATTTAGTCGATTTGACGCTTAGTTCGGTATGGATGAACCTTGGTGTCATCTGGAAATTGGTATTAATGGGGGTTTTTTAAAAATATTTCTTGAGGCAGATTTTCCTCACAAATTTTTCAACTCCCACATAGGTTTCAAATTTACTCAGACATGAACTTGAAGCAAATTTGAGACCCTTGTTCAATAGTGAAACCTGAGATGGTATCAAGTTTGTTTTACTTAAATTAATTATAGGGCTTTGGGATGACAATTCTGTGTCTAATATTTGTGTTTGTGTCTTCTTTCTTTTTGCCCTTCTTGTTTTCCTCTTGGTTCTTGATAATTTTGTGTCCAATTGTGGGATCTCTCGGGTGTTCTGTGTGATCTCTCTGGTGTCCTGTTGAATCTCCGATAGGGATTGTGATTGGGTGCTAAATTGTGTGGTATCTCTCCGTAATCCCAGTTCTGTGTGGTTGGTTTGTTTCTCAGATTGTATGTATGTTGGACTGGGGGATTTAGATGGTCTAAACAAGATATCCTTCTTGGAGAGTATTGGGCTCGGTGCCACGTGTTCGGTGTTCGGTCATGGGGGGGGAGGGAGTGTAATCTAAAAAAAGGCTCCCTGCCCAAAATGTCATATTTATTTGAGGTTTGAATGCTCATATCTGGGTTAGTGTAATTCCTGTCTTTGACTTTATCTCTTATTTCCTTGTGAATCTCCTTATGTGTCTCTCTATGTTTAATTTTTGCTTTCACTTTTGAATACTGTGTGGGAGTTTCATCTTTCTCTACTAATGAAATAATTTCTGTATGTTCCCTATTATTTATCATTTGTCGTTTACTATACTTTTTCATTTTTTTGTCAATAATCTCCTGTTCTAATCTATCCATACTCTACAAATGTTTTGTTGCCAGGTATTGTATTCTTCATTTTTGGGAAATGTCTCAACCTTTCCTTTAATTTCTATAATTTTATTAGATAACTCCTCCAATTTGTGTCCGCCTTCTAATAATTAGTTCTACCAATGCAATAGACTGGTTCTTCAATAATTGATTCCATTCCGTATTAAATCTGTCTTCACATAGATCCTGTGCCGGGGTCTTGGAAAGCTGTAGACCCTTGGGAATATTCCCATTTTTAATGTATTGTGTGAGAGATTTTATCTCCCACCGCTGTTTAAGTGTTTTTTGTAACAGGGTCTCCAACTCTCCAAAAACCCTGGACACTGAGTCCGTATGATTCTGTGTCACATCAAAATCAAACGTATCCACTATATGTTTGATACGGAATTCTTTTTACAGAAGTCTGGTACCGCGATGGGCACCAGATTCGCCCCCAGTTATGCAAATCTATTTATGTCGGATTAGGAGGATGAGAATATCTCACCGAAGCTGGGGGCGGATCTGGTGCTCTAGAGGCGGTACATAGACGATGTTGTTTTATATGGAGGGGATCAGATTCAGCATTGAATTTGTTTTTATCTGAGATTAACCGTAATAATCTGAACCTCCATTTTACATAAAATATTTGCAAAACCCATATTGAATTTTTAGATTTGAACATTGATGTCAATGCAGACAAATTGATCTGTAGCACCTACCACAAACCAACAGCCAAAAATAATGTTATATTACATTCCAGTTACCACCTTCCTAGGTGGCTGATGAATGTTCCCTATTAGCCAATTCAGACGCCCTTAAGTAGAAACTGCACAATTGACGATACATTGTACGAAAGAGGCTGAAATCCTGAAACAGCAGTTTATGCATAAGAATTATCCCAAACCAATGTATTGAAGGAGCTCTGAATAAGGTTAAAAGTTTGGACCGCAAAGACTTTTTTGGTGGAGAAAATGATAGAACCTCAAAATGATCTGATGCCACATGAAGGATTACAGATTGTGTTACCCTTTAATACCCAGCACAAGAAGTGGAAGCCAGTATCACTAAACATTGGCCCTTCCTATTGAAAGATAAAATCATAGGACCCATGCTACCAATAAAACCCAAAATAGTATACACACGTGCTGACAATCTGGGCGTAAAGATAGCCCCTACAGTTAAAAGATTGAATCAACCGAAAGACAAACATTGGCTGTGCTTTGAGGGGTTCTATAGATGTAACTCATGCCCTAATTGCAAGATAACAAATTTTCCTAAAAAAAACTGTGAAGGTCATTTCTAATAGTAATGGCTATTCACACGAGATAAAAACTTTTTTGACTTGCAATAGCAAGAGTGTCATCTATTTGCTGACATGCCCCTGCAAGAAACAATATGTTGGCCGCACGAAGAGACTTCTTAAAAAAAGGGTCTCTGAGCATGTGGCCAACATACGTCAGGGCTATGAGAACCATACCGTGTCAAAGCACTTCAAAACATGCCACGATAAAGACCCCACGGGCTTGATATATACAGCTTTAGCTAAAGTAGAACCAGACTGGAGGGGCGGTGATCTGATAAAAAAGATGTCCAGATTAGAATCGAAACTGATATTTGATTTCGGCTCATTAGCACCAAATGGGTTAAACGCGGATTGGGAACTGTTTGGATTCCTGTGAATGTGTTCTCTTTTAACACGGTGGGGAACATGAAAGTTTGTTCCCCCCCCCCCCTGTTCTATAGGTATTTACAGCATACCAGAGAACCCATCTGTTCCCATATCTGGCGACTAGATTGAGGAAGTATTTCACCATGTGTGGCAGGGAAATTGAGTATATTTCAGATTTATGTAATATCCACTATATCTGGATTTGTTTAACATCCATCAGATCCCACATTAAAATATAACCTAATAAAAATTATATAAGTAATACATAGGAGCTTTATTATGGAATAGTTGGATTTCACATTTAAAAAGTGTGATTTTGATACAGTTTCTCTATATTTGTGACTGCATTGAGGATTGAACATGTATTTTAATTTATCTGAATACACTTTGGCACAATTTGTCAACGTTTTTAATCAGATTGTGGAATAATTGATGTTTTTACCATTTATTTTAGTGAAATTGAATATATTTTATATTTTTTAACATCCATTGTGTTTTATATTGCATTTTGGCAGCTATAGCATAAAAAACGCAATTTGACAATAAAAAACGCATGGTAAACGCACAAGAGCCGCATCATAGTAAATCAGGGTTTTGCATCCACCTGGGTAGTATTGCGATTCCGGTCCAGTTTTTGATACCTACTTGGATTGGAATATAAAAGAAGGAGGGGAAACATTGCAAGGTTACCACTGAGGAAGGGGCACACCCCCGAAACGCGTATGGGATACACCTTGTACCGGCATGCTGTAAAAAGTCTCCCCTGGATTTGAATTAAGCTTCTGAAGAAAAGCTCTGGCAATATTTGGTCTTACCGAGCGTACAATCCGCATCTCAGAGAGGTGAAGCGACCAGATTAAGGTAACATCGTATCAGGAACTACAAGGTGGTGGGACGCCACCACGAGCGTTTACTGTATTGTACCTGCTGGTCTCTCCGGTTATATTGAAAGGATTGAAAAGACCGGTAACCTATCTGTTTCCATCAGTATAGTGAGCCAGGAGCGGAATTGCGCACATTCAAAGATATCTTGGATTTGGAAATATATGTAAAGACTTTGTTGCGGTTTCTCATGAGGAACTATTTATATGCTGCTATTAGTTATATTCCCTGCCGTATGGATGCATAAACGCATGATCTATATGCGTTTTTTTATGGCTGGACTATATTACTGCTACTACTAGATTGCGGTTTGAACTCCAACTTCTGCTACTAATTGACACATTGTTGCATTTATGTGTTATTGTTGCGAAAATTGTCACATTATTGTTGCAACATTGTTACATTGCTGCTATATTACATGTAACATTGGATATTGCTGCAAATTATTTTGTGCCAAGTTTTTTATTGTCGTGTCACACTAGCCATCTTTTCCAATTGATTTTATATGTATTAATGAATATCTCGTCTTGGCTACATATATAGAGTGCCTGGTCTATTTTCTTTATATTATTACCATTTATTTGTGGCTGGGTGGGCCACTTAGACCAAGAGCACCTGTTCCATTTTGTCCAGCTGAAGTGATCCACAGATAGTTTATCTAATTTTCTAAGAAATGCTATCTCAACGGAAATAAGCAAATAACGCCATATCAGCATGGCTTCATAAGGGATCGGTCATGCCAAACTAATTTAATCAGTTTCTATGAGGAGTTAAGTTCTAGACTTGACAGCCACGAATCAATGGATGTCGTATATCTGGACTTCTCCAAAGCATTTGACACTGTACCGCATAAAAGGTTAGTATATAAAATGAGAATGCTCGGACTGGTAGAAAACGTCTGTATGTGGGTAAGTAACTGGCTCAGTGATAGAAAACAGTTGTTATTAATGGTACACACTCAGATTGGGTCACTGTCACTAGTGGGGTACCTCGGGGGTCAGTATTGGGCCCTATTCTCCTCCTATATTTATTAATGCTCTTGTAGAAGGCTTGCATAGTAAATAGTATCAATTTTCGCACTAAACTGTGTAAAGTAATTAACACTGAAGAGGACAGTATACTACTACAGAGGGATCTGGATAGATTGGAGGCTTGGGCAGAGAAGTGGCAGATGAGGTTTAACATGGACAAATGTAAGATTATGCACATGGGAAGGAATAATGCAAGTCACCCGTACATACTAAATGGTAAAACACTCGGTAACACTGACATGGAAAAGGACCTAGGAATTTTAATAAACAGCTAACTAAGCTGCAAAAAACAGTGTCAGGCAGCTGCTGCCAAGGCCAATAAGATAATAGGTTGGATCAAACGGGGCATAGATGCCCGTGATAAGAACATAGTCCTACCACTTTACAAATCGGCAGTTAGACCACACATGGAGTACTGTGTACAGTTCTGGGCTCCTGTAAACAAGGCAGACATAGCAGAGCTGGAGAGGGTCCAGAGGAGGGCAACTAAAGTAATAACTGGAATGGGGCAACTACAGTACCCTGAAAGATTATCAAAATTAGGGCTATTCACTTTAGATAAAAGATGACTGAGGGGAGATCTAATTACTATGTATAAATATATCAGGGGTCAATACAGAGATCTATCCCATCATCTATTTATTCCTAGGACTGTGACGAGGGTTCAGTAGTATTAATTTTACCAGGTTTAGGCAATGGTCAGTTGAGGAGTTCTCTAGTACTTTAGCTTTACAGGCGAAGAATAATTAGGTTTACTTTAAGTCCACTTTCTATAGCACTTAGGTACTAAATATACTGTTTTCTATCCGATAAGGGTGTTTCTCCCTCTTGGCAGGCAAACTCTCTGCTACATTATTAGCAGGATGTTCTCCGGAAGTATTCAGGTTTACTATATCCCAGAAGGCTTCTAGTGAATAAGGACAACTTGGCACCTTGGTCATCCGGTTGTGTCCAGGAACTTGGTAAGTTACTCCTGGTCACTTGTGCTTGTGAAGTTAAGTCCATAGGCCAGACTCAGCTCTAACCTTCACTAGGCTTGCTTCATATCTCTTAGTTTGTCCTCTCCAGGATTGATCAGGTCCCGGAGGAAAGAAATTGCAGCTACATAGTGGATAAGTCCTGTTTCTCTCGTCCATACACTTGCTTTCCACTCTCACCACAATACACTACACTGGAATGTTGGAATGCCCTGAGCTAGACACACCCCACGCTATATAAATGAGTGGCGCCAGCACCACCTAGGGGTGAATGAGTGTAATGACATTGCCAGCCTGATAATAGGAAATACCATACATTGCAAATACATTAGATAAATAGGCAGATGTTTAAAGTGTCCCTTTTACACACATATGTGGGACGCTGCATAAGCAATGTTTTTCTGGGAGACCCTCCTGATGCCACATTCTAGTAATGTACGTATGTTGGCAGCAAATATAAAGAAAGAGATAAACTAAAAGACCAATAGTCCCACAGCACAGACATGATGGAACATTTTCAACCAAAATAGCCAAGCACCAAAGTCTACTTGTACTCAGCTCTTATATAATATCAAAGATTTATTCTGTCTGATTCATTTTTAGTTGTCTTCCAGAAACCAGTCTTCCCGAATCAATGTGTGCGGATTATACTATGTGTAGAAAACTTAACTTTTCTTTGTATTAGATGGATGAAACATAAACTAAAAATACTGTTCACACTGAATTTCTAATTGGAACCAAGACTAAAAATTGCACTTTACATGCGGAGCACATAATATTCCCTGCTGTCCTAAATGTAACAGACAGCACTTTATTACATACAGAAGTGGTGCCGTGTGCACAAATAATACACGGGGACAGAAGGAGAAAAATAACTCTTTGCCGCAATGTCAGGGTAATGTATGCAGTGAGATGGTATATATTTCCCTATTGTAAGATCCTCACCTATCTCGCACTCCGGTGTGACCAAAAAGAGTCCTTGTGGAGCGGCGGGACAGGTTACGCGTGTCTCCACTGATACACCAGATCCGACTTTTTTGCAAACCGACGTGGGGATGCGTTCGCATGTGCACCAGAGGGTAAGACCACTGGGGTCTCGGGGACAGGTTGGTTGGGCTAGTGACAGTACGTCGCAGCCGGGCTTGTCTCCAGTATCTCTTGCGGATTCCACTTTGGTGTCTATGTACTCTCGCTGAGCCTGTCGGGCATCCGCGTGTACGCTCAAGAATGGGTTCGCAAGGGGATGCGTGGTCGCACTTCTTATGCGCTTCGCCGACCAGTGATGGGAACAGTCTAATTGGCCAATTACCGTCCAAGGCCTTGTACACAGGTGTAGGGCAGTTTCATAACCTATGGGGAGTGGACACTTGGCGCCCTGGGATTTGTCAGCAGGCACATAAAAGGTGGTTTCCCTGGTCTGTCACTGCCCACTGTTATCCTTCCCTTTCCAGATACATGTCATAACTACTTGTGCTAGTGACTGAAGGTTACCTGGACTCCGTCCTTTCCAGTGGGATCCAGGATCCGGAATCCCCTGTGATGCATCCTTTCGTCTGGCAAGTGTGCACAACGATTTAAAGCATGGATTGGGACTACACCGGCTTCCCCTCGTTTTTGTATTCCTGTTATTTGTTACCAGTGAAGTTTGTCTGGACTTTGTTTATTTCCTTTTGAATAAACCCCTTGCTTCATCTACACTGGTCTGTTTCATTGGTGCCTTGTATTACAGAACAGTGGGCCCAACCAACAGTTGCCATGGAAAAAATCCAGCAGCAGCTAATTGAATTTACAGGAGCAGTTAATCTGTTGTCTCAACGACACCCTAATGTGCCGTCAGTCGCTGCAGCTCAGATCCAGGAGCAACTGTCTCACGATATGGGGAGGTTTCAACATCTGCTCAAAGGAGCCTCAACGATACCCATCACCGTCGCAAGACACCAAATGGAGCCAAAGATTCCTCTGCTTGACTCCTTCACAGGAGATAGACAGGATTTCCTAAACTGTCTTTTATATTTCCAGTTGCGGCCGATAGCTTCCGGCAATATCAGACAGAGGATTGGGATCATAATGTCTTTGCTGCATGGGGATCCCCAACGCTGGGTGTTTAATTTGCCCCAGGACCACACAGTCTATTTATCAGTTGAAGCTTTCTTTGATGCCATGGCCGTTATCTATGATGACCCGGATCGTACTCGTACTGCCGAGACCCATTTTGAGCACATTAGGCAAGGTCGCCGCCCTGCCGAAGAATACGCCGCAGAATTCAGGCGATGGGCAGCTTTAACCACCTGGGGCGACGCAGCCCTTCACCATTGTTTCTGGCTGGGACTTTCTGAGGCAGTCCGGGATCTTCTTCTAGCCTCACCTACTCACATCTCTTTGGAGAAAGCTATCTCCCAGGCTATCGATGCTGACAGACGGATCCATGAGAGGCAGTTGGAATGGTCATCTCGCTTTAAACCTTCAAGGCCACATCCAGGGCTCCCTAAACCGGTAGAAGATCCAATGGAGGTTGGGTCCTCCCATCTTACACAGGCAGAACGAGCTTGTCGCCAGCAGAAAGGTCTGTGCCTGTTTTGTGGGAAGGTCATCTCTTTAAGACCTGCCCCCTACTGCCGGCGGGAAACTAATGACCCTGGGGGGCTTAGAGGAGATTCTCCTAGGGGCTATTATTTCTCCTCCAAGCCGAGTGATGGTACCTGTCTCACTACATTGATCCAGCCAAAGACCACCCTGTCGGTGACCGCTATAGATGGCTCTCCTCTCCAGGATGGTCGTGCAGTGTGGATGACGCCTGGGATGCCGGTAACAGTGGGGGCTGACCATCGGGAGACCTTAAGCATTTTTGTCCTGGACATGGCATCCACTCCTATGATTTTGGGTCTCCCTTGGTTGAGACTCCATAATCCAGTAGTAGACTGGCGCTCAGGTCAGATTTGCCGGTGGAGTACTGAATGCCTCACTAAATGCATTTGTTCTAAGTTGCTGCTTGCTTCCACGGAAGTATTAAGTGCATTACCTCAGCATTACCATGACTTCCAGGACGTGTTCAGTCCACAGGGGGCTGATGCGTTACCTCCCCATAGGTCATATGATTGTCCTATAGATCTGTTGCCAGGTACCATGCCACCCCGGGGACATCTATATAATCTCACTGGACCTGAGATTCAGGCCTAACTGGATTATATTAAAGAGAATCTTGCGAAGGGGTTCATTTGTCTATCCACTTCCCCCGCTGGAGCTGGGTTCTTCATCGTGGAGAAGAAGGATGGAGGTTTGAGACCCTGCATCGATTTTCGCACCCTCGATCGGTTTACGGTGAAGAATCGGTACCCTCTGCCTCTGATTGACGATCTGTTTTCTCAGTTGGCAGGGGCCCAGATCTTCACCAAACTTGACTTGAGGGATGCATACAATTTTGTACGCATTAGAGAAGGTGACGAATGGAAGACTGCATTCAACACCCGGGACGGGCATTATGAGTATCTCGTTATGCCTTTTGGTCTCTGTAATTCTCCTGCGGTCTTCCAGGAGTTCATCAATGATGTCTTCAGGGATTTCTTGGGTAGATTTGTTGTTGTCTATTTAGACGACATACTAATCTACTCGTTGGATCTGGTGTCTCAGGTCATGTTTTCTAGAAGTTGAGGGAGAATCGCCTCTATGCCAAACCTGAGAAGTGTCTGTTTGAAGTAAAGGAATTGCCTTTTCTTGGGTACATTATCTCAGAAAGGGGACTGGCTATGGATCAATCCAAACTTTCTGCTGTCTTGGATTGGCCTCAGCCTAAGGATCTGAAGGGATTGCAGCGTTTCTTAGGCTTTGCCAACTTCTACTGCAAATTTATTAGGAATTTTTCTGCTGTAGTGGTACCTCTCACAAACCTCTCTAAGAAGGGAGCTAATTCCACAAAGTGGACGAGAGAGGCAGGTAAAGCCTTTGAAACACTAAAGCAGGCTTTTTGCACTGAACCAATCCTTACTCACCCAGACACTTCTCGACCTTTTGTACTTGAGGTTGTCGCCTCTGAGGTCGGAATTGGGGCGGTTCTTTCACTGTATTTTGGGGTCCCTGAGAGGTTACATCCCTGTGCCTTCTTCTGTCTGAAGCTTTCTCCAGCCGAGCGTAATTATGACATTGGCAATAGAGAGCTTCTGGGAGTAAAATTGGCTTTTCAAGAGTGGAGACATTGATTATAGGGTGCAAAACATCCCATTAAGGATCACACTGACCACAAGAATTTAGATTACCTAGGGACTGCCAAGAGACTCAACTCCCGACAAGCCTGGTGGTCATTGTTCTTCACCCGCTTCAATTTTCGTCTTACTTATAAGCCGGGTTCTAAAAATGTGAAGGCAGATGCCCTGTCCTGCTGCTTTCCTGAGACTGCTTCCTGGGCTCTGAACCAGAAACTATTCTTCCGACTAAATGTTTTCTAGCTACCCTAGAGGCCACAGAGTTAATTGAGGACTTGTCCTCTCTTCTCGAACCTTCACAGGCACAGAGTCCTCCAAACAAGCCCAATGGTCGATGGTTTGTGCCGGGTAACCTTCGGTTTAAGGTTATCCAACAGCTTCACGACTCCAAGTCTGCCGAGCATCTGAGGGTTAAGAAAACACTTTTACTGGTTAAAAGCCACGTTTGGTGGTCTAATATGTCCTTGGATGCTTACTGGTGGTGTATCAATGGTTCGAGGATAGATGTCCTATCTGGTCATTGGCGCAACGGAATCTCTGCAGTGCGGTGGCGCAACAGAAATTTGGTGATCTACAGTGCGTAGAGCAAGTTTACGGTGGGAGATCAAGTGTGGGTCTCCACCAGGAACATTCTGGTGCGCCAGCCGTCCTCCAAGTTTGGTCCTCGATTCATTGGTTTATACCAGGAGACGCAGAAGATCAACCTAGTTACGTACAAGGTTGCTATTCCACCGTCGATTCAAGGAGTGAACACCTTTCATGTATCACTTCTCAAATCGGCGGCCGACTCTGCCCCCTTCGTTCGGACTCCACCCCCGCTGGAAGTCCAAGGGGTGCCGTAGTTCGAGGTAAACAGGATATTGGACTTTCGTTTTGTCCAGAGATCTCTACAGTACTTGGTGGACTGGAAGGGCTTTGGTTCAGAGGAGAGATGTTGGGTACCTGCTTGCCAGGTGCATGCAGATGAGTTGGTGGCAGCTTTCCACTGGGATAATCCGGGTAAAGCTTGCTGGGAATCTTCTGAGGCGCCTCCTCGATGGGGGGGGGGGGGTAATGTAAGATCCCCACCTGTCTCGCACTCCGGTGTGACAAAAAAAGGGTCCTCGTGGATCGGTCGGACAGGTTATGAGCGTCTCCACTGATACACCAGATCCGACCCCTTTGTGAACCGACACGGGGATGCATTCGCATGTGCGCCAGAGGGGAAGACCGCCGGGGTCTCGGGGACAGGTTGGTCAGGCTAGTGGCAGAACGCCACGGTCGGGCTTGTCTTGCACCTCTTGCGGATTCCACTTCGGTGTCCATGTCGACGCTCTCGCGTACTCTTGCTGAGCATGTCGGGCGTCCGTGTGTACGCTCGAGAACGGGTTTGCAAGGGGATGCGTGGTCGTGATTAGGTGCTTCTTATGCGCTTCGCCGACCAGTGATGAGAATAGCACCTGGCCACAAATTCAAAGTAGATTAGGGGGCCGGAATTGGTCTAATTGGCCAATGACCAGCCATTGCCTTGTACACAGGTGTAGGGCAGTTTCATGACCTATGGGGAGTGGACACTTGGCGTCCTGGGATTTATTAGCAGGCACATAAAAGGTGGTTTCCCCGGGCGGTCACTGCCCACTGTTATCCTTCCCTTTCCAGATACAGGTCATAACTACTTGTGCTAGTGACTGAAGGTTACCTGGACTCCGTCCTTTCCAGTGGGACCCAGGATCCGGAATCCCCCGTGACTCATCCTTTTGTCTGGCAAGTGTGCACAGCGATTTAAAGCACGGATTGGGTCTGCACCTGGCTTCCCCTCGTTTTCGTATTCCTGTTATTTGTTACCAGTGAAGTTTGCCTGGACTTTGTTTATTTCCTTTTGAATAAACCCCTTGCATTATCTACACTGGTCTGTTTCGTTGGTGTCTTGCATTACACCTATACGTTATCTTAATATTGGCCACTATTAGGGTACAAGCACACGGCACAGTCCTGTGGCACTTGCAATGTTTGCAACTCTGCTTTTGAGTACCATGTGGCCATACGGGCTGCAGCTGGCTTTAATTAAATTAATGAGACCACGCTGTTAAAGGGCTTCTGTCACCCCACTAAAGTCATTTTTTTTTTTGGGCTAGTTACATTCCTTATAGTGCGATATATGAAAATATTATGGTGTTACTTACTTTCATTCAGCCGTTTCTTATAAAAACGAAGTTTTATAATATGTAAATCAGGTCTCTACCAGCAAGTAGGGCGTCTACTTGCTGGTAGCCGCCGCAAAAAACCGCCCCTCGTCGTGTTGATTGACAGGGCCAGCCGCGATCTCCTCCTCCGGCCGGCCCTGTCAGCATTTTAAAAATCGCGCGCCTCTGTTCATTCGGCGCAGGTGCTCTGAGATGAGGAGGCTCGTCTCCTCAGAACTCCCTCAGTGCGCCTGCGCCGATGACGTCTTCTCTTTCGGTGATGTCATCGGCGCAGGCGCACTGAGGGAGTTCTGAGGTTAACCCTGTCCCTGCCAACCATGCTTTCTCTGTTGGAGTACAGGGCATAAACACATCATTAATATGACATAACATTAACAATTACAGATACCCCTAGGCCTAGAGCACTGCATACATATTATCTCTATGTCATTTTAAAGCAGACAAAATGTTAGATTTAATACCATCACAAAGCGGTAGGCAATATCTTTAATCTTTCTGCTTATGTGTTACCGCATAGCAGGTTTCTATATGAAAGGTTCCATACCTAGGCATTTTCCTTTTTTTTTTGCTACGATAGTGATATTTCAAAATGAACAGTATTCCCGCCCGCTGTCCGAGTCTTGGTAATTAGAAGAGGTTGGAATGGAAGTTTCAGACTACAAAGACTTCGACTTCTTAGGAAGAAGAGGCACTGGAAGCTTATTCCACCATCTCAGTGACCAGATTAGAAACTAAAAGCTTTAAATCCCATGAGGCATCCCCCGGGCCCATTTTCCTTTACAGAAAGGCTGGTGCTCATTAGAGCATTGAAATGAGCATATCTGAAAGTGATAATGACGAAGTCACGGGCATGCTCCTGGCGTAAATACCCAGGCCAATGGCAAACAAGAGGTTAACTTTGCCCATTGAGTTCATTAGTGGAAGATAAGAAATTCAACTTTCCTTATATACGTGGCGTGCACCAGCTGATGGCTTCTCAGAGGAGCAGCTTGAAATATTTTAAAATAAGTCATTTCATGTTTTAATCTTATACGGATAGGAATAAAAGGACAGGTAGCTCGGTGCTAATTATAAAATGCAATAATTTGTGCTGGAAGCCGAATATGCGTTTGTGTTAAAAAAAAATTATGTTATGGACGGCTTTTATGAAATTGAAAATGAATTAATGTTTTATTAAATGACTTAATACCTTTTCGTATAGTCCTTGTCTGAAGCCCTGGTCCAGGACAAAAAGATTTTATTGCAGTGCACAGTGGAAATATAGTACAGATAAAAAGGGCAACTCCCCAAGGGCCACCCCCACCTAGTGGTCTCCGTCAGCCATGACGGTGTGCCCTGGAGGCCTGGCAACAGACTATAATGAAGAGTGAAATCTTTTCTGCGCCATTGACAGCCTCTCCCCTACAGCTACCAGACCTCATTATCTGCTTGGTGCACTTAAGATGGCACTATTATTTAGGCACCATATGGGGGTATTATTTAGCTGTATACATTTTAGCTTTTACCTGTAGTTTGATGTTTCTAAACTACTGAGCTGTTTCTTTTCTGACAAAAACAACAGAAGGGGGTCACGGCACAATGTCTTGCCCATATGTCTCTAAAAGCATTGTTTGTTTTTTTAGCATTTGTTTGCATGCAGAATCTCCATGGATAAAAGATCACATTAACCCCTTTAAAGACACAGCCAATTGTCACCTTAAGAAAGGAGCCAAATTTGCTAATCTCACATGTCACTTTATGTGGCAATCACTTTGGAGTCCAAGCGATTCTGAAAAACTACACCCCTCAAATTATTCAAAACTGATTTTATAAACTTTGTTAACCCTTTACATATTTGACAATAATTAAATGAAAATGGAGGTGAAATTTCAAAATGTCACTTTTTTTGGCAGATTTTTCCATTTTAATATTTTTTTCTTCTGTAAGACAGTAAGGGATAACAGCAAAACAAATATTAATACTTATTAACCTGATTCTGCGGTTTACAGAAAGGCCCCATATTCCCACTCTCACTTAGATTATAGAGTATCTAAAATAGTTGTTTTATCTGGAATATAGTGGAAGTGGTGTTTATTCCTTGGCACCCATTGCACTTGGAATTAAATTCCATTATATTTCCTTTTCAGAGGACACAATGGTATTTGAGTAAGGAAAGGAGAGGTACCGTGGGGTGTTAGAAGAACAAGCTTTAATACATTGGCGTGTCGTGCAGTGGCGTAACTACAATTGACTGGGCGCCACAGCAAATTTTTTAACAGGATTTTCCCCACACCCCGCCTGCAACTTCTTTGCAACCCCCAACTCACGTGCAACCCCCATTCCTGTGGCTAGTGAAGATTGAGCTATCAGACAAGGCCCAGTAGCTACTCAAATTGTTTCCTAAAGTGTTACTGTATATAATGTCATTGTATAAAACTGTTTAGAGGGCCCTGGCATTTCCTCTTGAGGGGACCTCTTGTGGGTTTGCGCCCCAAATCAGCCACATCCCCTATAGCTACACTCCTGCATTACTGGATCAGGGACAGGGTCCGACTGCCTTCAGTTAAAACAAATAATGACTGTGAGGTTATGTCCATGGGCAGATTAGTCATTGGGGAGTGTCTATGTTGTAACTAGATGGTTGGGAACAGCTATAAACTAGCTAGGCGTAGTACTGAGTGCTGGTGTGCGTGGTACGATAATGAGTTGTGGTTTCCTTTATAAATGGAAACCGGAATGCAGTTGTGAACAGAGTCTAAAGATTGAGGTGTAATATAATGACACTAGCAGCCATTTGTAATCATCTTCCTCCAACACTCACCACTATTCCTGCAGAACTCATTACAACTCGAATATTGCCTGCCAAATACATACTTTTCTTTTGTTCAAGGAAATTAGCAAAGGCGGTTACAAATGATTGTAATATTCTTTATTTAGTGATTTCTCACATATTCTGTTTTCATTAAATACAACAGTATTTGATCTGCTGGAAATGAAGCAATGGGTGGAAATTTGATCAAATGCTATATTCCCAGGTGCCAACATCTTTTAAAGACATCTGGTGGCATGGACGGTAAGACAAGACGACATGGCATATATGGTCGAGTTGCTGCAGTAGATCAGGGAAGCGATGGCATTGCATCAGGGCAAATACATCCAGGAGCTGCTTAGGAAAGCCCACTCGAGCACACTGGGTGGTGAGGTGCCTTCTCTTACCCCAACACTTGCTTGGAGGTCACAGTTGGCAGAGCTCTACAGTACTGGCAAGGTGCGTGGGGCTGAGTGTAGCTCTAAGAGCCTGGGGAAAGCCGGGTCCCGCTTGGCACGGACTTCTCCTGCTCCCGGAAGGAATCCTTAGCTGCAGCACAGCCTTCTGGGTGGCAGGAAGTGATGGATTCTTTCCTCTCTTCGTCTTCAGAGGGTAGCTGGATCCCAGCGGGGAGGACGTGGTCCAGGAAGCAGACAAGCGGCTTGCACTCTTCCTCAGCCAGCTCTGGTACACCCACACATGTCCAGTGTTGTGCTGAAGAGGGCAGACAAAGTCTACAAGATGGTGGCCCACATGTTTCCATTGGGCGCCCGAGCACAACGATTACAAGGGAGAATGCCAGCAACCGAAAACAGGATAAACAGTTTGCGAGGTTGAACTCTGGCAACACTGGTGGAAGAAAGGCACTTAGATTGTAAGCCCCATTGGGGACAGTTTGATGCTAATGTCTGTAAAGTGCTACGGAATATAGTAGCGCTTTATACAGTCAGGTCCAAAAATATTGGGACATTGACACAATTTTAACATTTTTGACTCTATACACCACCACAATGGATTTCAAATGAAACAAACAAGATGTGCTTTAACTGCAGACTGTTAGCTTTAATTGGAGGGTATTTACATCCAAATCAGGTGAACGGTGCAGGAATTACAACAGTTTGCATATGTGCCTCCCACTTGTTCAGGGACCAAAAGTAATAGGACATAATAATAATAATCATAAATTAAACTTTCACTTTTTAATACTTGGTTGCAAATCCTTTGAAGTCAATTACAGCCTGAAGTCTGAAACGCATAGACATCACCAGACGCTGGGTTTCATCCCTGGTGATGCTCTGCCAGGCCTCTACTGCAACTGTCTTCAGTTCCTGCTTGTTCTTGGGGCATTTTCCCTTCAGTTTTGTCTTCAGCAAGTGAAATGCATGCTCAATCGGATTCAGGTCAGGTGAATGACTTGGCCATTGCATAACATTTTACTTCTTTCCCTTAAAAAACTCTTTGGTTGCTTTTGCAGTATGCTTTGGGTCATTGTCCATCTGCTCTGTGAAGCGCCGTCCAAAGAGTTTTGAAGCATTTGGCTGAATATGAGCAGATAATATTGCCTGAAACACTTCAGAATTCATCCTGCTGCTTTTGTCAGCAGTCACATCATCAATAAATACAAAGAGAACCAGTTCCATTGGCAGCCATACATGCCCAGGCCATGACACTACCACCACCATGCTTCACTGATGAGGTGGTATGCTTAGGATCATGAGCAGTTCCTTTCCTTCTCCATACTCTTTTCTTCCCATCACTCTGGTACAAGTTGATCTTGGTCTCATCTGTCCATAGGATGTTGTTCCAGAACTGTGAAGACTTTTTTAGATATCGTTTGGCAAACTGTAATCTGGCCTTCCTGTTTTTGAGGCTCACCAATGGTTTACATCTTGTGGTGAACCCTCTGTATTCACTCTGGTGAAGTCTTCTCTTGATTATTAACTTTGACACACATACACTTACCTCCTGGAGAGTGTTCTTGACCTGGCCAACTGTTGTGAAGGGTGTTTTCTTCACCAGGGAAAGTATTCTTCGGTCATCCACCACAGTTGTTTTCCGTGGTCTTCCGGGTATTTTGGTGTTGCTGAGCTCACCGGTGCGTTTCTTCTTTTTAAGAATGTTCGGGAGCATGGGAGCGTCCGATGCAAGACGCTAGGCTCCGCCCCCCCCTCTACCTGGCCGCCTGACGCTATGCCCGCCCGCCTGCTTTGGTACGGAGCGCTCGTCGGGAGGATGCTGAGGAGGACCTAGACATCACTAGGTTGTTTCTGCCCTTCATCTGGATGCTGTGACGGTGACTCCCGTCGACTTTTGCTGGCTGGTGCGTCCTGCGGTGGTGCCTGGTCCTGATTATATGGTGTTCCATGTTTGGCGACGCACGAGGTGATCTCTGGTGCTGTCTGTATTTGCCGGTGCCTGTGACCTGGAAGGACTCTCTCTAGCCGGATGTCAGCTACAGACTTTCGTGCTGGTGGTGGTGAGTCAGCTGCTCGGAGGAACGGAGGAGATTGCTGGTTGCCCCCTGTTTCCCCCCCCCCCCCCTCAATTGGAAGGAACCTGGACTCCCTCCTTATGGAGATATCTCCCCCTTTTTTTGAATATATAATATAGTTACGGAGAACTAAGAAAAGGGGGAAGGGGGATAGAGTGCTAGCGGAGGAATTGTGAGGGGGATTGGCGCAGGGAGGAGGGAGGACAATGGGAGGACAAAAAGAAAAAAAAAGAAAAAACGATTGCAGGATAAAAGTAGTAATAAGGTGGAGAGTTGAACCTATTTAAAGAAATAATATGGTGGAAAGTTGAAATCATTTTAATTAACCACGCATGGGTTGGATTTACCCACTCCACCTGAGCCTCTTTGGAGAGAGGAAGAAAAAAAAATACGTAATTGGAGAGCAATAAGGTGGGATAGGAAAAGAAAGGGAGTAAAGAAGCGGGGTGAGAGAAGAATAATATAAGGTCGCGGACTACGGAGCATAGCGACTGTAATATGCGACTGTAATATCTTTGTGTACACCCTTGAGCTTACTCCGATTTGGACCTCTGAAGTTGCTCTCTGAAAAAGGGGGAAAATCTTTTTCACTCTCCACATCGTTACTAATCAGAGTAATCCTGCATGATATTTCCGAACTTTCCAGGATGAACACTAACGCTAATCTGGACGGTTGGACACAGCTGCATGGGATTTAATATTTAAAATAGTCTGACTTTTAATAATTGCTATACTTCTGCCTGTTGGAATTTTTTTGTCTTTTTCTTTCTTTCTTTTTTTTTTTTCTCTCTCTCTCCCCCCCCCCCCCCCTCACTTTTTCCCCTCTCTCCCTTATTTTCCCCCTTTCTCTACCCTCTCGGTATTGATGTTCCCTCTTTTTTGAAGGGCCTACACCTTTAAGCAGGGATACAAGGGGTGGTTGAATTCACTGGACACTCACATTAGATTGTTTTTTTTGTTAAAGACTCTACCCCTTATTTGTACCTGTAAATAACGGTCGGGAGGTGTAGTGACCGGATATTGATATTGTTAGATTAGGGGGTGGAAATTGGAAGGAAGAGATTAATAGCAATAGGGGAGGGGGAGGAGAAGGAGGAAAGATGTCTCCCAAAAAAAAGGAGGAACAACGGGCCCCTACAGGCGCCAGTAGTAGGAGGTCAGGGACAGGATTAGAAACTGGGCCGAAACAACAGGGATTAAGTAAATTCCTGGCCCCAAGCTCCCCAGGGTCTAGTCCCCTACAAAAACAAAATAAAAATAAAAATATAGGAGTAGACGCTCAAGTCTCGACACAGGAAAAAGGATCCCCGGGGGCGGTAAGCGATCAGGGATCCTCTGTAGTAACTACAGAAATAGACACAAAAATGATGAACGACATATTTTGCACTGTCTCAAGGATGGAAAAATTAATGGGGAATATGGTGATACAGATTGGGGCAGTGCAGACTGATGTCAGTGTAATAAGGGATGAGATGGAGAAAATAAGGCAGAGACTGCTTGAGATGGAAAAAAGGATTCCCGCCCTGGAGCTTGCGGTTCAGAGCTTAGAAAAGCAGGTCGTATCGCTAAAACAGACGAATAGTAAGATGGAACAAAAACTTATAAATCAAGAAGATAGAGCAAGGAGAATGAATATAAGATGTGTCAGGATCCCAGAACAGGCAGAAGGTGATAATTGTATCGAATTTATGGAGAGATGGATAAAGGATAACTCTAGAGAGGGTATTCTCTCCCCTTTATTGAAGGGCCACCAGGGGGACACCCTAGACACATGTTGTTCAAATGTTTATTGGCCAAGGACCGGGACGGAATTCTGGCGGATGCTCGAACTTCCGAAAAATACCAGATACATGGTGAAAAGATAAGAATTTTTCCGGATTACTCAGCCGATACGAATGCCCGTAGAAAATAATATATAAATGTTAAAAAGAGACTAAGGGAGGCAGGCCTGAAGTATAGTTTATTTTTTCCGGCAAAATTAAGGGTCGAATATAAAGGAAGGTTGGAAATTTTTCAGTCGCCATTGGAGGCTAGTGAATGGGCGGACGGGCTGGGTCTTTGAGGGTAGGTTGTGAGGGGGGGGGGATGAGGAGTATTATGCAAAGTAATGGAGTCGCCTCAACTGCTGCAGAGCGGTTGGGGGAGCTATTTAAGGGAGGGGGGAGGAACGGGGACTATTAAAAACTTTTTTTTTTTTTTTTTTGCTCTTCCCTCTCTGCTAGATGGTTAGGATCCTTTCATTGAATGTGAGAGGTTTAAGAGATAGAGTAAAGAGATATGCTATCCTTGAGTGGATGAAGAGGTTCTTGCCAGCCATTGTATGCCTCCAAGAAACACACCTAGATAAAGACTCTCTGAGGTGGTTAGAGAAGAGATGGATAGTGGCAGGGTACCATTCGGTACATACTACCTATTCAAGAGGGGTCTAAATTTTGGTACATCAGGGGATTAGATTTGAGTGTGTCGCATATGAGGTAGATGACTGTGGCAGGTACCTCTTTTTGCAGTGTAATATAGAAGGGGTTAAAACAGTAATCGCAAATATATATATTCCACCACCATATAAGTCAGATGTTTTGTATGAACTACACAGATTTATGGTGAATAGACAAGAATGCATAATGGTAGCGATAGGAGATTTTAACGCTGTAATGGATCCACTCAGGGACAGGTTCTCTAGCAGAGGGGGAAGAGCACAGAATGTGGATATGTTTAAATTGGCCGCGGAATTTAACTGGATAGATGTGTGGCGCTATCAGAATCCGGAGGAAACTATGTATTCCTGCTACTCTAAAACCCATCAAACCTGGTCAAGAATCGATATAGTGCTGGGGAACAGAAATGTAATGGTTCAAAGTAGGATTAGGATAAAGTATGCACCTATGGTCTTATCGGACCACAGTGCAGTGGTAATGGAACTAGAGCTGAATAGGAAGAATAATTTACCACTGTTAAATCTCAATGCCCATTGGTTGTCATTTATCTCAGATACAGACAGTATAATCGAGGAAATAATATTTTTTTTCCAGGAGAACAACAATTCTGCCAATAGACTGATAGTCTGGGATACAGCCAAGGCAGTTTTGAGAGGACTTTTGTTCAAAAAAGTAAACTATTGGAAAAAAAGTAATAAGGAAAGCGGTAATCTATTGGAAAAGAAATTACAAGAAGTAAGCAGGGCATGTATGATTAATCCCACTGAACAAAACAGGAAGGAATGGGAGGAAGAACAGGAAAAACTTAAATTACATCAGCTTGAGAAAAGTAGGAAAGAATTGTTCTTCCAAGGATACCGAATGGCTTCAGAGGGAGAAAAAGTTGGAAAAATTTTGGCAGGTATTGTAAAAAATCAAAGAGGTAAATCGTGGTTGGGGGTAATTAGAGATAACAAGGATAAAATAATTAGTTCACCGGAAGGAGTTAGGAAGGATTTCAGGGATTACTTTCAGGAACTTTATAAAACTAGGGTACGATATTCAGGATTAGAGTTGGACGTATATCTAGATCAAGTCGCTTGGAGAAAGATATCTCAGGCCCAAAAAGAATATTTGGATAGAGAAATATCAGCCGGTGAAATGAATGAAGTTTTGGGTAAAGTAAAACCCGCAAAAACACCAGGGTGTGACGGCCTGCCCTTTGAGATATATAGGACCTTTGCCCGGGTCTTAATACCTGAATTAGTAACAACATTGAAGGAGGCGCAAAGGATAGGGGATCTACCAGACTCTATGAAAGAGGCAATTATTACATTAATTCCAAAAAAAGGTAAAGAACAACTAGACCCTGGATCTTATAGACCAATATCTTTGTTGAACACGGATGTTAAGATCCTGGCAAAGGTCTTGGCAGGGAAGCTCTCCAAAGTGATTAAAGGTATAGTCCAAGAAGATCAGACCGCTTTTATACCCGGTAGAACTATATACTCAAATATAAGAAGGTTGTACCTTAACATTGAGGCTAATAGAACAGAATCAGGTGATAAAGCAATACTTTCATTGGATGCTCAAAAAGCATTCGATTGTATTGAATGGGAGTATTTATGGGCAGTTTTGAAAAGGGTCGGTATAGGCTAGGCGTTTATAAAATGGATTCAGCTTATATATTCCAACCCAAGGGCTAGAGTGATGGTGGATGGGAGCTTGTCCCTGCCTCTTGCCCTTCAGCGGGGCACCAGGCAGGGATGCCCTCTCTCTCCCCTATTATTTGCTATAGCAATTGAGCAAATATAATACGAAACGAGATAAAAGGTTTTCAATTTGCGGAAGGAGATGAAAAATTATTAATGTATGCCGATGATATCTTGTTATTTATGCACAATACAGGGGAGCAGTTTAGTAGAGTATTAGAGAAAATAGATACTTTTTTTTTTCTGGATTAAATATTAATTGGGCGAAATTCCATATGATGGTTTTGGGTGATGGGCAGCTAGGGAGGGATTCAAGGGTCCAAGTAATTGAGAAACACGAGAGTTTTAAATATCTCGGCATACAAATCTCCAGTAATATAGAAGACTACGAAAAATTTAATGTACTTTCTGTAATAAAAGAACTTAGAACTAAAATACATATTTGGAAAAGATTACCACTTTCCATTCAAGGTCGGGTAAATCTAATAAAAATGATTTTTCTACCAAAGGTACTCTATGTGTTACAAAACGCCCCAATAAGACTTCCGCAGAAGATATTTAGATTATTAGATCGCATAATGGGGGAATTTATATGGAAAGGCTCTACCCCTAGGATAAAAAAAGAAGTGCTGCAGCTCCCAGTGAGAGAGGGTGGTTTGGCGGTTCCTAACTGGTTTATGTATTAGTTGATAACACAATATAGTCAGATAACAGATAGCTTGAACAGTTTAGTGGGAAGACAGGGATTAAATAAAATGAGTTGGAGAGGGGAAATTAATCACTTAGAGATAATGGAATCGGGTTCACTTCATAAAAATAATACTGCAAATAGAATTATGAATGCAATGGATCACATTTGGGGGAAGATTAAAAAAAAAATTGGGGATAAAAGGTTTTTTACAATATACACCCATTTGGAAAAACATAAACTTGAAGGAACTCCAAACAATCAGGAGCTATATTGACTGGGAAAAAAAGGGGATAAAATATTTAGCCCAACTATTTGAAGATGATAAATTGAAGGATTTTAATACACTTGCTAGGGAGTTTGGGATCCCCAAAAGGATATCTATAAATACTGCCAGGTCAGGAATGCTTTGAGGATAGGGGTAAAACTAGACAAATATAGAAAGGAACAATCAGATCTAATACATAAATTCACTGATGGAGGAGAGAAAAGAGGTACAACAAAAAAAAAGATATGGGATATTGATGGAAGGAAAGAAAGAACGGATTACAATACTAGCTAAAAAAAAATGGGAAAAAGAACTTCAGCCTTTCTTTTCTGATAAGAAATGGGAAGACGCCCTTAGAAGTTATCCAATAGTGTCAGATAGGGGATCACATAAAATATCACAGTTCTTTATTGTACATAGGTTACATCGATCTCCTAAAATCTTAAAGAAAATGGGGGTTAGAACGTCGGATAATTGCCCAAAATGTAGGGAAAAGGAGGCAGATTTAATTCACTGTTTTTGGAGGTGTCCCAGACTTTTCAGATATTGGAAGGAGATAGCAGAGATTGTATTGGTATTTTTGGAAGTTCAGGTGTTTGAAGATCCAGTAGTCTGTATACTGGGAGCAACTGAACATTTGAAATTAAAGAATGAAGTACGGCTGGTTTTGGGTAAAATATTATTTCAAGCTAGACTCCTTATACTTAGAAAGTGGATAAAAGAAGATCCGCCCACAGTGGGACAGTGGCGGGAAGCAATAGTTAACCTTATTAACGGTTTTCTGGGTGCTACACCAAAAATCCAGTGGGATTCGATGAGATTTGGAATAAATCAATATTAGGTTGAGCGTTTTTTTTTTTTTTTTTTTCTTTCCCGTTCCTCTCCTTTCCCCTTTTTCCCTAGGGGTGGTGGGTCGGTGTTATGGGGATAATTAATAATATTTATTATTGTAGTAATATGGAATAGTGGAATAGTTTATATTATGTCATTAATGTGATGAAAGATTCTATGTTATAAAAGAAAAGAAAATAATAAAGTATTAAAGAATGTTCCAAACCGTTGTTTTGGCCATGCCTAATGTTTTTGCTATCTCTCTGATGGTTTTTTTTTTGTTAGTTTTTTTTCAGCCTAATGATGGCTTGCTTCACTGATAGTGAAAGCTCTTTGGATCTCATCTTGAGAGTTGACAGCAAAAGATTCAAAATGCAAATAGCACACTTAAAATGAACTCTGGACCTTTTATCTGCTCATTGTAATTGGGATAATGAGGGAATAACACACTCTTGGCCATGGAACAACTGAGAAGCCAATTCTCCCATTACTTTTGGTTCCTTAACAAGTGGGAGGCACATATGCAAACTGTTGTAATTCCTACACCGTTCACCTAATTTGGATGTAAATACCCTCCAATTAAAGCTGACCGTCTGCAGTGAAATCACATCTTGTTTGTTTTATTTCAAATCCATTGTGGTGGTGTATAGAGCCAAAAATGTTAGAATTGCATCGATGTCCCAATATTTATGGACCTAACTGTAAGTGCATAAAATAAATAAAAAAAAAGAAACAGAGTTTCTTCCCCTGGGCCTGCAGGGGGTGCCAGCAGGTGGCAATAGAGGCAATGCAATTCTACTCTGGCACCAGCAAGGATATTGAGGCAGGTTTTCGTTACTGTCTTTATCTTCTCAAGGCTTTATTTGAGGCAATTTAGTAATGGGTCTCTCCAGAGAATTCTCTGTAGGAGAAGGAGCACTGCAGTCTGCGTCCACTCCACACTGTCTCTAGACAGGAACTCTCCTCTCTTGTCAGGAAGCAGGGCCAGCCCACTCCTACCAAGAGAGGAGGGACAAGTGGTTAACCCAGTTCCTGCCAACCTTTGCCATACCTTCCTTGCTAGTAGTAATATCCAGGAGACAAACCGTGAAATACAATGCATAACAATAAACAATTTGTAGTACCCCCAGGTCTAGGGTACTACACCTTTCTCAAGCATTACAATGGTCAGTCATGGTAGTTTGACAGCTTTATTTCAAATCAGGTCATTGATTTGTACGTGCATGTTTCAGGTTCACATGGGTTTGGGGACTTTTTCAGCTGTCGATGACGTGTGGGAAGTTGGCCAGAATACTGGAATGGGGACTAGTTAGGAATAAGGCAACCCTGGAATTGTTTCCCATTCTGGTGACAGTAGAGCTGTGGGGCTGTGATTTCTCCAGCAAGTGAATGTGTTTTCATTGTGATAACAGGACGTGGTTCTTGCCATTTCTAATTTGTCTGCTTCTCCTCTAGTTTGAGGCCTGCTTGCAGCATTTGGTTTTTCGTTGTTTGGAGCTGAATGCCTTTGTGTCTGACTTGTGATGAATTCGGTGGCTAATGCTTTGTCCTGCTTTCAGTTCCACAGGTTTCACGAGCTGGCGGTATATGCAGACGAGGTCGGTGGGTGTGTCCGCAGAACCTGTGGACCTTAGTGGAAGTGCGGTGATTCAGTTACTGCTGCGCTCGGTTTATATTAGGACATGGCGCCGGTACCAGCAGGATTGGGATGAGTGATAGGGGTTTGTCGGATGATTGTGTATAGCAGGCATTGAAGCTGGCAACTGAGCATTTTGTGAGCGGGTTGTCGGCAACAGTGATATACCAAAAGTCATTGGCTTTGGCCTTTCTGTTCCGGGGTGTCCAGGATGTCACCAAGGAACTTTTGGTTCATCAGGTGATGAAGGGATTTTGGGTGGGATCTCACACTCATGATCTTAGGCGCCCCATGTCATATCAATTTCAATCTTAAGCTGGTTAGTCAGTTTGTTGGGGGATATTTGCGTTGTTCAGAGCAGCTTTCTGTTAGCCTTTTTGGAGCCTTTTGGGTGGGAGAGTTAGTGGGTCTCGTTCTGAGCAGGGTGGGCTACAGCTGGAGGAGGTAAGTCTGTGATAGAGAGAGTGGAGTGTTGGTTGAGTGTTAGATCATCATGGGTGTGGGCATTTAGTCAGGCGCGCCAGGCACAGCCTTATCCGTTAAAAGGTTGTCGCTATTTCTCAAAAGGGATTGTCCATGCTCAGTGAACAGCCAGGGGATTATGCTTCACATTCCTTTAGGATCAGGGCTGCTATGGTGGTCTCCCAGTGAGGATTAGGGGAGGGTATGGTGAGGAGAATCAGCCGGTGGGAATCACAGAGGTTTTGGTTATATGTGGGACCTTAGCAAATATCTGAATAGTGGGGTAAGTTTGTGTGTTCCGCTAATAGATTACTTGGTTTGCAGTGCGCCTCTAATCAATGTTTCTTGGTTTGTTTTAAGTGCATGCCAGATATGGATTTTTGGCCACTTATATGTATCTTAGGGTTGGTGATGCGCAGGTGTTTGTCCTAATGGTCACTAGTTAGGCTTGCTTCATAAATATGCAGCGGTAGGTGGACCAAGTACTTCCCGAATTTCATTATTATTGCCGAACAGACTCCTCCCCTGATGAGCTGGTGCTGCACCTCGGAGGGAAAGATTTAGGTTTGCGTCCCTCTAGGGATTAAATCTGGGATATCAAGTTCAATATATTGCATCTGTTATCCAAATTTCCTGGTGTGGTGGTCTGGTCATGTGAGCAAAAAGAAACTATGCAACAGCACTCTGCAAACACAAATAATAAAGTAAATACAATTGTGCTATACTCGGGCATCATGGTGGCTCATTGGCTCGCACTGTT